>NC_057727.1:29291286-29307541 GCF_004010195.1 Chiloscyllium plagiosum
GAAAGATGTTGTGAAACTTGAAAGGGTTCAGAAAAGATTTACAAGGACGTTGCCAGGGTTGGAGGATCTGAGCTACAAGGAGAGGCTGAACAGGCTGGGGCTGTTTTCCCTAGAGCATCGGAGGCTGAGGGGTGACCTTATAGTGGTTTACAAAATTATGAGGGGCATGGATAGGATAAATAGACAAAGTATTTTCCCTGGGATCGGGGAGTCCAGAACTAGAGGGCATAGGTTTAGGGTGAGAGGGGAAAGATATAAAAGAGACCTCAGGGGCAACTTTTTCAAACAGAGGGTGGTACGTGTATGGAATGAACTGCCAGAGGATGTGGTGGAGGCTGGTAGAATTGCAATATTTAAGAGGCATTTGGATGGGTATATGAATAGGAAGGGTCTGGAGGGATATGGGCCGGGTGCTGGCAGGTGGGACTAGATTGGGTTGGGATGTCTGATTGGCATGGACGGGTTGGACCGTAGGGTCTGTTTCCATGCTGTACATCTCTATGACTCTATGTGTTATCATCAAGTGATAACAGGGTGCTCTCAGGCAATTAAGAACATTTGCCTTAACAGCAACGAATCTTTGTAAATAGGAAACTGAGTGATAACATTCCCGGCTGTTCCCTTGTGAAATTAACGACAGTGTTTCATTCTGACCTTGAAACAAAACTTGGTATTATCAAAAGCCTTGTAATTAATGGTCAGGTCCTATTAAAATTGATAGATTCTTATTACCCCTTGCAAGCTAGGCAGACACAGAGGGAACAACATCTTTTCTGTTACAAGTCAGAGAGAGACCATTTTAGTGCTGGGACTGCCGAAGCCAGTACAAAATTAACTCTTCATGCTTACTTGCTATGGATTGAATTTAGTTGCATTTTGAGACGTTATGATGATTTTGAGTAGCCATTACTGGTTATAAAATGCAAACTCTGTAAAAGGTTATATTGAAGAAGCTTTAACTTACTTGCTGTCTGTGAGGGAGACCTTACCGACAGCCCCACTGTCAATTCTAACTAATCAGATCTTATGTTTTATTTGAATTTAAATCACAATCCTAAAAAGAAAGCATGTATAATTCGAGACTAATGAATAACTTTAGATGCAACCTGATGGTAACATCTCAGCCTCAGGTACAGAATGATTCGGTGCTTAAAATAAAAAGCAGGAGTCTGCTCCTAGCATAAAAATTATTTGAGGAGATTTAAGATGGCGGCGACCCAGCAAGTCTGAGTTTGTAGTGCTCTGCCTAAGACTCAGGCAAGTGGGGCAGCCGCCTTTACCACACTTTTTAATTCATTTAAAATAGCTTTTGCCTAGCATACTTAGTCATTTTGCATCAAACTTGAACAATTTGGTGTTTTTCTTAAAATGACTAAGGGCAAAAATTCCCGAAGTTCGCAACAGGCAGGGACCCCCTCCCCCACCCCCTCCAGCAGCAGCGGAGACATCTGCTGGACCGCTCGAGAGCAGCGGTCCAGGCTCTCGAGCAGCAAGTCCAGACCTTGGAAGAGCACATCGATGACCTTGATAATTGGGGTCGTCGAAAAAATATTCAGTTGCTAGGCCTTCCCAAATGGGAAGAGAAAGGCCAGCTTGCAGTTTTTTTGAAACAATGACTCCCTCAAATATTAAAGTTGGAGTCGGGATCAGGCCAGGTACGGGTGAAGTGGGCCTACCAGGTTGCTGTACACAAGCCCGGACCAGACCAGCGCCCCCACTCGGTTCTGTTCCAGCTCCAATGCTATAAAGAGAAGCAGATGCTCCTGGAAGCCTCCAGAGTCCTGGGGAATGATCCCCAGGCCATGATGCACAAGGGTTCCAGGATTATGTTATTCCAAGATTTTCCTCCAGCCGTGGTCCGCAAGAGGAGGGCATCCGATGAGGCGAAGAAGCGTCTAGGAGACCTAAATATCCAATATCCCTTGCGTTACCCAGAAAAGCTGCGCTTCAGCCATGAAGGATCCGTATACAACTTTGGATCACCGGAGAATGCTAAAGAATTTTTGGACTCTCTTAAGTAGACTGTAAGATTCAAACCGTATGGATAATGATTTTACTTTTCCCTCCCCGGTTTACCCTTTCTTTCCTTCTCCATCCCTTTTTTGTTCATTACCTTCTCCGGGGAGGGGGAGGGAAGGGAGCTTATTTGTTATTCACTATGTGATTTCTTTTTTTACAGGCCGTGCGGCTTACTTGATTTGTGTGGGGGGGGGGGGGTTTGTTTTGTCCTACCTTATTTTTAGAGCGGGGTTCTCTTCTTCTGTCGTCTTACTTAGTTTTCTAATAATTGCTAGGATTGTAACTTTGTAGTTTTATATATTTATATTTTGTATTAGATTAGATTAGATTAGATTACTTTACAGTGTGGAAACAGGCCCTTCGGCCCAACTAGTCCACACCGACCCGCCGAAGCGCAAACCACCCATACCCCTACACTTACCCCTGCACCTAACACTACAGACAATTTAGCACGGCCAATTCACCCTAACCTGCACATCTTTGGACTGTGGGAGGAAACCGGAGCACCCGGAGGAAACCCACGCAGACACGGGGAGAACGTGCAAACTCCACACAGTCAGTCGCCTGAGGCGGGAATTGAACCCGGGTCTCTGGTGCTGTGAGGCAGCAGTGCTAACCACTGTGCCACCGTGCCGCCCCGTATTATGCTTGCTAAACACACCTAGGTGTTCGTGTGGGGGGATGTGGGTCAGTCACTTTTAACTTTGGTTTTATAGAACACTTGAATTTGTCGACTCCATTTTATAAAGACTGGGTCGAGGGCAGGGCACTAGTTAGGAGAGGTTATGGTGGGGTTATTGATAGGTAGTTATGCCCCCTGGGAGCAAGGGGGAAAATCTCCTTTCAAATGTGTTTTGCATTTTTTTTTTTACTTAGGAATAGTTTTTAATTGTATTGGTGTAAACGTCTTAAAGAATTTTTGCTTTTGTGAATTTTCCATGGTCTTTACTCAGGGTGTTTTGGGTGGGGTTCTTCCTCCTGGAGGGGGTCTCGGGCTTGCCTGGACGATCATGGCTAGCCATTCGCTTAGGTGGTGCACCTGGAATGTCAAGGGGAGTAATTCACCAATCAAAAGGAAGAAGATGTTATCAAACCTCAAAAAAGAAAGGGTTGATATAGCTATTTTACAGGGGACACATCTACTTGACAAAGAGCACTTAAAATTACAACAGGGTGGTTTTGACCAGGCCTTTTTCTCATCTTTTAGCTCAAAAAGTAGGGGAGTAGTCATTCTCATTCAGAAGAATATTCCTTTTAAAATCTTAAGCCAGATAAAAGATGAATCTGAGTAGTATATATTGATCAAAGCCGTAATAAATGGAGAGGAGTATGGGATTTTGAATCTTTATTGCCTCCTGGCACACCCCTTCAAGTTTGTAATAGACTTGAAGTCTGTACTTGTAACAGACTCCAAGTTGATGGCTTTTGGGACCTGCAATACAATTATACAAGAAGATTTTAATTGTATTATGGACTCAGAGACAGATAGGATACCCAACAGTACTATGGGTATATTTCTTAGATCCAGACAATTGGCGGCTCTGAATAAGGAGCTAGGGCTAGTAGATGTGTGGAGATGTCTTCACCCCAGGGTAGAGACTTTACTTTCTACTCTAACCCACACAAGTGTCATACTAAAATTGATATGTTTTTTGCTCCTTTAACCCTTTTGAATTCCATATTGTTCTGCAAAATAGGTAATATAGCAATCTCTGATCATGCCACAGTATATATGGAAGTTAAGACTAGGGACGATGAGACATTGGCATATGGATTCCTTCTTAATGAAGGATAGCAAATTTATAAAATAATTTTCTCAAGAATTCAAATCTTTTTTGGAAATTAATTCAGGTACGGCCAGTAACCCATCGATGATGTGGGAAACTATTAAGGCTTATGCACGAGGTTTGATCATCTCATATTCTTCGACCCAGAAAAGACAAAAGAAAGAACATCAGCGCCTCCTCGATGCTCGCTTGAAGGCAGCTAAGATAGCGTATGTTGATAGGCCCTCTATTACTAAGCTACAAAGGATCACAGCCCTTAGGACAGCCTTGAATTTGCACTTACCCAAAAAGCAAAGAAGGAAATATTATTTGCAAAGCAAAGACTATATGAATATGGCAACAAGCCTGGCAGATACCTAGCATATCTTGCTAGGAAAAAAAAAGGCTCCTCAAGCTATCACATCCATTAGGGAAAGTGCTGGTACTCTGACTTGTGATCATAAAAGGATCAATACAGCCTTTAGAAAGTTCTATTTTGAACTGTATAAATCGCAGGACTGTGGGGATAGAACTAAGAAGATGGAGTCCTTTTTTAAAAACTTGGCCTTTCCGGATTTAACCTCAGAGCAGGTGTCGATCCTGAATGCTCCCCTGGCATCACAGGAAGTACTTGACACAATTAGACAGCTTCAGAGTGGCAAAGCATCTGGACCAGACGGATTCCAGATTGAATTTTATAAAGAATTCATAGGGGAACTGGCTGGTCCACTTATAGACATGTATAATCACTCACATAGTCAGGGCTGCCTCCCACCTTCGTTGAGAGAAGCAAATATTTCTCTCATTCATAAAAAAGAAAAGGCCCCAGAAGATTGCTCATCATATAGACCAATATCCTTGCCAAATGTAGATTTTAAAATCCTTTCTAAAATGTTAGCATTAAGATTGAAGAGGATATATCATATATCATAAAAGAGGACTAGATGGAGTTTATCAAGGGCCGTAGATCATCTAACAACATTAGAAAATGGGTCTTAAATATGATACAAGCCTGTCAACAGGAAAGAATACCGAGGATAGTTATCTCCTTGGATGCAGGGAAGGCATTTGACCGGGTTGAATGGTCATATCTTTTTTACACACTGGAAAGGTTTGGTGTTGGAGAGGTATTTTCTAAATGTATCTCAATATTATATAATGACCCCAAAGCAGCTGTGATTACCAATGGTTTAGGTTCGGATAGCTTCAGCGTGGGTAGGGGCTGTCATCAGGGATGTCCTCTCTCACCCTTATTATTCACGCTAATAATTGAACCACTAGTGGAAGCTATACGAACCGACTCTAACATAGTGGCTCCGAGGGTTGGTTCGGATAAACATAAAATCCCTCTCTATGCAGATGATGTCCTCCTTTTCTTAAGTAATCTTTTGATATCCGTGCCCCGCTTAATTCAAGTAATTAGTCTATTTAGTATGTTCTCAGGATTTAAAATCAATTTTACGAAATTGGAGGCCATGCCATTGGGTGGTCTCACTAGTATATCTAATTTATCGGACGGATCTTGCTTTCCCTTTCGGTGCTCACTGGAGGGTTTTCTATACTTGGGCATTTTTATCACCTCAGTATTTGGTCAGCTGTATAAAGCCAATTTTGTGCACCTACAAGAGAAAATAAGGCAGGATCTTCAATGCTGGGGAGATCTCCCAATATCCTGGTTAGGCAGAGTAGCTTGAGTTAAAATGAATATTCTGTCTTGTCTCTTATAGTCAATGAGAATGCTCCCTTTGATGTTGCTGAGACTGGTGTTACGTAAACTACACGGCTGGCCTGGTTCCTTTATTTGGAATCATAGATGGCCCCTTATCAAATTAGAAAAGCTGCAGCTTCCACAAGCAAGGGGAGGACTGGATTTTCCAGACTTTAGGAGATAAAAGTTGCTCTCTCTTTTATGCTGTGTAGCTGATTGGATCTCTTGTAACCCACAATCAATTTGGTTAGACATTGAGACCTCCCAAGCAAAGTGTCACTTCATTACAGATTACATTACAGTGTGGAAACAGGCCCTTCGGCCCAACAAGTGCACACCGACCCACCGAAGCACAACCCACCCATACCCCTACATTTACCCCTTACCTAACGCTACGGGCAATTTAGCATGGCCAATTCACCTGGCCTGCACATCTTTGGATTGTGGGAGGAAACCGGAGCACCCGGAGGAAACCCACGCAGACACAGGGAGAATGTGCAAACTCCACACAGACAGTCGCCAGAGGCGGGAATTGAACCCGGGTCTCAGGCGCTGTGAGGCAGCAGTCCTAACCACTGTGCCACCGTGCCGCCCACATCAATCTTTTATTTTTAGATGAGAGCTATTATGGACTATTGTATAAATCTTATTGTATTAAACACAATTAAAGCCTGGAGGATAATGCGGCAAGATGAGGGTAACTTACAAAAAACCTCCTTATACTCCTACAGTGGGAGCATGGGGTTTTCAGCCAGGGCTGACAGATGCTACATTAAAACCTGGAGGTCCAGAGGTGTCTCTTGCTTAAGGGACCTGTTCAATGGGGAGCTTATGATGTCTTTTGAACAGCCACCCCAGAAGTTTGGACTGCCTAATGGAGACCTTTTTCGGTATTCCCAAATACGAGATTATGTACAGAAGAAGACCACATTATCAGACAGTCCCTACAAATCGGATAGGGAGAGAAGAGTGGTATGAATTGATGTTAATCCATTTTGAGTACATACTTAATTATTTAATTATTACGTTATTTCTTACTAGTAATGTAAGATATCTTATTTTATGCTTTGGTTTGTTTGTAGGATGGATTAGTAGTTAGCTAAGTTTTTTTTCTCTTTTTTTTCTTTTGTTGTGTTTTGGTTATCATTTATTTCTTTTTTATATATATTTAATTGTATATTAGTGTTTATACTCATTTGTATTACTTTGTAATTTTGTAAAAAATGTTACAAAAGTTTTTTTTTCTTTCAATAAAAAATACCTATAAAAAATTATTTTAAATCTAACTTTGAAGAGTTTCTGGCACAATGGGTCAGGAAGCCATTTTATGGTCAAAGTTTGCCCTCCTTGCTAAGAAGCCATTTTGTAAAACAATTGTATCTGATATGCGAGCTTTGCAAAGTTACCTTATGAACTCTTCAATTAGCTCAGACTGGTACCTCTTTATGATCGGAACTTCTCACCTGCAGACGCCTAACTCAGCTAGATTTGTTTTTCCCACCTGATGAATGGCTCAGGGGCTGTAGGCAAAAGTGAGGACTGCAGATGCTGGAAACCAGAGTTTAGATTAGAGTGGTGCTGGAAAAGCACAGTAGGTCAGGCAGCATCCGAGGAGCAGGAAAATCGATGTTTCGGGCAAAAGCCCTTCATCAGGAATAGAGGCAGGGAGCCTCCAGGGTGGAGAGATAAATGGGGGAGGAGCTGGGGAGAAGGTAGCAAAGAATACAATAGGTGAATGAGGGTAGGGATGGAGGTGATAGGTCAGAGAGGAGGGATGGGGAAGGCAGCAAAGAGTACAATAGGTGAAGAGCTTCAGGGCAGAGAAGATGACCTGGGGGTTGCAGTGAGAGAGAGACTCACTGAGATTCTTGTGGAGACAGGAGGAGAACTTCGTTAAGGTAGGCATCCTTGCAAGAGGATTCGCAGTCAGGTTAAAATCAACTAGGCAAACGTGAGGACTGCAGATACTGGAAACCAGCGTTTAGATTAGAGTGGTGCTGGAAAAGCACAGCAGGTTAGGCAGCATGCAAGGAGCAGGAAAATCGACGTTTCGGGCAAAAGCCCTTCATCAGGAATAGAGGCAGGGAGCCTCCAGGGTGGAGAGATAAATGGAGGAGTGGGGGCTGGGGAGAAAGGAGTGATCAGTCAAGCGCACGGAGCAACTAACTTCTCTTCCTTATGAATTATTGTCTTTCACTGTTATCCTGTCTAACTAAGAACATGCAGTGTTTTTGAATAAAGGACACCACTTTGTGACAGTACAGTAAAGTAGCCTGCTGGGGCTCTTGAAGAGCTGACATCCTACTCTCCTGGGTTATTAGAATCTAGTTAGTTTAGCTTATAGGTATCAGTGTTATGTTGTAACAGTTATGATATTGGTAAATAAAGGAGATGACTAAAATTAAATTAAACTGTCTGTAAGAGGTTTTTTACAGACTACCAAAGAGAATGATCTCCGGGACAAATCAACAGTGGCTTACAGATTAAGTCCACGAAGGATTCTCTGGGCTGTCTCAAATCTGTACTTTAACACTCCTCCCTTCCATTCCTCTGACTGACCCTTCCTTCCATGTACCAACCGGATCCCATCGACCAAGCAGGCCATACCTTCTACCTACGCACACCTATCACTACCTCACCACTCCGCCCTTCTTTCCACACAAAACCTTCATCCCAACCCTCTCTCCCCGCCCCCTTACCAGTACATCCTCTTACCCCCACCTCCAGTCCTGAAGAAGGGTTACACCCAAAACGTTGACTTCTCCACTTCCTGATGCTGCCTTGCTTGCTGAGCTCTTCCAGTCTCCTGCGTGTCTTTGTAGAGTTTGAGACAGATTCAAGTCTGGAGAGTATAGATACTAATTTAAACAGAACGACATTCAGGATTATGCACAAAAGGCAGGAAAATGGCACTGAATCAGAACGATCATTCAGAGAGCTAGGGTAAGGACACGATGGGCTCAACAACTTCTTTTTGCACTTTAACAATTCTATGATTCACAGATCAAATTTTCCACTCCCTTTAGCAGATAAATATGGAAAAATTGGAAAACCCAGCAAAAAAGAGGTTTTTGATTTTCCCCTTAAAGTTGAAACGGTGAGTTCTGAATCTCACTAATGTGTAGCAACTATCTAAATTCCATGCATTTGCCTCTCATTATTATGTCATCACACCTTTTTTTAAACAAATTCGTGGAACATGGGTATCGCAGACCAGGCAGCATTTATTGCCCACCCCTATGTGCCCAGAGGACAGTTAAGAGTCAACCACATTGCTGTGGGTTTGGATTCACATGGGCCAGACCAGGTAAGGATGACAGGTTCCTTACCTAAAGAACATCAGTGAACCAGATGGGTTTTACCTAACAATCGACATCATTAGACTCTAAATTGCATAATTTTATTGAATTCAAATATTACCAATTGCCATAGCAGGATTTGAACCCAGGTCCCCAGAACATTACCTGGGTCTCTGGATTAACAGTCCAGTGATAATACCACTGGACCATCATCCACCCCTATCAACCTCCTCATTTCTACAAAAGTCTCAATTCTTCCATCCTTCCCCAAGAAATTAGATGGTGCCTATTTCTGACATAAATATTAAAGTGATTAAAGAGCAACGTCAGCACACTGTACATATCTCTAGGACTTAATACAATTCCACATTCTTCATTATTTCTCTCCATGATCCATCAACATCATCACCTTTTGTCACCAAATCTGTATCACCAAACCACCAGCCACACCACATCATCATGGCTGCATTTGCACCCTTCGTTCGTATTCATACCAGGGAAGTGAGCATCGCTGGCTGGCCAGTATTTATTGCCCATTCCTAGTTGCCTTCTCGAATTGCTGTACTGCATGTGCTATAGGGAGACTCAATGCCATTAGGAAGAGAATTCCAGGATTTTCACCCAGTGACAGCAATTTTCACACCAACTCTTTGGAGGGGAGGAACACTTACATCTTGCATGCTTCTGCCAGGTCATTGTATATACATGGACACACATGCATCTTACACATTTACACAGAATACATCTTATGGTTCTTATCTTAAATTCTTTGTGCAAAATGGAGGCTGTCAAGCTCTCTGCTTTGAACTGCTTTTTATCCCAAAGGGACACAGAAGCAGCTTGTTACAATTCAGAGCACCGAACAGAATGGTGGATTTGTTGTTGTACGGCAACATGTTACGTCCACATCACACCTCCAGTACCTGCTAGCAGCTTACACAGTAAATACACACTGCATGGATTTCAAGCATTTGAACTTGTCTGAAATTCAAAGCAAACCAGTCCTTCGTGGAGTCAAGAAGGGCTATGAACAAACTCTGGGGTGGGGGACTCCACAGTCAGTCAGCTGAGGGGGTTTATCATGGTCAGTCAGGCACTTGGTCCTGCCACAGTCCTGTGAAATGTGTCCTTAGTGTCCAGGGACTCGGACACAGTCAGTCCAGCAGGTCAAACACAGGGATTACAGGTATGTCAGTCAGGGCCATGTGGAGACATCCCTTCAGGTGCTAGGCCTTGCTCAGTCAGTCTTGCCAAGTTAGTCTGGGGTAGGGTAGACCATGGTAAGTCCTGGGATTTTGGGTATTCATGAGCAGGGTGGGTATTCCATAGTCCTGGGAAAAGTGAGAAGCAGCACTGGACTGGGGTTCATTGAGGGAATGATCATCATGAAAGTGGCAATTCAAGGTAGATAGAACATAGAACATAGCAGAAAATAGAAAGCTGCAAGGTGAGAAAGGTTTGCATAAGTTACCTTCATTCTGGTCTCTTTATGAGGAGATGTATAGCCAACAGGGCATAGCAATTTGTTGAAAATGTGTTGCTGGAAAAGCGCAGCAGGTCAGGCAGCATCCAAGGCGCAGGAGAATCGACGTTTCGGGCATGAGCCCTTCTTCAGGAATGAGGAGAGTGTGCCCAGCAGGCTAAGATAAAAGGTAGGGAGGAGGGACTTGGGGGAGGGGCGTTGGAAATGCAATAGGTGGAAGGAGGTTAAGGTGAGGGTGATAGACCTGAGTGGGGATGGGGACGGAGAGGTCAGGAAGAAGATTGCAGGTTAGGAAGGTGATGCTGAGTTTGAGGGTTGGGACTGAGACAAGGTGGGGGGAGGGGAAATGAGGAAACTGGAGAAATCTGAGTTCATCCCTTGTGGTTGGAGGGTTCCTAGGCGGAAGATGAGGCGCTCTTCCTCCAGCCGTTGTGTTGCTATGGTCTGGCAATGGAACAGTCCAAGGACCTGCATGTCCTTGGTGGAGTGGGAGGGGGAGTTGAAGTGTTGAGCCACGGGTGGTTGTTGGTTGGTCCGGGTGTCCCAGAGGTGTTCTCTGAAACGTTCCGCAATTAGACGGCCTGTCTCCCCAATATAGAGGAGGCCACATCGGGTGCAGCGGATGCAGTAAATGATGTGTGTGGAGGTGCAGGTGAATTTGTGACGGATATGGAAGGATCCCTTGGGGCTTTGGAGGGAAGTAAGGGGGGAGGTGTGGGCGCAAGTTTTGCATTTCTTGCGGTTGCAGGGGAAGGTGCCAGGACTGGAGGTTGGGTTGGTGGGGAGTGTGGACCTGACGAGGGAATCATGGACGGAGTGGTCTTTTCGGAACACTGATAGAGGAGGGGAGGGAAATATATCCCTGGTGGTGGGGTCCTTTTGGTGGTGGCGGAAATGACGACGGACGACGGGCATAGCAATTTGTAAAGCCATGAGTTCAGGGGGTGAAATGGGGACATTAACATTTAAGTAATGGGGATGAATGGAAATGGAGGAGGATAAAAGGTCAACAGGGACCAAGGGATAACAACACAAAAGGGAACATGAGGACAGAGAGATCATTCTGAAAGTCAATTATAAGGACACAGCTGAAACTTTGCTATCTTCTTACCAAATACTATGACAAAATTGTTACCACCTCATACTGAGTAAGTTACCATTTTCTCTTTGGAGGCAGAGTATATTTATTTGAATGTGAGGGTCTGCTAGGGGAGTTGTACTTATAATGCCACCTAACTGGTATTAAATCAATTTTATAGAAAAGTAATTTATCTTGCAAAAATGAACATAAAAAATATTATGGCCTCAAGCAATCCTGACTATAACATACCCTGCATGAAATGGGCCCTTGGAGGATTCCTTATGGCCTTGTTGGAAATTGACAACAGCAGCAAAAAAGACAGCAATTACAACATCGTTACCAAAGCCTTTGAGAACAGCAACCTTCAGTATCCACCCACCATACAGTCTCCAGAGGCAGGAACCACAGGAAGAAAATTCCCTCAAGTAAATGGAGGAGAATAAACACACCCCAAATCTAACGGCCATCCTGTCATTTTTTGCAGGTCTCAGAGTGAAGTGGTGAATTACTTGCCACAGAATTCACAGTCTCTGACCTGATCTTATATCCAATTCAAATCTGTTCAAGTTGTTGATAACACCATTGATTGTCAAAAGGCAGTCATTACCTTTCTGTCGTTGGTGATGACAATTGCCTGGCACTTAGGTGGTGCAAATCTTACTTGCCATTTAATCAACCCAAGCCTGAATGTTATCCAGACTTCTATTTGGATACAGACAGCTTAGGGTTTGACAAGTTACAAATGATTTTGAATATAATGCAGTCATCAGCAAACATTCCTAACTCATGATGAAGGGTAGGTGGTAAAAATTGAAAAGATGTTGCAGGCCATAGCACTTAAATCCTGTTAATTAACGGCTCGCCATGTTCACAAACACATTCAATTTTTTTAACAACTGATACTTGATTATTTGTTGCAATATAATTCCGCAAAGGAAGGGAATTTAAACAATCGCTCACCTCTTACACATTACCTTTGGCAATAAGCATGGAATTGCAAGAAATTTAACCAACATCCAGATGATCTTTCAGTAGTATTTATTTTAAATTTTTAAAAAATCTTTAAAATACACTAACTGGATCTACATACAAAGGGTATTTACAACAGTTCCAAAATATGTACTCTTTTAGAATTAATATGGCGCAGACAGGGATCTGGAATTATTTGCAGTTGGGGTTATCTAAAGGACAGCAGTGGTCCGACGAAAGAAGCTACATCACCAGATACAGCCATGGGGGTGGAGATAGTGGCCTGAGTCAGTGCTGAGTTCGAGATTAAGTGAAATGCCTGAAGAAGATGAATGATTTGTGTCACATTTTCTCCCTGTTCCCTCACGGGGCCACCACTCCTCACTCTTAATTCTGCCAATGCACACATCTCTCATCAAGGCACACCACACAAAGATGTTATTCAACCTATCATGTTTGCACCAGCTGAATAAACGAGACATCCATTCTAATCCCACTTACTGGCAGCTTAGTTTGGGCCTTGCAGTTTATAGTGCTTCAGGTACAGATCCAAGTTCCTTTAAAAAGAGCATGGGATTTCCACCTCAACCGCCAGTAGAAACCACTTTCCATAAGCAAATACAGCTACCTGACCATTACACTTCGTTTTCTGTCAATTTTGGATCCAACCCACCCCCAGCCTTGTATCCCTTGATTTTTAACTTTTCAGCTGAGTATATGTAATGGAACAAGTGAATGCAGCTTTAGCTTCTTCAAATGGAATTCTTTTTCTCACTGTTAAAATATTGATAGCAATCCTGTTTTTTCCTCTCTATTAGAAAAGCTGGAAGTCTTTGCTTTGTCATTCATATCAAGGTTCCTTAGCACCTGGTACTTATCCACAACAAAAACCTTCTTGTTTTCTAACTCTTCCACAAGAAATCCCACATTCTTTACTGCTTGTCTTCTATTTTTAACAGCAAACTATATTCAGAAACTGATGCTTATGAGCTAAATGCCACAAGTATTTACATTTTTTTTATATATATGTAGAAACAGCACCTCAACATCAAATACAGAGCAGAAAATTCAAATAATTTCCTCTCCAATTCAAAGCAGGTTAGTCTGTCTTTTACATACATTTTGATGTACCTTTCTTAAAATGAGATTCATACCTGATTGCTTGTTTTGTAAGTGTAAATTGACTTGTGAGGAGAGGGTTGGCCCTACAATTCTCAAACAGAACTCAGGACTGAAATCAAGACATAGCTCTTCATTCAGAGGGCAATGGATCTTTGGGGTCCTCTACTCAAGACAGTCGTGAATAAAGTCATAGAGATGTACAGCATGGAAACAGACCCTTTGGTCCAACCCATCCATACCGACCAGATATCCCAACTCAATCTAGTCCCACCTGCGAGCACCCGGCCCACAGCCCTCCAAACCCTTCCTATTCATATACCCATCCAAATGCCTCTTAAATGTTGCAATTGTACCAGCCTCAACCACATCCTCTAGCAGCTCATTCCATACACGTACCACCCTCTACGTGAAAACATTGCCCCTGAGGTCTCTTTTACATCTTTCCCCTCTCACTCTAAACCTATGCCCTCCAGTTCTGGACTCCCCAACTCCAGGAAAAAGACTTTGTCTATTTATCATATCCATGCCCCTCATAATTTTGAAAAAAACTCTAAGGTCTCCCCTCAGCCTACTCCAAGGTCTCTTTGTTCAGCAACACTCCCTAAGACCTTACCATTAAGTGTGTAAGTCCTGCTACAATTTGTTTCCCCAAAATGCAGCACCTCACATTTATCTGAATTAAACTCCATCTGCCACTTCTCAGGCCATTGGCCCATCTGGTCCACATCCTGTTGTAATCTGAGGTAACCCTCTTCGCTGTCCACTACACCTCCAATTTTGGTGTCATTTGCAAACTTACTAACTGTACCTCTTATGCTCGCATCCAAATCATTTATGTAAATGACAAAAAGTAGAGGGCCCAGCACCGATCCTTCTGGCACCCCACTGGTCACAGGCCTCCAGTCTGAAAAACAACCCTCCACCACCATCCTCTGTCTTCTACCTTTGAGCCAGTTCTGTATCCAAATGGCTAGTTCTCCCTGTATTCCATTAGTCTCCCATGGGGAATCTTGTCGAATGCCTTACTGAAGTCCAGAGATCACATCTACCGCTCTGCCCTCATCAATCTTCTTTGTTACTTCTTCAAAAAACTCAATTAAGTTTGTGAGACATGATTTCCCACGCACAAAGCCATGTTGACTATCCCGAATCAGTCCTTGCCTTTCCAAATACATGTACATCTTGTCCCTCAGGGTTCCCTCCAACAACATGCCCACCACCGACGTCAGGCTCACCGGTCTGTAGTTCCTTGGCTTGTCTTTACCACCCTTCTTAAACAGTGACACCACGTTTGCCAACCTCCAGTTTTCCGGCACCTCACCTGTGACTATTGATGATACAAATATCTCAGCAAAAAGCCCAGCAATCACTTCTCTAGCTTCCCACAGAGTTCTCAGGTACACCTGATCAGGTCCTGGGGATTTATCCACTTTTAACCGTTTCAAGACATCCAGCATTTCCTCCTCTGTAATATGGGCATTTTGCAAGATGTCACCATCTATTTCCCCACAGTCTATATCTTTCATATCCTTTTCCACAGTAAATATTGATGCAAAATATTCATTTGGTAACTCCCCCAGTTTCTGTGACTCCACACAAAGGCCGCCTTGCTGATCTTTGGGAGGCCCTATTCTCTCCCTAGTTACCCTTTTGTCCTTAATATATTTGTAAAAACCCTTTGGATTCTCCTTAATTCTATTTGCTAAAGCTATCTCATGTCCCCGTTTTGCCCTCCTGATTTCCCTCCTACTTTCTTCATACTCTTCTAAGGATTCACTCGATCTATCCTGTCTATACCTGACATATGCTTCCTTCTTTTTCTTAACCAAACCCTCAATTTCTTTAGTCATCCAGCATTCCCTATACCTACCAGCCTTCCCTTTCACCCTGACAGGAATATACTTTCTCTGGATTCTTGTTGTCTCATTTCTGAACGCTTCCCATTTTCCTGTCATACCTTTACCTGCGAACATCTGTCTCCAATCAGCTTTCGAAAGTTCTTGCCTAATACCGTCAAAATTGGCCTTTCGCCGATTTAGAACTTCAACTTTTAGATCTGGTCTATCCTTTTCCATCACCATTTTAAAACGAATAGAATTATGGTCGCTGACTCCAAAATGCTCCCCCACTGACACCTTAGTCACCTGCTCTGCCTTATTTTCCAAGTGTAGTCAAGTTTTGCACCTTCTCTAGTAGGTACATCCACATACTGAATCAGAAAATTGTCTTGTACACACTTTACAAATTCCTCTCCATCTAAACCTTTAACACTACGGCAGTCCCAGTTGATTTTTGGAAAGTTAAAATCCCCTACCATAACTACCCTGTTATTCTTACAGATAGCTGAGATCGCCTTACAAGTTTGTTTCTCAATTTCCCTCTGACTATTGGGGGGGGGGGTCTATAATACAATCCCAATAAGGTTATCATCCCTTTCTTATTTCTCAGTTCCACCCGAATAACTTCCCTGGATGTATTTCCGGGAATATCCTCCCTCAGCACAGCTGTAATGCTATCCCTTATCAAAAAGGCCACTCCCCCTCCTCTCTTGCCTCCCTTTCTATCCTTCCTGTAGCATTTGTATCCTGGAACATTAAGCTGCCAGTCCAGCCCATCCCTGAGTCATGTTTCGTAATTGCCATAATATCCCCATCCCATGTTCCTAACCATGCTCTGAGTTCATTTGCCTTCCCTGTTAGGCCCCTTGCATTGAAATAAATGCCGTTCAATTTATTTGTCCTACCTTGTCCCTGTCTGCCCTGACTGTTTGACTCACTTCTGTTCTCAGCTGTACCCGTCTCAGATCGA
>NC_057727.1:29308361-29317962 GCF_004010195.1 Chiloscyllium plagiosum
TAGCACTGGGAGTAATCCAGATATTACTACCCTTGAGGACCTCCTTTTTAAATTTCTGCCTGACTCTCTGTAATCTCCCTTCAGAGTCTCAACCTCTTCCCTTCCAATGTCGTTGGTTCCAATGTGGACAATGACCTCCTGCTGGCCCCTCTCTCCCGTGAGAACATTCTGCACCCTCTCTGAGACATCCTTGATCCTGGCACCAGGGAAACAACACACCATTCTGCTTTTTCTCTGCTGGTCACAGAAATGTCTGTCTGTACCTCAGACTACAGAATCTCCTAACACAATTGATCTCTTGGAAGCCGATGTACCCCTCGTTGCATTAGAGCCAGTATCAATACCAGAAACTTGGCAGTTCGTGCTACGTTCCCCTGAGAATCCATCACCCCCTACATTTTCCAAAATAGCATACCTGTTTGAAATGTGTATATCCACAAAAGACTCCTGCACCAGCTGCCTACTTCTCTTACCCCTCCTGGAGTTAACCCATCTATGTGACTGTACCTGAGACTTTCCCCTCTTCTTATAACTGCCATCCATCACATACTGTTGCTGTTGCAAATTCCTCATCGCTTCTATCTGTCTCTCCAACCGATCCACTCGATCTGATACGATTCGCATCCAACTTCATTTATGGCAGATATAATCCGCAGTAACCCTTAAACTCTCTTTAAACTCCCACATCTGACAAGAAGTACATATCACTGCAAACGCCACTTTTGCTCCTTCACAATCTACAGACCCAGAAAATAACACTGCCTTATTCCTCTACAAACACTGCCCCAGGTTAAATTAATAGCTATGACTTATATTTTAAGTTTAATCAAGAGACTTATCTCCAAAAAAATATAATCAAGAAAGAATCCACTATACTCTCTACTGTAGCCTTTCTCTTGGACAGACTTAAAACAACAATTAACATCTGATTCTGTGCTGTGAAATTCGCCCAACAGTTCCTCCAAGATTCAGTGAATAGTGAATTTCACTGTTTGTTAATTTTCCCAGATGCACTCTGATGTCCAGTGATACATGAATTCAAACAGCAAAGACGGTAACTGTGCAGGTTCTCTCTCATGCTCAATTATTCTATTTTTTCAATATGGAAGTCAACAGAATTTTGGATACCAGAGTGCAAAAGATGGATTTCAGGTAGAAGATCAGTCCTAACTATATTGAATGAAAGTGCAGGTTTGAAAGAGCAACTGGCCAACTCCTGCTCATATTTAGCATGAAAAGAGATTGAGCAGAATGGCCTATACTCTATAGAAAAATTGAGAAATGTTCCTAGTGAACCAGATAAGGTTTTCAGAAAGGATTTGACAAAATAGATTGCAAGACTGTTTCTCTTGACTGGAGAGTCCAGAACCGGGAAGCTCAGAATTAGAATGAGGAATTTCCTACTGAGATATGGAGATATTTCTTCAATGGGAGGGCTGTGAATTTTAAGAAATTTCCACATGAGAGCTGTGGATGCTCAGTCACTCAGTAAACTTAGGATTAAGATCAATCATTTTTGGTTTTTAAGGGAATCAAAGACTATATGGATCAGGCAGGGGAAACTGAGGTCAATGATCAGCCATGATTTTACTAAATTACAAAACAGGCTTGAGAACTCACATGGCTGACTACCATTCTTAATTCTTCTGTTTTATCTGATATGCTGGGATTTCATTTTTGCCTATCAATTATCCAATCCTTGCTTGGCTTCAGTTTATAAGAGACCATGCAAAATCTTATTTCCTGTAACAGTTGCATGTAACAGCTACAAGTAACAGCATTCCACTTGAAGTTTTGTCTATTCGATCTCTGCTTCAGCTTGAAATAAACAGGACTATGATTCCATATTGTTTTAGACAGCAATAGTTGGTTTCTGTGCAGGTGCTTAGTCCTGGTTACATAAAATGTGACATGCCAGTGCATCATGTACAAGTAACATTGTTGCAGAATGTCTGTTTTTACAATGAAATTGTTTTTTACATCAAATAATTTCCCTTCTTCATAGGAGTTAAGAGGGATAAAAGTATTTTGCTGTTTCATTAGCAATTATTAGAGTATTTCGATAATCTGAAGTTTGTGAACAAATTGAGAGTAATTAACTCTAATACATATGAAGCGACAAATTTATTTTCAAGTGTTGCTTTAACTTTCAGCAAATTAAAGTAATTTGATTCACTGTCTGAGCTAATACAAGTATGGTTAGTACACAATGCTTGCAGTCACCTGTGAGAAAGGAAGGGAGGGATAGAACAATTGAAAGGGGAAGGAAGTTTGAAACATGACCTCAAATGAATAGGAAAATTGAAAAGGTGTTTTATAGGCAGTTCCTCTGCAATGGCCCATTTTCCATTTTCACTGAAAGCTATTTCCTTCATTTTACTATTTCTGCATCTCATTTGACACTGAATTCACCCACTCAAATTTACAATACTTGTTCAGAAACAAATGGTTCATTTCAGATTATTTCAACCTGATGGAATAAAAAAATCAAACAACTGCTTGCCCTAGATTGCAGTCCAAAATATTGTCAACATTAAAAAAAGACATGAGCAAGTCTAAATAACATGCGGCACTGCTTACTGCTCTGCCACTTCAACAACGGGCAATTCATGGTGCAAATAGCTCTCTCTTGCTAAAAGTGAGTCAGAGTTTTCTAACATTCAATATACCTCAGGGTTTTCTAACATTCAATATGCCAAGCAGTATTAACAGTGACACCAATTCTAGAAAAAGGGGCAGTTCTGGAATCTAGATGCATTTAGAAGGTGAGCCACAATCTGGCAGTATTTTAGCTTTGCAGGGGCTTGAAGACTTTTGAAAGGGGCTTGAAGACTTTTGAAAGGAGCTCAGATTTTGAGAATGTCAGCAGGGACCACACAGCTCAAGACAGGGGTTTGGCAAATGTCAGAATGTAAAGCCTGGCAGGTTTGAATGATTTAGTAGATAAGGAGATGCCTAAAAAGTTACAACCCAACTTGTCACTGAGCCCTTTAATAGCCCCTCAATCCTAAACAAGCATATTCTTTACCTATTAACTCCTTTCCCCCAAGCGATCCACAACTTTTTGTGTTCTCAATTGTCAGCCATCTGGGCCATTACATTGCAGCCCTTAAGCATATAAACCTACTCAATTTGTTCCTTAAAATTAGTGGATGACACTCTCATAGTACTCCAAGTTTGGGAGAAGATTTGTAGCTCGGGTGCTCGTTGTTGTGGTTCTTTTCGCCGAGCTGGGAATTTGTGTTGCAGACGTTTCATCCCCTGTCTAGGTGACATCCTCAGTGCTTGGGAGCCTCCTGTGAAGTGCTTCTGTGATGTTTCCTCTGGCATTTATAGTGATTTGTATCTGCCGCTTCCGTTTGTCAGTTCCAGCTGTCCGCTGCAATGGCCGGTATATTGGGTCCAGGTCGATGTGCTTATTGATTGAATCGGTGGATGAGAAAAGAGGAAGAAGAACACCTATACAATGTATTCGCCAAAAACGGATACTCGTGCAATTTCATCAACAGATGCCTAAGGGGAAGACAACAGAATGAGGACATGCCACAACCCAAAGGACTAGCCACACTACCATACATCAAAAACATTTCTGAACTGACAGCCAGACTACTGCGACCACTAGGAATCATAACAGCACACAAACCAACAGCCACTCTCAGGCAACAACTCACCAGGACGAAGGACCCGATACCCAGCATGAGCAAAACCAAAGTAGTGTACAAAATCCCATGCAAGGACTGCACAAAACACTACATAGGACAAACAGGAAGACAGCT
This sequence comes from Chiloscyllium plagiosum, assembly GCF_004010195.1. Classification (NCBI taxonomy): domain Eukaryota; kingdom Metazoa; phylum Chordata; class Chondrichthyes; order Orectolobiformes; family Hemiscylliidae; genus Chiloscyllium; species Chiloscyllium plagiosum. The sequence continues at coordinate 29,312,138 of NC_057727.1, forward strand.
CACAGTCCGCATCCATGAACACCAACTAGCCACAAAACGACATGACCAGCTATTCTTAGTAGCCACACACTCAGATGACAAGGAACATGAGTTCGACTGGGACAACACTACTATTATAGGACAAGCCAATCAAAGAACAGCCAGGGAATTCCTAGAGGCATGGCACTCATCCACAGATTCAAGCAATAAGCACATCGACCTGGACCCAATATACCGGCCACTGCAGCGGACAGCTGGAACTGACAAACGGAAGCGGCAGGTACAAATCACTATAAATACCGGAGGAAACATCACAGAAGCGCTTCACAGGAGGCTCCCAAGCACTGAGGATGACACCTAGGCAGGGGACGAAACGTCTGCAACACAAATTCCCAGCTCGGCGAACAGAACCACAACAACTCTCATAGTACATAATTTTCTGATATACTTTCTTAACATGTGCTCAAAATGTTCCAGTTCTGAGTATTATTGATGAAGTCATAGAATCATAGAATCCTTAGTGTGGAAACAAGCCAATTGGCCCACAAATACACACCGATCCTCCAAAGAATAACCTACCTAGACCCGTTCCCCTAATACTCTACATTTACCTCTGACTAATGCATCCAACCCACACATCCCTGAATACTATGGGCAATTTAGCGTGGCCAATTCACCTAACCTGTCTGGATTGTGGGAGGAAATCGGAGCACCCGGAGGGAATCTACGCAGACACAAAGGAAGTGTGCAAACTCCACACAGACAGTCGCCTGAGGTCCCTGGTGCTGTGAGGCAACAGTGCTAACCACTCAGCCACCGTGCCGCCAGGATTTATCCATCTTAAATATACAAAATTTAGTTGTTGAAAATTTATTCCAAATATTCAAAGTCATCAGTTTGTGCAGCTTCAGTTGTTACATAAATTCCTTAAGCCTCAATAATGCCTTCGAAGATCAATTTTTGAATTATTTCCAAAAACAATCTTAATAGGCAATTTCTTTATTTCCCTACTAATCTAAATATATCATGTAAGCAGCTGTTGAACACATTAGCCACTATCCATAATTGGATGGAGAAAATTGTATTTCTGATTCCCAAATTAAAGTGAGTAATAAATGACATTATTGGGCTTGGGATCTCAATACTTTCCTTGGTATACATAGATATTCTTGAACCTCTTTATATACTTGCTGGTAAAATCAGATAAAAAGTAGGAGATTGTATTTGATAGTTGTGAGCACTTAGCTTTCCTAGATATTAAATAGTGACCAGTTCATAACAGTATTTAAGAAGAATGAAATAAAGCTTCTGATGAAAAGTCACTAGCTTCAAATATTAACTCTGGGCTCAATCCTATTAGAGATCAACAAATGTCTTTTTTGGCAAATTTCATAGAGAGTTGCTGTCCATAAGGACTAGCAATGCTTTCTTGCACTGTCTTCCCAACTTTCCTCATTACATATGTATCACACCTATATCATGCCCATGCTTGTCCTATTCTCCCATCTGTTGTGAATGAGGCACTCACCACTACTGTGAAATCTCAGGATCCTAACAGTGGTGCCATCTTCAAAGTCCAGCCATGGACCTGGTCAAGCATTGTCAATCGGAGTTGCTTTTTACTGTGCACAGAGTGGGAGACCAACCACAAACCAATACTTTTCAAGGCATAGCTGACATTTCATTCCACAAGTGGACAGTCCTACACCAATTGCTGTTTAACAATCAAGCTGGTCAGCTTACCTATCCTTAGTATCATCTCATCTTACAACCCTAAGTCAATGCTATTCTTTCTCAATATCCAGAGTCGACCAGTAACTTTTCATTGTTCAATGTGGGACCATAACACAAAGGAAAGCCTTCAAACATTTCGAGCATTTTTATTCATCCATAGCAGAAGTCAACAATAAGCAAACAAACACATGCTGCATTTGCCTTTCAGAACAAAATGGTCACTTGCCTTCTGAGCACCACAGATTTACAATCAATGAGTGATCGCTACACTGGGTTCTCATCTACCAAAACTGGTGTCAATTATGTCCTGTCTGGCTTGTTGTGCTCAGTCATGCAGAGGGTGACATTCCAACTGCTCCATGTCTTCACCTTCCATCTGTCTCTCTCCCAGCTCTTTAACATCTATTACATCCCTCATTGCCTGCTTCAGTTGTCTATGATACCACAGTACACTCTACCTGTAATGTCCTACAAGGCTTCGCCCAAGACCAATCCGGTCATCAGAACCTCATCTTCAGGAAGCTATCCCATTCTTCACCATTGCTTTAGGTTAGAATGGGCTTCATTAAATTGATTAGGAGAAAGTGAGGACTGCAGATGCTGGAGGTCAGAGCTTAAAAATGTGTTGCTGGAAAAGCGCAGCAGGTCAGGCAGCATCAAAGGAGCAGGAGAATCGACGTTTCGGGCATAAGCCCTTCTTCAGGATTCCTGAAGAAGGGCTTATGCCCGAAACATCAATTGTTCTGTTCCTTTGATACTGCCTGACCTGCTGCGCTTTTCCAGCAACACATTTTTAAGCTTCATTAAATTGATGCTTAGCTTCAGTCAGGAGTTGTGTAATGGAACCATCAGCCATGTTTGCAGAAAGCAGCCTTTGCCTCCCAGTAACCATCTTTGTGCAAGGCATCCAGCCCAATGTTTTGTTCATTAACTACTCTGAGAAGCCTCTATCTTTCCATCTTTTCATCTTGCCAAGCTTCCTCTTGGCAATTACAGTCATGTTAATTATCAATTCTCTTATCTTTCTAGACTTTGTGCAGTTTTCCAAAGGATTGTTGCTGTGTTTACAGGACAGTTCATGATTACCAGCCAAAATTGGAGTCCTGTAAGCAAATCTCAGCACCACATCTTAAGAAGGATATATTGATCTTGGAGGGAGTACAACTTAGGTTTACAAAAATGATACCCAGTCTTCAGGGGCTAGGTTTTGAAGAGACATTATACAAATTAAGCCCATTTTCTCTAGAATTTAAAAGGTTGAGAGGTGATCTGATCAAAGTCTTCAAGGTATTAACAGGGTAGATAAAGATAAACTATTTCCACTGTTCAGAGATTTCAGAATGAGGGGGCATAGGCTAAAAATTAGGGCCAGACTGTTCAGGAAAGATGTTAGGAAGCTCTTCTACAGAAAAAGGGTGATAGAGGTTTGGAACTCTCCTCCACAAATGGCAGTTGACACTAGATTAATTGTTAAGTTTAAATCTGAGATATGTAATGTTTTGTTAAGCTAAGTTATTAAAAGATATGGGCTAAAGGCAGCTACATGGTGGTGGGCCACAGATTAGCTACGATCTCACTAATGACCTTCCCCTGCTCCTAAAAAATAGTGGCTTCTCTTATTTAAGAAACTTGACAGTCTTCTAGATATGACCTTATTTCTAAAGCAATACTATTTTTAAATCCTTCCATTAAACAACCTTCTGTCTCTTCCTCGGATTTCTGAACTTTTGCCCATAAAGTTCAGGAACTCATACAAGTGCATTAGGCCCAGCAGCTTTCACAGTTTCATAATCTGCAAACTATTCATTCAAAAGGATTAACTGCCTGCCAAAGGACTCCAATAAAAGCATTCAATTTACTCATAGCCACTGCAGCTTTATACGAATTTTCTTAAACGATACAAAACACATTTCAATTTCTTCCTCACAAAATGAATTTATGTACTAAGTGCATATTCCCTGTCAATTCAGAGCTAGGAGTTAAAGCTGACCCATCATTAAAATACTAGATGGCGGCAGAGTAAGACACTCCAACCAGAGGTTCTCTGTTCCACTCATTCTTTACTTTTCTGCTTTTCTGCATTTTTTTTTATTCAACTACTGACTTACCCAAAGGGGAATGGAGGAGGCAACTGCAGACTGGAGTCCACCACCAGCGAGTCCACAGAGTGGAGGCCGATGCAAGGAAGCAGTCCCGGAGTGGAGGCCAGCACGGGGAATGAGGCCCAGAGAAATCTTACCTTGCAGCAGCTGAGAGTGAGTCCACAGCGGACTGGAGGCTTGGAGCAGAGATGGTTGTTGGACTGGGGTCTGACGTGGGTAGTCAGACCACGTGTGGAAGCCCCTACGCTAAGCTACTGTAATGTAATGTTTATTTGTAATTTGCTTGTCTGACTATAATGTCTTTCCTTTTAACATAATATATTTTTTAACTTCTACTATGAATCACTGTAAAGTAATGCAATTACTTTTTTTATTCTTCTTTTTGTATCTAAGATTTGTACCAAGGTACTAAAGTTGGCACCATAAGAGGTGACATTGTAAACTTTTCAATGTACTCCTGTACTTTAGTACACGTGACAATAAAGGAAAATCTATTTCTAATTCATTAAATTTCCTAAAACAAAGAAATACAGATAGTGGAAATCTAAAATAAAAATAAACATTGCTGGAGAAACACAATAATATCTGTAGAAAGAAAGCAGAGTTAACTTTTCAAGTCCAATGACTCTTTTTCGAAACTGATAGTAACTAAGAAATGATGGTATGTTTGCTGAAGACCAGGAGTCAAGTGGGGGAGGGGGTGAGATTTGCCTGATTTTCCGTGTTCATGTAATTATAGATTTTTACTGATCATTTCAATTAAATTATCTGGCTTCCTTCTGTCTGTGCAATTTAAGACTGTCCCTATCTAATTTTTCCTTTTCTCTATAAAACTCAATTTCTACTCTTTCATTTCTCGTTCTTTTTAAACTCACCCTGTCTCATTTGCAATTTAATCCTATGATTTTTTTTATTATTTCTTCTTTCCTCAAGGTTCAGATATTGAGTCATTACTACAGCTACTTTCTTCTTCTAAATATCCAGTTTTAAATTTATTTCCAACATTTCCATGATTATCTTTGAATGAACCTTCGTTACCTGTTAGTTACAAGCACCCAAAGATAGATACCATCTTGTGAGAAAGACTTCCACAATAGACACAACCATGTTAGCAATGAATGCACCAGGGATCACTGTGTAATCTTATTCATTTAAACTGTAGTAAATCCAAGTGCATTCATCTCAGCATGTGGATTCAAAATTCTGGATGAGCTTCCAACTTGTAACAATCCTCATAGAATTTCTTTTCAAAAGTTTCCAATCTCAAACTTCAGGTCAAAGGCATGACAAGATTTCAAGTTTTAAGACTTGCAAATTTTATAAGGCTTCTTCAAAGCAAAAGCTAAAAGCAACATTGATAAAATACTACTTTAGTTCGCAATTTAAACTCTAAAACCCTGCATTTGACAGTTAAAATGACTAAGAATCTTGTTCCACAGTTATACCTCACTTGGTCCCTTAATTAGGTAGTTTTCTTTCCACGAAGAATCATCCAAAGTGATTATTTTCTAACTTTTCTTCTTCCAATTGAAGAACTTCAGACTCCCAAAATGACATTCACTGTGTGCTCCAGTGGAGATCCCTCCCTCTAGCTAAAGCTAGATGAATCTTCCAGCTCATAAGTTTGGTCTCTTCAATCAGAGCATGAGATCCCGCCCACATTTTGCATGATGAACAACAGAAACTTGATTCTTCTACCTCTTTGCACTTCCCTCAGATTCTTGCAGACTGACTTTATCTGTAAGGTTCAGTGGAATTCTTAGAAAACCTGTAACCTGGCCTAAAATTTGGCCATTGTATAAGGTAGAAATTCCAACTGACTATCCTCTAGACCCCTCAAAATTAATTGTATCTTTAAATTAAGTAGACAAATTAATCATTTACAAAACCTAACATTTTTTATACTTCCCTGGGACTTGGAAACTAACAGGGAGGAGAGAGTGAGGACTGCAGATGCTGGAGATCAGAGCTTAAAAATGTGTTGCTGGAAAAGCGCAGCAGGTCAGGCAG
>NC_057727.1:29318190-29334937 GCF_004010195.1 Chiloscyllium plagiosum
GGTGGTGCTGAGTCTGAGGGTTGGGACTGAGAAAAGATGGTGTGGGGGGGAATGAGAAATCTGGAGAAATCTGCATTCATCCCTTGTGTTTGGAGGGTTCCTAAGCGGAAGATGAGGCGCTCTTCCTCCAGGCATCATGTTGCCATGGTCTGGCGATGGAGAAAGCCAAGGACCTGCATGTCCTCGGCGGAGTGGGAGGGGGAGTTAAAGTGTTCAGTCACGGGGCGGTTGGGTTGGTTGGTGCGGGTGTCCCAGAGATGTTCTCTGAAATGTTCTGCAAGTAGGCGGCCTGTCTCCCCAATGTATAGGAGTTTACATTTTTAAACTTGGAAACTAACAGTCTATCTACTGTCAGGATAACATTCTGGTTATTGTTTATGGTTAAAAATCACACAACACCAGGTTATAGTCCAACAGGTTTAATTGGAAGCACACTAGCTTTCGGAGTGACGCTCCTTCATCAGGTGCCAATCACCTGATGAAGGAGCGTCACTCCGAAAGCTAGTGTGCTTCCAATTAAACCTGTTGGACTATAACCTGGTGTTGTTTGATTTTTAACTTTGCTCACCCCAGTCCAACACCGGCATCTCCGAATCGTCATTGTTTATAGCTGTGAATATGCTTCTTCCCAGTAAAACAATCTGACCCCTCTTTAACCTTCAACAACCAAACCACCTCGGTACATTATCAGCAGAATTCAGAACATGTCACAGAATCACTTATATTCCTCTATTTTAGGGTAAAATAAAGAAATAGGCCCAAATAGTACAATCTTAGAAAACCTTGTACAAGAGAGATAACATGTTGTTGAACTTTTAGTAGGCTTTGACAACTGCTGTTGCCCAGTGATCTGAATTGTGAGATCAGCTATTTAGTATAAGATGAAGGAATAGAAATTTGTATATCTAAATTTGCAGATTACATTAAAACAGGAGGCACAGTAAATGGGAGCAGGATATTACAAAGAATCTGAAACTGATTAGGGGGGAAAACTGTGACAAGGAGTTTAAAATCGGGAAGCACAATATCATTCTATTTGGAACAGAGTAAAATAAATCAGTTTTTCAATGATCAGGGATGAGGCAAATTGTCAAGGCTCCACTGATAGCACTTTTCAGATCCATGACAACTATCAAGAAGGACAAAGGCTGAAGTTACAGGGGAACACTACCACCTGTAAATTCTCCTTTAAGCCAAACGACACCCTAATTTAGAACTAAATCACCATTGCATCATTGTCACTGGGTCAAAACCTGAACCGCCCCACTGATACCACTGAGTGTGTATCGACAACAGTTCAAGGTGGTGACTCACCCATTCTTCTCAAGAGCAATTAGTGCTGAGCCATAAATAGTAGCTTTTCAAGTGACATTTATACCCAGAGAACAAGGGTCTGCATGTCCAAGAATACAAATCACTAAAAGCTGATGTAATGTACAAAAAGCAAAGACTTCATGGAGTCTTGATCTTTATCTCAAAAGGTGATTGAAAATTGAGAAACCACTGAGAGGAAGGATCTGTAATAGACAGCTTTAAGCAGGGAACTTCGGGAGGGTTATGTGAATCTGTTAAAGAGTGACTTGTTAAGGTAGTCACAGAATCACAAAACTGTAACAGTGTGGGTTACCACCATTCAACCCATTGAGTCTGCGCCAGTTTCCAACGAGCCTTATAAGTTAGTGCCATTCTCTTGCCTTTATCCCATAGCATTGTACATTGCTTTTATTCAAATAATCATCAAATGCTGTCCTAATAGCTCAATTGATACCGCATCCACCACACTTCCAGGCTGTACATTCCAGACATGAGTCGTTCGCTGTGTGCAGAAAGGGAAGGAGCAATGGTAATTTAAATCAAGGAGCAATGATAAATCAATAGGTATATTCATCACAGTAATGAATTAGATTCAATAACTAATCACAGGATATAAACATTAAAGGGATTGAACTAAAAGAACATTTGCATAGGCATGTATAATATAGAAACAACCAATTATTTAGAACTTTTAACTTTGTAAAACTACATAAGGTAGTTCACAGGAATAATATCAAACAAAACTTGATACCAAGCCACTTAGAGATACTAGGATGGAAACAATGCAGGTGCTGAGGTGTATATATAAGATAGTTAGTGGGAGGTTTGGAGAGGAAATTTCAGTGTCAGGCCCTGGCAGCTTACAGCACTGTTGTCAATTAAAACCATGAATGCACACAAAGGGCCAAAATTGGAGGAGTACAAGAAATCTCAGAAGGCTGGAGGCGATTAGACAGATGGGAACAACTTGATATCAAGGATGGAAGTTTTAAAATAGGCACTGCTTCCCTGAGATCCAATGTAGGTCAACAAACACAGGTGAATGGGACCAAGAGGGAGTTAGTAAATGAGCAGCAGATGTTTTTAATGCTCAACTTGAGAGTGTGTCTCGTGTGAGGGAAGAAAAGGATGGATAGAAAATCTCCAGGATTATGACATACAAACTGGCTTAAAGTGCTGAATACAGATCAGGATTACATCTACTTGGGAGTACAGTCTAAAACTGCACTTTGAGTACGGGGGGCCAAAAGACTATACAAAAGCAGAATAACGTGCTGAAATGTACAGATAATGTGATTAGAAAGTTCGAGGAATAAGCAGACATTTTCACAACCTCCAACGTGAGTCTCAGATAGCACACTGCCTCCCTTCCGACGGTGTACAGGATACTGAATGTTTGCTCAATAAGCACACCGACCTGGACCCAATATACCAACCACTGCAACGGACAGCTGGAACTGACAACCGGAAGCGGCAGATTCAAACCACTATAAATATCGGAGGAAACATCACAGAAGCGCTTCACAGGAGGCTCCCAAGCACTGAGGATGTCACCTAGACAGGGGACGAAACGTCTGCAACACAAATTCCCAGCTCAGCGAACAGAACCACAACAGTTAACTCTGACGAGCAATTTAGAGATGGAGGGGGTATGAGGGCATCGGATTCCTAGAATCAGTTCAAAAATAGGAAGAATTTAAATAAAATGGACAGGATGAAACTTAATAGGGCTGGGACCAATATATTCATGTTAAATTTAAACTCATTTGGTGCGGTGTTGGTGTTGAGATAGCTCAGGTTGAAGCATTAATGATATGAAAGTGTGCATAGAGGCCAGACAGACAAATGGCATTAAAATAAAAACTGTAGTAAAAATAGGAAGGAATTAACGAGGAGTAAAAATGACAAAAATAAAACAAAGAGCTGCAGGTACTGAAGATCTGAAACAAACAAAAAACAGGAATTGCTGGAGAAATTCAGCAGGTCCAGCATCAGTAAAGAGAAAACAGAGTTGACATTTCGAATCAAGGAAATACAGCAAATCAAAATATGCTTGAAGTGTACATGTGTAAATTGTTGGAGTGTGATGATTAAGGCTGGTGACCTGCAGGAACAAGTAGCTACATGGAACTAAGTAATCAAAACAAGAAAAAGAGGGATGTGTCAGTTACTTTAAAAAAAAATTCACACGGCACTAGTAAGTGATAAAGTACTTCACGGTTCCAAAATGTATTTGGTTTGAATTAAGGAACAATAGAGGAACTATTACACTTCTATATATACTATAGCTCAACAGACAGAATGAATAGAGCAGCAGGTTTGCAAGCATATTGTTGCAAAATGCAATACATTTAGAGTTATGATAATGGAGGACTTCAATTATTCTAACTTAGCAGGGAAAATAAGAGTTAACGCCAAAAAAGTGGAGGAATTCTTGAAATATTTGTCATAAAACTTTCTTGATGAGTTTGTTTCCAACTTAATGAGGAAGGGTTAGGTCTAGTTAGAGGGAATGCTGCCTTCCCATACATTTTCAAGGCAATGATGATGGCTTGAAGACGAAAGAGATAGTGCACTTGGTGCTGGAAATGGGGTTCACTGTGGACATGACAGTCCTGCCAATGGGACCTATGCAGACCACTGCACAAATAATCATTTTATCCAATGTCCATCATTCATTTCAGCTGAGTTCCTCCTAACTCCCCATCTCTACCAACTGGGGGAGGCAAGGTCAGGGATTGCACCTATCTCACTCAGTCTCAGGGAAACCCATGTCTACGACATAAACTTCTTCTCGTGCCAGATCTGCAGCCACCTGGCTTAGGAGGAGGTTATCAGCAGGGATTTTATGTGACACACAAAGGAGCTGCCTATCACATCCTTTGGATGGCAGAAAGCAAGGAGGTATGTTACATATAAACTAACCCACCTCCAAAGCTGTCAAAGCCGTGCAGTCAGCTGCCACACCTATCCACTGCAATCCACATCAGACCCCAGAAGGACACCCTATGCTGACAGTAAATACCTAGGAGAAAGTGAGGACTGCAGATGCTGAACAGTCAGAGTCAAAAAGTGTGACACTGTAGAAGGTACAACAAGTCAGGCAGCGTCCAAGGAGCAAGCACAGCAGGTCAGGCAGCGTCCAAGGAGCAACTACAGCAGGTCAGGCAGCGTCCGAGAAGCAAGCACAGCAGGTCAAGCAGTGTCCGAGGAGCAAGCACAGCAGGTCAGGCAGTGTCCAAGGAGCAAGCACAGCAGGTCAGGCAGCATCTGAGGAGCAAGCACAGTAGGTCAGGCAGCATCTGAGGAGCTGATTTCAAACAGCAAATACCACCAAGGCTGCTAGTGAGGTGAGAGACCATATTGCTCACCCAGACCACTTTTGGAAAGGCATTGAGTGATTAGGGATAGTCAGCATAGCTTTGAGCGAGGGAAATCATGTCTCACAAACGTCATTGAGTTTTTTGAGGAAGTAATCAAGAAGGATGATAAGGGCAGAGTAGTAGACATTGTTTACTTGGAGTTGAGAGTGTGGAGCTGGAAAAGCACAGCAGGTCAGACAACATCCGATGAGCAGGAGAATCAATGTTTCGGGCAAAAGCTTGTCTATCTTGTCTATCCTTTTCCATCACTATTTTAAATCTAATAGAATTATGGTCCCTGGCCCCAACGTGCTCCCCCACTGACACCTCAGTCACCTACCCTGCCTTATTTCCCAAGTGTAGGTCAAGTTTTGCACCTTCTCTTGTAGGTACATCCACATACTGAATCAGGAAATTTTCTTGTACACACTTGTGAGGTATTGCATTTTGGTAATTCACAAAGTCAGGATTTGCATGATTAAAAGTAGGGCCTTGAGTAGAACACAGAGATCTAGGGGTTCACATACATGATTCTTTGAAGTTTGCATCACATGTAAACACGGTGGTTAAGAAGGCATTTAGCACATTTGCCATCATTGCTCAGTCATTTGAGTATAGGATTTGGGACGTCACGTTGATGTTGTACAGGACGTTGGTGAGGCCTGTTCTGGAGTGTTATGTCCAGTTCTGGTTGCCGTTATAAGAAGGGTATTATTAAGCTGGAGAGGGTTCAGAAAAGATTTAGCAGGATGTTGTTGGGAATGGAGAGGTGACTTATAACGAGAGGCTGGATAGGCTTGTACGTTTTTCACTAGAACATATGAGGTTGAAGGGTGACCTTATCGAGGTTTAAAAAATCAGATGAGTATAGACAAGGTGAATGCAGGTGTCTTTTCCCTAGGGTAGGGGCTTTCAAGACTAAGGGGCAAATTGTTTAGGTTGGGAGAAAGATTTAAAAAAGACATGAGGGGCAACTTTTTTTTTTACACAGTGTATGTATGTGGAATGAACTTCCAAAGGAAGTGATGGATGAGGGTAGGTACAATGTTTAAAACACATTTGAATAAGCACATGAATAAAAAATGTTTGAAGGGATATGGGCAAAGCACAGGCAGGTGGGAATAATTCAGTTTGGAATTATGGTTGACATGGACTGGTTGGACCCAAGGATCTGGTTCATGCTGCATGACTGTACGACTCTAAGATTAGATGATGAGTATCATTCTCATGATCAGAAAAAGACATCTGACAGTGACTCATGAATTTCTACTCCGAACCTCATGAGCCTTTGAATTTTAGACACATTTCGTCGCTCAGATCTGTCTCTTGTACACCGCTACAGATGTCTCGTGATCTTATAGCACCCTTTCACTTTGGAAGACGACTGTGTCTTATCTGGCCAGTTATATTCAATTTGAATGCAGCCATTCTGCAAGTTTTACACAATAAGATGTCAGGTTTGATTCAGGTTGGGTTTGGAAGTGGCCATTTCAGCTCCATATTCCTCATGTTCATAGACCCAGCCAATCTACGGAGGATGTGAGAGTCCAAAGAGACTTTCCTGACAACATGTTTCCTCCCACAGTCCAAAGATGTGCACGTCAGGTGAATTGGCCATGCTAAATTGCCCGTAGTGTTAGGTAAGGGGTAAATGTAGGGATATGGGTGGGTTGCGCTTCGGCGGGGCGACGTGGACTTGTTGGGCCGAAGGGCCTGTTTCCACACTGTAAGTAATCTAATCTAATCTAATCCTCTGCAAGAGTCAACTGAAATAAATATTCTGCCTTCTGCTCACCCATGACAGATGAGTGCCTTGCCAGAAGAACTCCGGTCCATCAGGTGCAGTACGACATGCCTCCTCTATCTGGACATCTATCTTTGCAATCCTGGCCAACAAATTGGCAAGAGTTGGAAACCAAGGTGATCACTTGTTCAAGATGCTGGACAGGACTGCTCCAGAATATTGTTCATAAATCAGCTGATTGCCATGACATTGTGGCACTGGATGAGCACCTTAATCCCATCCCAGAGTCTGTCACAATTGTACAGAGAAAACCGAGATTTTCCAGGACAGAAAGCAATACAAGGTTGCTGCCAAAGTATTGAGTCTCCAGTCTCGGCAAAACTATGAGGCACTGGGGCATTTCAGATAGAAACTTTCCACCATTAGACTCTGCAATGTTGTTATCTTTGCCATTGAGCGTCCTCCAAAGTTATGTGCACTGATGACAAATTTCTTCCATCAGGTGCACAATCAGAACATTGATATGCAGTTTCAGTTAATGGAGCAAATAAGCCTTCAGATATTCTTTCTGCAATTGCCTGTCTTTTATCCAGACCTGATCAAGATTTAGGACATAGACACTTTATGCCAGAGCTCTCCCCCAGGATGAGTAGTGACTGTTGTTTGAGAGGAGCTGTGCCCTTCATCAGCTGGGGGTTAGGTGGATAGTAGAGGAGACGGCTTAGGATGCTGGAGTGATCTGACGTGTTAGATGGTGAAAGAACTGGCTGGATGACCCCAAACAATTGGCATTTAGCACCTCAGTTAATTTCCAGTACACAAAGTCATATAGAGCTTCATGACTGTGGGACTTAACCTGAAAATACACAGAGTATCAAGACAGTGTATACTGAACATCTTCATCCTATCTTCATAAATCAATCTTTCATCCCAGGAATGAATCATATAAGCTTTCTCTGAACTGTTTCTAAAATACCTATCTTTTTCAAATAAGGAAACCAAAATACTGAGCTAAGAAATAAACTTTCTCACACAGTAACTATTAAGGATATGAAATGTACTGACTGGAAGAGTGGTGGTGATAGGTTTATTATGGACTTCAAAAGGGTTTTGTATGATTATTTTGAGAGTTTGTGCAAGGGAACAGGAAGGAAGTAGAAAACTGGCAGTAAGTAATGTTGCTCATTCGAAGAGTCAGTGCAGACACAATGAGCCAAATGGTCTCCTTCTACTCCATAACACTTCTGTGAAAAAAGGGCATAGTACTACAGATGTGGTCTCAACAAAGTCCCGTGCATCTGCAGCAAAATGTATCTACTTTCACATTCCACACCTCTTGCAATGTCAACATTCTGTATGCCTCCTTATTCATTTGGTGTGTCTGCACATTCATTTTTTGTTCTCATACCAGAACACCCAGATTCTTTAATTCAAGTGAGTTCTACAACATCTCTGTTCAAATAATGTACTCCATTCCTGTGCTTCCTACCAAAACGGTCAAGTTCACATTTTCCTACATTATTCAATCGGTCAAATTTTTGCCCATCGACTTGACCTATCCAGATCTCTTTGCAAACTCTGTACATCCTCTTGACAACTTACTTTCCTTGTTATTTTGGTATCAGAGACAAAAGAAAACTGCAGATGCTGGAATCCAAAACAGACAGGCAAAAGGCTAGAAGAACACAGCAAGTCAGACAGCTTCAGGAGGTGGAGAAGTTGATGTTTCAGGTGTCACCCTTCTTCAGGACTGGGGATGAGTGTTGGGGGAGCGGTGGGGGCAAGGTGGTGAAGTGGGGATAGGTGAAGACAGGTAGAGGGTACAACCTGGTTGGTCAATAGGAGGAATGAATCTAAATGGTGGCAGGGAGCAGTGGAAGGAATGGGGAGGAGCTAGGAAGGGAGGCTATTTGAAATTGTAGAACTCAATGTTGAGTCCTCCAGGCTTTAGGCTGCCCAGACGGAAGATGAGGTGCTGGTGCTCCAATTTGCGCTGTGGTTCATTTAGGCATTGGAGGAGGCCAAGGATGGCCATGACAGAAAGGGAGTGATTGGGGGAATTGAAATGGGCAGTGACTGGGAGGTCCAGTTCTCCCCTGCAGACTCGGCTGCGATGCTCGGTGAACCATTCCCTAAGTTTACGTTCGGTCTCCCCAGTGTAAAGACCACACTGAGAGCAATGATGCAGTAAACTAGTTTGGAAGAGACAGTTTGGGGCCCTGGATGGGGGGTTAGTGTACTGGCAGGTTTTGCATCTTTTGCGGTTGCAGGGGAAGGTACCTGGGAGCTCGGTGGGGAGTGGCACAAACCAAGGACTGTTAAAGGGAATGGTACTTGTGGAAGGCAGAGAGGGGTGGGAGAGGAAGATGTTCTTGGTGGTGGGATCTAGTTGGAGTTGGCAGAAGCGTTTAAGGAAGATGCATTGGATGCGGAGACTGGTAGTTGAGGACCCGGGGGCCTCTGTCTTTTAATACGTTGGGGGAGGGCAGTTTATAGCAGTGGAACGGGGAATAGATGTAGTGTGGCAGAGGGGTGTCTGGATGGGGGGGGAAGAGAAGGAAAGCACATTGTTCAAAATAGGTGGACACCTGGGATGCTCGCGAGTGGAATGTTTCCTTGTCCAAGCAGATGTGGCAGAGGAATTGGGAGAATGCGAGGAAGTTCTTGCAGGTGTCAGCAGCAAATTAGATCCATGCCTGCATTCAATAAAAAGAATGGAAGCTCCAAACTACGATAGGTCAATAAGGTAATGGGCTAACTTTAGAAGGCTCAAGTGTCAGAATAAGACGACTAAAAAATGGAATTCAGGGTGAAGAGAAAGAGGAAGACTCGACAATGGGATTTTGGGAATGGAAGAATTTAGGGGAGAAAAGTAAATTGGGAGGGCTAGGGAGAGAAGCAGAGGTAAAAGAGAGGCTCAGTAGAGAATGGAGAATGAGAGTCAGAAACATGAGGGTGAACTGGAGTTCACCAGAGGATGATTAGGGAATCAGAAGTCGGGCTTAAGGCTAAGGCAAGGCTGAAGATATCAGGGTTCAGAATTTCCTGCAGAGCCATGAGCAGCAGCAACATAGTAAATGAGAATAGCATGAAGATAGGTGCGGTGAGCAAACAGATAAATGAAACTGGGCATTTAAAAGGCATTTGTATAAGTACACGAATAAAATAAGAGCCAAGCACAGGCAGATGGGTCTCACTTAGTTTGCGATTATCAATGGCATGGATTGGTTGGACCAAAGGGTCTGTTTCCATGCTGTATGACCCAATGGCTCTATAACCAGAATCATAGCCATCACTGATATGAGTTTCCTGTGGGTAAATGGTAAAAGGTTGACTCAACTGGATGGAAATCAAGGATTTTCACTGGAAGGAGAAAGAGTTTTGAGTTAGGGTTATTAGATCATGGAAAGCATCAGTACAAGTGGGTATTTAAGTAGAGACTTTAAAATCAGTTAAAGGCAATGGGATCATTATTTGAAAATGAAACATTTAACAGTAACCGAGGCAAAGTGAGTGCTAGCCGCAGCTGAGAACTATGAGACTCTGAGTATTACCAGAATCACCTGCAATTGTGCAGAAACTGGCTTAGTCCAACAAAGTAGGGTGCATCGGTGATTTATGCTCAACACCAGCCTCTTCGCAGTGGGTGGGATCTAAATTCTCCCCAACACCCACTCTCGTTTCCCCCCCCCCCCCCAGCCCCCGAACTGAAAAAAAGGGGGGAACCCTGAACAAAATAAACGGAATAACAGTCGCAGCTGACACCGTTCTGAAGGCGGTCCCAAGAATACCTCCAGCCTGAGCTGGTCAAGGCAGATTCCAGGGAATGCAAAGGAATCTCACTAAACATGAGGCCCTCCGCCTGGGGGTGGTGGGTGCTCACCCTCGGGGCCTGTGTGTCCACCGAGTGGCGAGCTGCAAATCCCTGTAACTTTCAAAACTATACTGCTTCCCTTTAACCGCTGCTTGAAAATTTCGACTCAATAAAACATTTTAGACAACATGAACCGAACCGACCACACCACTTTGGAGAAGGTGCCAGCCAGGATCACGCATCCACTCACCCCCGCCCCTTTCTGCTTTGTCCACCGACCGTTGGAATCGCGATCGCCGGCTGAGCGCGACCCGGGGTGGATCGCCCCCCTGGAATGGAATGGAGCGGCTCCCGCTGGGTGGTTGGCGTCGTGCGGAGCCGGATTACACGGATCGGACTGCCGCCCAGGTCACATCACTGAACGAGTCCTGAGATGATTTGCGGCTCAGGTTGAGGTTCTGGATGTAAGTTTGCTCGCTGAGCTGGAAGATTCGAAAACGAACCTTCCAGCTCAGCCAGCAAACTTAAAATCAGAATATTGTAGGACATAGAATTCCCTGGACCATCGGAGGCTGAGGGGGTAACCTTATAGAGGTTTATAAAATCATGAAGGGCATGAATAGTGTAAATAGACAAGGTATTTTTCCTGGGGTCGGGGAGTCCAGAACTAGAGGGCATAGTTTACAGTGAGAGGGGAAAGATATAAAAGAGACCTAAGGGGCAGCGTTTTCACACAGAGGGTGGTACGTGTATGGAATGAGGAAGTGGTGGAGGCTAGTACGATTGCAACATTTAAAAGGCATCTGAATGGGTATATGAATAGGAAGGGTTTAGAGGGATATGGGCTGGGTGCTGGCAGGTGGAACTAGATTGGGTTGCAGTATCTAGTCGGCATGGACGGGTTGAACTGAAGGGTCTGTTTCCATGCTTTACATCTCTATGATTCTATGATTACAGCGAAGTACAAGCCCTTCGGCCCTCGATGTTGCGCAGACCTGTGGAACCAATCTGAAGCCTATTTTTTTTAATTAGAAAAGGTTTTTATTTTTTACAAAATTATAAAGGTACAAAAGATAATATAGCAATCTCATGCTATAACAACAATAACAACTAAAAGAAAGTGAGGACTGCAGATGCTGGAGTACCAGAGTTGAAAAGTGTGGTGCTGGAAAAACACAGCAGGCCAGGCAGCATCCGAGGAGCAGGAGACATCAATAACAATAAACTACCTAATACTTTACAGAACAAACCAAACCTATTGCAAAGACAGAGAACAATCTTCCCACATTGAAATTCAATAAATAATTAAACGTAACAAATTAAATCAAATTAACATAAATTGAACTAAACTAAATTACACCACTCAACGGTCCTCCACCAAAGCTACATTCAATGGGAACATCAGGTAACATATCCGTATTATTTCATACTTCCTCCCCTCAGGGCCCCTGGACTGCCAAATCCAGTCTTTGTGGCTGTACAAAAGCCCTAATCAGTATAGCTGATAAGTCTGCGTCTATGTGATTCAAAAAGGGTCGTCACGTCTTCTAAAACAGCTCAGTTTTCTGGTGCACCACCTTCGTAAGAAAGTCTTAGGGGACATGCTCCATACTAACTTATGCCAACCCATAAGACCCAGGGGATTTGCCGATATCCAGCTCATTAGAATGATTGTCCTTGCACAATATGTAAGAATATTGAATAGTCTCTTCGCGTGTTCATCTATCGAAGGCAGATTCAACAATCCCAGAAGAAGAGATACTAGATCTGCCTTAACTTCAGTTCCCAAGATCCCCTTCAATACATTCGCTATGGCATCCCAGTATCTATGAATCTTATGGCACAACCACAAGCAATGTGTGCGAGTATCAATGTCTGTACTGCATTTAGGGCACCTTGGAGATGCACTTTTCTTAAATTTTGCTAGCCACTCTGGGGCTAAATGAGCCTTGTGGAGAATCTTTACTTGCACGGCCTGTGCTTTATTGCAAATCAAAATCTTTTTCACATTCTCCAAGATATCCTTTCATGCTTCCAATGAGATTTCTGCTCCCAATTCCTAATTACAGACTCCGTAAAGTCTTTCCATATCTTCCAATGAACTCCCTCTCTGTAGGTAAGACAGGGTGCTGACCGAGAGAGTGCCCGCACACTGAAGCACTCCTCTCTCCGTATTGGACGTACAGGGCTGAGCCAAGAGCTGGTGCTTTTCTGCATGTAGTCCCTGATCTAAAAATAACGGAAGAGGTCCCTACTGGATAACCCATATTTATGATTCAACTGGTCAAAAGACATCAAGATCTCTCCCTCAAATAGATCTCCCAAACAGGAGACTCCCCTGGCCTCCCATACCTTGAAGCTGGAATCCATTGATCCTGGCCTGAATCCTGGTGTTCTGACTAAGTGAGTGAACAGGGAGGTCTTATGTAGATTACTCTTGCTCTGCCGCATCATTTTCCATGCTTTGACTGTGTTTATAACGATCAGACTTTTACAGTGCTCAGCAAAAGTTTTCATCCTATCCATAAGTAACAAATTAAGGAGGGGACATTTTGCCCGGAAGACCTCAATGCCAAGCCATATTGACTTCGGATTCTTGCATGCCCAATCATTCACGTAAGACAACAAGGAGCTTCATTGGTATCGGTTAAAGTCTGGGAGATCTACCCCTCCCATTCCCTTTGAAAGTTGCAGCTTAGCAAATTTAACAAAGGACGTCAAATAAAAGATCCAAGTCAGCTATTAAGCCTCCGCAACAATGGGAGCATTCTCATGAGGTATAGTGGGCGAGGAAGAACATTCATTTTAATCAGAGCTATTCAACCCAAACTTGATATTGGTAACCCCTCCCAACACTGAAGGTCTTGTTTTATCTTCTCTAATAATTGTACAAAATTAGCTCTGTACAATTGGTGAAAAGCAGGAGTAATGAAAATACCCAAATACAGGAAACCTTTTCGTGATCACCTGAAAGAAAATTGTGTTCCATCTTCCAGGTCAGGTACTCCCACAAGCCTTCTTCTTCCTCTTGACAAGAGATTCAATTTCCTTAGTAAACCACTCCTGCACTCAACAACCTCCTCCGTGTCTGACAGGCACATACTTATCAAAGACACACAGTTGTGGATAGTGCCAGAGGATGTTGTAGGGTACAAAGGGACATTCTACTTCTTCTCGTTCTCTCAGCCTGACTATACATATGTTTGTTCTTCGACCTCGATTCTTGAGGTCATCGACCTGATCAAGTAAGGCCAGCACCTGACTTTCCAGCACCTGAATCTGCCCCGCTGCCACCTCCACCGTGGTGTCCAACGCAGCGGCTCTCTGTTCGACCTCTCCCACACGTTGAACAAGACATTGGATCTTCTGCTCATGCTTTTGTAGCATGACATAGATCGGTTCTAATTTAGTACGGAATCCCTCCAGCCACGACTCAATCTTCTCTTGGAGTTTAACAAATTCCAAGACTGAGTTCTGCTGCTTCAGTTAGTTCACAGACACCGCCGTGGGAATCGCTGCAGGGGATTGCCCTGTATGTTGTGACCTCTTTCCTTTTGTCATCTTCCTTTTTTCCCTAAATGTTAAAAATAATATTTAAAGGCTCTGGGGGTTTTATTCTACTGATTTTTAAGAAAAAGTTTATTAATGGCTAGTATGGGTGAAAGCATCTCTTTGCTTGGGTTATGGTGGAGAGCCCAGCAAGGCAGATCTATCAGATCGCCACCATCTTGAATCTCCATCTGAAGCCTATCTATCCTACACTATTCCAATCTCATCTGTATGTTTATCCAATGACCAGTTAATTGCCCTTAAAGTTGGCGAGTCTATTATCAAAATAGGGCTTTTCCCAAATCTGAGTAGGATGAACCTACCATCTCACGAATTGTCCCCTTCCACTCAAACTCTCCTTCCTCTGTAGGTCATCCAACTTTTTTTTAATAGCTGAGTTGGATAGATTCTTGATTAACAGAGAGTCAATCCCATTGAACCTGCATTTAAGGAAGACCTGGGGAAAGCAGTAGGTGGGAGAGCAGAGTTGAGGTTTCAATCAGATCTTATCAAATGGTAAAACAGGCCTCAAGTGTCAGGATGGCTTACATATGGTCTTAGTTCAAATGTACTGTGTTGATAAATTCTGGATTTTCATTTTGGATTTTATTTTCTCAAGTGAAATTAAAAAGAAGGATCCGCCATTGGTTTCTTCCCAGACTCTGCAAGATTGTTGCAAGCCCCAATTAAAACTGTGGAAACATCTCACAGGAGTGATCAATTCCAGATCTCAGACTAACCAGAACCAGAATGGCAATTATAGTCAACAGTAAGGGAAGCTGTGAGAAGATAAGAATGCAAAAAGGGGAAAACAATGAGATAGCGGGGAAAATGGAGAAAGAAGCAAAAAGAAAAGAAGTAGGTTGAGGAAGATGACATTAAATATATTTAAGAATTAGGAACAAGAAACAGGGGTAGACCATTTTGTCCCTCCTTCCTGTTACAGAATTCAATGAGATCATGCAGATCTGTGGGCTAACTCCATATACCTGTCTTTTGCCCATGTCTCTTGATACCTTAGCTTAACAAAGACATATCTCTCTCACATTCAAAATTACCAATTGATCGAACATCAAACTCACATGTGAATAGGGAAATGCATTATAATGATTAAGTCAATAGGAATAAACTACACATTGATTTAACTGTTCACTTTCTTTTGATGTTCTTATTTGGAGAAATTTCACTCATAATATTCCACTTATCATTTCCCTGCTACATCCCATCTTTTTTCTCTAATGTTGAAGAAGTACAAACTCAAAAGCACCATGGACCTGATGTTATGGACAAGGCCAGACTACTCAAAACATTATTAAGTAAACAGCCCAGACCATAATTTTGCAATTTGTTTCAGTAAGTGTACAGTGAAAATTACTCGGACTAAGTTGGCTTGGGTGACTACCAGGATTAAAAACAGACAAAACTTTATTCACAAAATTACACAATCAAATACAAAGAACAGAATAAAGAACCCCTACAGAACTCAGTCTATCCTAACTAGACTTAATTATGCTGTTTCGGATATTCACAACAATCCCAATAAGCAAATCCCCTTAAAAATAGTAAAAATGGAACAAGTGCTTATAGGGTGAAGTTAAAAGGTTAGAAGGAGAGAGAGAGTTTAGCAGCCTGTTTTCACACAGCTGAACTCCTAACTAGTTCTAGACTGAACTGCTCAGCTAGAGAGCTAACCACTCCCCTTTCATGATGCAGGTTACTTGTGAAACATGACCACTTTGGCCTAAAGTCTCATCTGTTTACATATACACAAAAGGACCTCTCAAAATCCTTTTTCATCTCTGTACCAAACTAGTCACCTCGGATCAAGGAGGTTTTTATGACTCCTCTGGAAAAAACCAAGGACAGTATCCTTAAGAAAAGGAACAGCTTTAAGAAAAAAAGAGACCTGCTTTGTGACACCTCCCTCCTTAAAAAAATTGAACCATCAATATCAAAAGATGACTTCATTTTTAAAACCCTTCAACAACCTGATTAGTCGTCTGAACACACATATACACTATACTAAGTATAAACATGCAAACACGCATAACCACATGCAAATTCAGGCCATGACACATCCGCCACTGAACATCTCCATATCTCATTCGAGCCTCGATAATGCATTGGCAATCATATTTTCATGATCTGCCACATGCACAGTTGTCAAACTGAACGGCTGCAACAACAAGCTCCATCTAAACAGTCTGACATTTTTGACCTTAAATGTTTCCACAAATGTCAATGGGTTATGATCAATGTATACGATTGTCTCAGATGCATTACTGGTAATACAGACACTGAAATGCCAACACCAAGCTCAAAGTTTCTTTCTCCACTGCTGAATATTTCTGTTAATAAATGTTCAACTTCCTGGAAAAATACTAGATGGGTCTTTGTCATCCTCCTGGGTGACACGGTGGCTCAGTGGTTAGCACTGCTGCCTCACAGCACAAGAGACCTGGGTTCAATTCCCACCTTGGGCAACTGTCTGTGTGGAGTTTGCACATTCTCCCCGTGTCTGCGTGGGTGTGCTCTGGTTTCCTTCCATAGTCCAAAAATGTGCAGGTTAGGTGAATTGACCATGCTGTATTGTTAGGTGAAGGGGCAAATCTAGGGGAATGGGTCTGGGAGGGTTGCTCTTCAGAGGGTTGGTGTGGACTTGTTGGGCCAAAGGGCCTGTTTCCACACTGTAAGTAATCTAATCCCACAGGAACATGGCACAGACAACCACATCACTGGCATTGATAGCCACCTTGAAATACTTTGTGTAATCCCGTGTGGCTAATACTGGGCAGTGGTTAACACAGTTTTTAGGCTGAAAATGTGTTGCTGGAAAAACGCAGCAGGTCAAGCAGCATCCAAGGAGCAGGAGAATCGACGTTTCGGGCATGAGCCCTTCTTCAGGGATGAGGAAAGTGTGTCCAGTAGGCTAAGATAAAAGGTAGGGGGGAGGGGCGTTGGAAA
>NC_057727.1:29337527-29348741 GCF_004010195.1 Chiloscyllium plagiosum
CGGAGGCGAAGGCGGCGGAAGAATTGTTCGATGTCACGCCGCGTGTTGAACTCGTTAATCCGGGAGCGTAGGTGAATGAAGGTGAGGCCTCTGCTGAGGACTGATCTTTCATCCTCAGAGAGGGGTAGTAGACAGTTTTTAGGCTGTCAAATGCCTTTTGACAATCCGCTGTCCATTGAACCTTCTTGCCCTTTTTTAACAATTTGGTGGGTGGAGCAGCCACACTGCTAAAGTTTGGTACAAACTTCCAGTAAAATCCACTCAATCCCAGAAACTGTAGTACTGTGTGAGAAATTCCCCAATTACTTTTGTTTTCGCATCCCTTGAGGCCATTTGTCTGTGTCCAATAGCTTGGTCTAGGAAGGTGACTTGGACTTTGGTAAATTAACTTTTAGCTAGGTTTACCACAAAGCCTGCCTTTTGAAGTCGATCGAACAAGACCAATAAATGCTGTAAATGTTCCTTTCATGAGTAACTAAAAATCACAAGGTCATCAATGTAAACAGCACAGGTGAGTAATCTGGCAATGACCTTATTAGTTAGTTTCTGAAATGTGGCTGGACCGTTTTTCATACCAAATGGCATGACTTTGAACTGATGTAGAAGGGCTTATGCCCGAAACGTCGATTCTCCTGTTCCCTGGATGTTGCCTGACCTGCTGCTCTTTTCCAGCAACACATTTTCAGCTTTGAACTGATGTAGTCTATTTGGTGTTATGAAAGCTAAAACTGCTTTTGCTCTCTTTGATAGACATACTTGCCAGTAGCCTCTGAGCAAGTCCAACTTAGAAATGTAAATTGCTTGTCTCACTTTTTTGACACTGTCCTCCCACATGGAATTGGATATGCATCAGTCTTTGTAACAGCATTGACTTTGCGATAGTTCACACATAACCATTGGGTACCATCTGGCTTTGGCACCAGGACTATAGGTGGGCTCAAATCACTGTAACTCACTTTGATTATGCCATCTTGGAGCATGTGCTCTATCTCCTTCAGAACCTGTGCCCACCTTAGAGGGTTATGCCAACAAGGATGTTGCTTAATCGGAACAGCATCTCCTATATTTACATTGCACACAATTAGGTTAGTACTTCCCAGTTTATTTCCGCATTACTCCCCTACATAATAGCAATAACTCTTTCAGGTCATACAGTCATTGAGTCCTAGAGATGTACAGCATGGAAACAGATCCTTTGGTCCAACTCGTCCATGCATTCCAGATATCCCAACCCAATCTAGTCCCACCTGCCCCATATCCCTCTGAACCCTTCCTACTCATATACCCATCCAGATGCCTTTTAAATGTTACAATTGTACCAGCTCTTCACCACTTCCTCTGTCAGCTCATTTCACACATGCACCACCCTCTGCATGAAAACGTTGCCCCTTAGGTCCCTTTTATATCTTTTCCCTCTCACCCTAAACCTATGCGCTCTAGTTCTCGACTCCCCCACCCCAGGGAAAAGACCTTGTCTGTTTACCCTGTCCATGCCCTTCATGATTTTATAAACCTCTATGAGTCATCTCTCAGCCTCCAAATGTCCAGGAAAAACAGCTCTAGACTATTCAACTTCTCTCAGTAGTTCAAATCCTCCAACCCTGGCAAAACCCTTGTAAATCTTTTTTGAATCCTTTAAAGTTTCACAACATCCTTCTGATAGAAAGGCGACCACAATTGCATGCAATATTCCAGAAGTGGCCTAACCAATGTCCTGTACAGCGGCAACATGACCTCCCAACTCCTGTACTTAATACTCTGACCAATAAAGGAAAGCATACCAAATGCTTTCTTCATTATCCTATCTACCTGCAACTCCACTTTCAAGGAGCTATGAACTTGCATTTCAAGGTCTCTTTGTTCAGCAACACTCCCTAGGACCTTACCATTAAGTGCATATGTCCTGCTAAGATTTGCTTTCCCAAAATGCAGCACCTTACATTTATCTAAATTAGATTCCATCTGCTACTTCTCAGCCCATTGGTCCATCTGGTCAAGATCCCATTGTAATCTGAGGTAACCTTCTTTGTTGTCCACAACACCTCCAATTTTGGTGTCATCTGCAAACTTACTAACTATACCTCTTATGCTCACATGCAAATCATTTTTGGGCAACATGGTGGCTCAGTGGTTAGCACTGCTGCCTCACAGCACTAGGGACCCCGGTTCAATTCTGCCTCAGGCAACTGTCTGTGGTGGAGTTTGCACATTCTCCCCATGTCTGCGTAGGTTCCCTCCAGGTGCTCCGGTTTCCTTCCACAGTCCAAAGATGTGCAGGTTAGGTGAATTGGCCATGCTAAATTGCCCATAGTGTTAGGTGGAGTAGTCAGGAGTGAATGTAGGGGAATGGGTCTGGGTGGGTTTCTCTTCGGAGGGTCGGTGTGGACTTGTTGGGCCGAAGGGCCTGTTTCCACACTGTAGGGAATCTAATCAAAATCTAATCTAAATATAAATGGTGAAAAGTAGTGGATCCAGCACCGATTCTTGTGGCACTCCACTGGTCACAGGCCTCCAGTCTGAAAAACAACCCTCAACCACCACCCTCTGTCTTCTACCTTTGAGCCAGTTCTGTATCCAAATGGCTAGTTCTCCCTGTATTCCATGAGATCTAACCTTGCTAACCAGTCTCCCATGGGGAACCTTGTCGAATGCATTACTGGTCCATCTATATCATGTCTACCAGTCTGCCCTCATCAATCCTCTTTGTTACTTCTTCAAAAAACTCAATCAAGTTTCTGAGACATGATTTTCCACGCACAACGTCGTGTTGACTATTCCTAATCAGGGAGGAGAAAGTGAGGTCTGCAGATGCTGGAGATCAAAGTTGAAACTTTATTGCTGGAACAGCACAGCAGGTCAGGCAGCATCTGTGCCCGAAACGTCGAATCTCCTATTCCTAATCAGTCCTTGCCTTCCCAAATACATGTACATCTTGTCCCTCAGGATTCCCTCCATCAACTTGCCCATCACTGATGTCAGGTTCACCGGTCTATAGTTCCCTGGCATGTCCTTACCACCCTTCTTAAACAGTGAAACCATGTTAACCAACCTCCATCTTCTGGCATCTCACCTCTGACTATCAATGATACAAACACCTCAGCAAGAGGCTCAGCAATCATTTCCTTAGCTTCCCACAGAGTTCTCGAGTACACCTGATCAGGTCCTGGGGATTTATCCACTTTTAGGCATTTCAAGACATCCAGCACATCCTCCTCTGAAGTGTGGACATTTTTCAAGATGTCACCATCTATTTCCCTACATTCTATATCTTCCATGTCCTTTTCCACACTAAACATGATGCAAAATATTTGTTTACTATCTCCCCCGTCTCCTGCGGCTCACACAAAGGCCACTTTGCTGATCTTTGAGGGGTCCAATTCTCTCCGTAGTTACCCTTTTGTCCTTAATGTATTTGTAAAAACCCTTTGTATTCTCCTTAATTCTATTTGCCAAAGCTATCTCATGTCTCCTTTTTGCCCTCCTGATTTCCCTCCTTTTCCATCACCATTTTAAAACTAATAGAATTATGGTTGCTGGCCCCAAAGTGCTCCCCCACTGACACCTCAGTCACCTGCCCTACCTTATTTCCCAAGGGTAGGTTAAGTTTTGCAACTTCTCTAGTCGGTACTCCCACATACTGAATCAGAAAATTTTCTTGTACATGCTTAAGAAATTCCTTTCCATCTAACCCCTGAACACAATGGCAGCCCCAGTCTATGTTTGGAAAGTTAAAATCCCTTACTATAACCACCCTATTATTCTTACAGATAACCGAAATCTCCTTACAAATTTGTTTCTCAATTTCCAGCTGACTATTAGGGGGTTTATAATACAATCCCAATAAGGTGATCATCCCTTTCTTATTTCTCAGTTCCACCCAAATAACTTGCCTGGATGTATTTCCGGGAATATCTTCCTTCAGTGCAGCTGTAATGCTATCCCTTATCAAAAACACCACTCCCCCTCCTCTCTTGTCTCCCTTTCTATCCTTCCTGTAGCATTTGTATCCTCGAACATTAAACTGCCAGCCACTGTTCATCCCTGAGCCATGTTTCTGTAATTGCTATGATATCCCAGTCCCATGTTCCCAACCATGCCCTGAGTTCATCTGACTTCCCTGTTAGGTGCCTTGCATTGAAATAAATGCAGTTTAATTTGTCAGTCCTACCTTGTTCTTTGCTTTGTCCCTGCCTGCCCTGACTGTTTGGCTTGCTTCTTTTCTCAACTATACCAGTCTCAGATTGATCTCTTTCCTCACTATCTCCCTGGGTCCCACCCCCAACTTACTAGTTTAAGTCCTCTTGAGCAGCTCAAGCAAATCTCCCTGCCAGTGTATTAGTCCCCTTCCAATTCAGGGTCATTTCGATTTTCTTGTGGAAGGTAACTCAGAAATTTATTCCAATTTTTGACAACTTCCTTGTCCAATTTGATTTGATGAATGTCCAATTCAGAACCCTCTTGTTTTCTTTCCTTATCAAAATACCTTTTGATCACATTTACATGACACACTCTGTGAGATTTCTTCCTGTGTTGAGTCCTTATCAAATAGTTCACCTCACTCAATTTCTTCTTGATTTGATAAGGTCCACTAAACCTTGTTTTTAAAGGCCCCTCATTACTGGAAGCAACACCAACACCTTATCCCCAATTGCAAAATTGTGAATTTGTGATTTCTTGTCTGCTTCCTGTTTCATTGTATGCTGTGATACTTTTAAATGCAGTCTAGCCAATTCTCCAGCTTTATTTTATCGTTCTCTAAAATTTGAGACATAGTTAAAATGGGTGGTTTCTGAATCCTGACATATCAATTTCTCCTTAATCAATTTTACTTCATGCCCAAAAATTAATTCAAATAGACTAAATTTGGTCGATTCATGTGGTGCATCTCTGATCGCAAAATGTGAAAACAGAACTCCCTTATCCCAATCATCTAGTTAGTCCTGACCATAAGCCCTCAACATGTTTGATGCCAGCACTCTAGTGCTCCCTGCGATTCTGGATGGTACACAGTAATTTGAATTGCTTTATTCCCAAGTTATCCATAACCTCCTTGAATAGTTTGGATGTGAAGTTTGATCCTTGATCTGACTGGATCTCTATTGGTCGTCCATATCTCATAAAAAAATTAATTAATTCTTCTATAACCCTTTTAGCTATGATGTTGCGTAATGGGATTGCCTCTGGAAATCTAATCGACACATCTATTATTGTTAATAAATACTTATTCCCACTTTTTGTTTGAAGTAGGGGGCCCATGCTATTAATCAAGACTCTTCATCAAATGCTGGAATAGGTACAACAGATGCAGGTTTTATTACTGCCTGTAATTTTCCGATTAATTGATATGTATGACACATCTACAAAATTCAACTATACCCTTGTGTAGTCCAGGCCAGTAAAAATGTCTTTGTATTTTAGCCTGTGTTTTCCTAATTGACCACCGAGTGGTAGCTCATGGGCCACTCGCAGCACCTCCTTTCGATACCCTACTGGCAAAACAATGTCATAGAGTCATAGAGATGTACAGCATGGAAACAGACCCTTCGGTCCAACCCGTCCAAGGCTCCCAAGCACTGATGATGTCGCCTAGCCAGGGGACGAAACGTTTGCAACAAAAACTTCCAGCTCGGCGAACAGAACCACAACAACGAGCCCCTGAACTACAAATCTTCGCACAAACTTTGAAGATCTTGATCATTTCTCCAGTAAGTGTTAATGCTGAACTACTGCTGTAATTATCTCCTTTCATCACAGAATCAGGCAGGACCAATCCCAACTAGTCCGTTAATTCCTGCAGCTTGGTCTTAGTCATCTTTTGCAATACTTCCAAAGTCCACTTCCAGAAAACTTTTGACAACTGAAAGAGTCATTACTATCCCAAGCTTTATCTACTCAACCAAACCAACACCCGAAATAAAGACTCTAGCACCTACCACTTGCTGGTTAAAACCCCACAAAGAGCCCCCAGTCTGATATGGACTAGGCCAGACTACTCAAAACATTCTCAAGTAGACAGCCCAGACCATAACTTTGCAATTTGTTTTGGTTAGCATGCAGTGAAAATTACCCGGAGTAAGTTAGCTTGGGTGACTATCAGGTTTAAAAACAAACAAAACTTTATTCACAAAATTACACAATGAAACACAAAGAACAGAATAAAGAACCACTCCAGAATTCAGTCTATCCTAACTAGTTCTGGACTGAACTGCTCAGCTAGAGAGCTAACCGCTCCCCTTTCATGATACAGGTCACTTGTAAAACATGGCAACTTTGGCCTGAAGTCTCATCTGTTTACATATAAACAAAAGGCCTCTCAAAATCCTTTTTCATCTCTGTACCAAACTAGTCACCTCAGAGCCGGGAGGGTTTTATGACCTCTTTGAGAAAAGGAACAGCTTTTAGAAAAAAAGGGACCATCTTTGTGACACTGATCAATAATCAACTCATCTGTTTTGATCATGTTAGGCTAGCCTATGATAGAAAAAGAAACTGCAGGAATGACTCAAGAAGCATTTGTAAAGAGAGAGAAGCATAGATAGCCTTTAACTTTAATGACCTGTCATCAGAACTGGCAACAATCAACAATATTATGCTTTATATTATTCAACCAAATTACCTATTATCCCAAGATCATCCAGAAAATTCTGAAACACAAATATGTCTCTAAATATTTATTGTTCAATTTTGATTACTGATGGCAGATTATAATAAAAATCTCAGATGCAGTGAAGAGAGAATTTCAATTCTGACATGAAAGTGGAAGGAGCTGTTATTCAGCCCGTTTAATTTAAGGCAATGGAAACCAAAATCTGGTGCAGTGTATCATATCTAGCTGATCTATCATTGCCCATTTTATACCATCACAACTTTGTTTTAAGGTGAAGATCATGGTATAAATGACAAATGACATCAGCTTTTACCTGAGAAAGTAAAATCCTGAGCTTAGCACTGTTGGCCTGAATTGAGATTAAAAAGGCCAAAAATATGTTTTTTGCATGTAGTTTGAAATAAAATAATATTGTTAACTGTTTATGTAGCTAGATTATCCACTTTTTCACTATAAAAGTTAATAAATTTTCAGTGATTTGATCTACTTTTAGAAAGAGCGTTCAATTTCAGATGAGATGATATAATGGGATAAAACAACTTATTAAGAAACGTAATTATACTTAACTAAAAATGCTCAATATCCTAGTTTTGATAATTTGTACTTTCTATTAACTCTGATAGCTACAGACAGCTCTTAACATCAGTCCTTCTTTCTTTCTCTATTTGGAGATGCCAGTGTTGGACTGAGGTGTACAAAGTTAAAAATCACACAACACCAGGTTATAGTCCAACAGATTTAATTGGAAGCACAATAGCTTTCGGAGCTTCCAATTAAACCTGTTGGACTATAACCTGGTGTTGTGTGATTTTTAACTTTCTTTCTCTATGTATTCTTACAAATTGCACAAAGAACTTTTCTGAATTCTGACACCAAGAATTCTTCCTGTGTTGTTGTGTCCTGATATAATTGATGCGAGTTGCAAATGAGAATTGGACATTGAACGACAACTTTTTTTTAAAAAGGAGAGAACAAGAGAGTAATGTGAATAGTTGGAAACCAGCCTAATTACTAAGAACATTAAAAAGAACTGGCACTGAGGTGTCATTATGATCAGGGACTTGCAGCTGGTTGGATGTTGACTTCGTCAATCAGAAGGACTGGTGCTGGCCAGCCAACCACAGCGAATATTGGAAAAGAAAGAGAAGCCAAAAGGTGAACTGCAATTTGACATGGTTTTTGGGCAGCAGGCAATATTCTCTGGAAGCTCTCGGACATTTTTTTTGTTTTTCTGTCTCTAGTTATTCTCTTCTGATTGATTTATCTAAGTTATGGACAAGAGTAGATCTGATCTAAAAATTAAGGTTGTAAATTGGAGGAAGGCCAGTTTGACGGTCTTAGGCAAGAAAAAGGAGGAAGCGTATGTCAGGTATAGACAGCAGGGATCAAGTGAATCCCAAGAAGAGTATAAGGACAGTAGAAGTATACTTAAGAGGGAAGTCAGGAACTCAAAAAAAAAGCTTTGGAAAATGGGGCTAAGGAGAATTCAAAGAGATTCTAAAAATACAGTAAGGACAAATGAGTAACTCGGGAGAGAATAGGACCTCTTAAAGACCAGTAAGGCCGCCTACATGTGAAAGTGCAGGAAATTGGTGAGATACTAAACAAGTATTTTGGTTGCAGACTTTGTGATAAGGGTACAAATCGAAGAATATTGATGTTTTTAAGAATGTGAACCTCATGGCTTGTTAGAGCCAAGGAGGGGAAGGACTTGTACTGTATATAATGGGAGACTTTGTAAGCCTCAGCGCGCTTTTTCTCAGAAGAGTGCCCAACTCTGCAGACTTGCTAATAAAACTTTGTTTTCCTGAATTTGTCTAGAGCGATTATTGAGAAGCGATTTTCGTTTCTAACAGTGGATAAATCACCAGGACTGGGTCAGGTGTACTCTAGAACTTTGTACAGCGAAGCAAGTGATCGCTGGGCACCTTACATAACTGATAGCCACTGGTGAGGAGCCAGAAAACTGGAGGTTGGCTAATGTGGCACCATATTTAAGAAAGGTGGTAAGGAAAAGCTAGTGAAATATAGATAGGTGAGCTTGATATCAGTGGTGGGCAAGTTGTCGGAGGAGATTGTGAGGGATAGGATTTATATGTATTTGGAAAGGAAACTATTAAGGATAGTCAACATGGCTTTGTATGTAGGAAAGCATGTTTCACTAACTTAATTGAGTTTTTCGAAGAAGTGACAAAGAGGATTGATGAAGGCAGAGCAGTGGATGTTGCTTATATTGACTTCAGTAAGGCATTTCGACAAAGTTCCTTATGATAGACTGGTTGACAGGTTATATCACATGAAATACAGGGAGAACTAGCCATTTGGATACAAAATTGTCTTGAAGGTAGGAGAGGGTGGCAGTAGAGGGTTGCTTTTCAGACTAGAGGCCTGTGACCAGCAGTGTGCCACAAGGATCGGTGCTGGGTCCACTGCTTTTTGTCATTAATGTAAATGATTTGGATGTGACGATAGGAAGTATGGTTTGTAAGTTTGCAGATGACAACAAAATAGATGATGGAGTGAACAGTGAAAACAATTATTTCAGAGTACAATGGAAACTTGATCAGATGGGTTGAGGAGTGGCAGGTGCAATTCATTCTAGATAAATGTAAGGTGCTACATTTTGGTAGGGTAAATAGAGCAGGACCTAGACACTTCAAGATAAGGTCCTGGAGAGTGTTGCCAAAGAAAAAGACCTTGAAGTCCAGGTTCATGGTTCCTTAAAAGTGGAGTTGGCAGGGTAGTGAAGAAAGCATTTGGTATGCTTGCCTTTATTGATCAGTGCATTGAGTATACGAGTTGGGAGATCATTTTGTAGCTGTACAAGACATTGGTTACTCCACTCTTGGAATACTGCATTCAATTCTGGTCTCCCTGCAATAGTAAAGCTGTTGTGAATCAGAAAAGGTTTACAAAAAATGTTTCCAGGGTTGGAAGGTTTGAATTAGAGGGAGAGGCTGAATAGTCTGGGGCTTTTTGCTCTGGAACATTGTAGGCTGAGGGGATGATCTTCTTTAATTTTATAAAATCATGAGGGGCATGGAAAGGGTAAATAGTCAAGGCCTTTTCCCCAGTGTAGGGAAGTCCAAAACTAGAGGGTACCGGTTTAAGGTGAAGAGGGGAAAGATATGAAAAGGACCTAAAGGGCAACTTTTTCATGCAGAGTGTGGTGCTGTATGGAATCCACTGACAGAGGAAGTGGTGGAGGCTGGTACAATTACAACATTTAAAAAGCATCTGGATGGGTATATAAATAGAAAGGGTTTAGAGGGATATGGGCCAAGTATTGGCAAATAGGACTAGATTAATTTAGGATATCTAGTCAGCATGGGTGAGTTGAAAAGTCTGTTTCCGTGCTGTGCACCTCTATGACTCTATGACTGTATCCCGGAGGTTTGCAGAAGCTGATTGCGTTGTCTGATGACTTTGGAATTCAAACAAGATACAATCCTACATGCTCTATAATACAATCCATCAGATTCCATGAAGGTTTGGTATTCATCATTGAATAGTTACTGAACTAACAACTTACGATTTCTCTTCATTTAAACCTTAACTCTGTCTGTCAGTGTGTGAGTGAAAGGTGGTGATCAAAGAAGATTGTGTTTAATTCATAGATATGAATTGAACTACAAGGCAATCTGTGTTCTGCTAAAGTTACAGTATTAAACAAAAATCAACAATTAATTCTAAGTTTCAAACTTGGTGTCCAAGATGAGTTATTTGTAAAGTCTGATTAGGAAAAACTGGGCAATTTTGAGGCCCATTGAATGTTAATTTCACATGTAACAAATGCAATGAACATGAGGCTGATTTGGTCTGGCTTGCTATCCATGTTGTAACCGTCCCTAACACTGAGTCACAGTCAAAACACAAATACATAAACAATCCAACCATTTATATGATTCTAAAGAGTAGAATGATGCAGGCAGCGCTCACATATTAGCCCTTTATCAACAGGAATGGAAAGAAAATGTACATTAAAAGAACTTATAACACACAAAAAGCATAAAATATATTTAAAAAGTGTACAAAAAGGTTCACTTTTTCTACTTCGTGTGTTAGTCAAATCAATAGTACTCTTCATGTATGACTTTAAATTAAACAGTCCATTGTGTGTAATACTCTCAATTACTCTTAATTACTTCTCAAAACATTTATACAGTCAGGAGGTGGGAGACCTGGAAAAATGGAGCACAGAGAACAACCTAGCTCTCAATGCCAGCAAAACCAAGGAACTCATTGACTTTCGGTGGGAGGTTACTCATACCCCCCTATACATTAACAGCACAGAGATGGAACGAGTGGAGAGTGTCAAGCTCCTGGGAGTGTAAAAACAATGACTGCAGATGCTGGAAACCAGATTCTGGATTAGTGCTGCTGGAAGAGCATAGCAGTTCAGGCAGCATCCAACGAGCAGTGAAATCGACGTTTCGGGCAAAAGCCCTTCATCAGGAATAAAGGCAGTGAGCCTGAAGTGTGGAGAGATAAGCTGGGGAGGGTGGAGGTGGGGAGAGAGTAGCATAGAGTACAATGGGTGAGTGGGGGAGGAGATGAAGGTGATAGGTCAGGGAGGAGAGGGTGGAGTGGATAGGTGGAAAAGGAGA
>NC_057727.1:29349926-29359756 GCF_004010195.1 Chiloscyllium plagiosum
CTTCCAGCTCAGCACTGTCCCCATGACTTGTCCGGACTTGTCCTACCTGCCTATCTCCTTTTCCACCTATCCACTCCACCCTCTCCTCCCTGACCTATCACCTTCATCTCCTCCCCCATTCACCCATTGTACTCTATGCTACTCTCTCCCCACCTCCACCCTCCCCTAGCATATCTCTCCACGCTTCAGGCTCACTGCCTTTATTCCTGATGAAGGGCTTTTGCCCGAAACGTCGATTTCACTGCTTGTTGGATGCTGCCTGAACTGCTATGCTCTTCCAGCACCACTGATCCAGAAGCTCCTGGGAGTGGTCATCCACAACAAGCTTTCTTGGACTCTTTGTGTGGACACACTAGTTACAAAGGCCCAATAACATCTTTTCTTCCTCAAGTAGCTGAGGAAATTTGGCATGACGACAAATGCACTTGCAGATTTTTATAGGTGTGCCATCTGGATGTATCATTACCTGGTATGGCAACTGTACCATTCAAGATCCAGAGACAGTTACAGAGATTGGTGAATCTGGCCCGGACAATCACAAAGGCCAACCTCGCATCTGTCGACTCCATCTATCAGGCCCGCTGTCAAGGAAAGGCCACCAGCATTCTTAAAGATCCATCCCACCCTGGCAATGCTTTACTACAACCTCTACCATCGGGGAAAAGATATAGAAGCCTGCATGCACCAGCCGGTTTCGTAACAGTTTCTACCCTACTGTTGTTAGAATACGGAATGGAGTCACAAACCCCTAACATTTGCCTGTAGCCGTCTTCTTGTTTTTGTCACTCTTTACCTATTATTTACTATCTATGCATATAGAAGCATTTTGTAAGCTAACGTATGACATTTTTTTCATTTCAAGTTGTTTTTGAAGGAAGGCAATGTGCACCTGTGATATTCACTGCAAGATGAGCTAATATTACACACAAATTTGGGGTTTAGACATGATTGTAATGTTTAGCTGCTAAAAATTGACCTTTAAGTTTACTGTTCATTTACAATCAGTTGCAATGCTTATACATTTCTGACATTTGTTCAAAAGATTTAATCATGAATTACTGTTTTCTTTTATTCATCCATGGGATCTGGGCATCGCTGAATGAGCCAGGATTTATTGTTCATTCTTAGTTGTCTTTGAGAAGGTGCTGCATCTTGAACTCTGTAGTCCAGTTGGTGAAGGTAAATCCACAGAGCCATTTGTGAGGGAGCCCCAGAAACAAAAACAGAAATTGCTGGAAAAGCTAAGCAGGTCTGGCAGCATCTGTGAAGAGAAATTAGAGTTAACATTTCAAGTTGAGTGACCCTTCCTTAGAACTGCCATCAGTTAACATTGATTTCTCTCCACAGATGCCTCCAGATCTGCTGAGCTTTTCCAGTAAACCCTCCCTCATGAATTAGATGCAAGATATTAGGAGACATCAAATGGCAATTTCACAGATGGAGAAAGTCATTTTTCTCATCTGTCTGTCAACTTCATACTGCTGTTTGACTATTTCCTCAATGTCTGTGTTTTTCCCTTATATTGTTTCTTTGTAACTTAACCCTCACACCAAAGCTTCGCTTTTGCTACCTTGTCCCCTTAACCTAACTTTCTGAAAACCTTCTACTTCCTCTTTCAGTCCTCTTCTTCTTCTGTCTCACCACTTCCTGTCTTTCAATTACTTCTTTTTAGCTCTCTACCTTCATCTTCCTCTTTCTGCCTCTATATCTGAACATAAGATATAGGAACAGAAATTAGGCCATTTGGCCCAATGTGTCTGCTCTGCTATTCAATCATGGCTGATAAGTTTTTCAACCTTATTCTCCTGCCTTCTCCCTATAACCTTTGATCCCCTTAACAATCAAAAACCTATCTATTTCTGTCTTAAATGTACTCCATGACATGGCCTCCACAGCCTTCTCTGGCAATGAATTCCAAAGATCACTATCCTCTGGCTGAAGAAATTTCTCCTCATCTCTGTTCTAAAGGATCTTCCCTTTACTCCAAGACTGTGTCCTCGGGTACTAGTCTCTCCTGCTAATGGAAATATCTTCCCGATGTCCATTCTATCTAGGCCTTTCAGTATTCTATAAGTTTCAGTTAGATCCTTCTCAACCCCATCGAGTATAGTCCCAGACTTTTTAAATGTTCCTCACATGATAAGCCTTTCCTTCCTGGGTTCATTCTCGTGAACCTCCTCTTGACCCACTCCAGGGCCAATGCATCCTTCCTGAAATGTGGGGTACAAAATTGCTTACAATATTCCAAATATGGTCTGACCAGAGTCTAATAATGCCTCTGAAGCACATTCTTGCTTTTATATTCTAGTTTTCTCAAAATAAATGTCTTCATTGCCTTCGTAACTACTGACTCAATCTGCATGTTAACCTTCAGAGAATTCTGGGCTAGGACTCCCAAGTCCCTTTGCAGTTCAGATTTCTGAATTTTATCTGCATTTAAAATATACTCTATGCCTCTATTCTTACCATCAAAATGCATGACCTCACACTGTTCCACATTGTATTCCATCTTTGGAATCTTTGGAATTCATTGCCAGAGAAGCCTGTGGAGGCCAGGGGTAGCACAGTGGCTCAGTATATAGCACTGCTGCCTCACAGCACCAGGAACCCAGATTCAATTTCAGCCTTGGGCAAGTGTCTGTGTGGAATTTGCACATTCTCTCCTTGTCTTCCTGGGTTTCCCCTGGGTGGTCCAGTTTCCTTCCACAGTCCAAAGATGTGCAGGTTAAGTGAGTTGGCCAAGCTAAATTTCCCACAGTGTTCAGCGATGTGTAGGTGGGATGCATTAGTCAGGGGTAAATGTAGAGTGATAGGATAGAAAAATTGGTCTGGGTGGATTACTCTTTGGAGGGTCACTGTGGACTTGTTGGGCTGAAGGTCCTGTTTCCACACTGTAAGAATTCTATGATCTGCCACTTCTTTGCCTACTCTCTTAACCTGTCTAAATCCTTCTGCGGACACCACCCCACCTCCTCAATACTACCTGTCTCTCCACCTCTCTTTGTATCATTTGAAAACGTAGGCAGTTTGCCCTCAGTTCCTTCATCTTGATCATTAATGTATTAAGTGAAAAGTTGTGGTCCCAAGACTGACCCTTGAGGAATATCACTAGTTACCAGCTGTCATCCTGAGAAGGACCCTTTTATTCCCACTTTCTGATTTCTGCCAGATAGCCAATCTTCTATCCATGCTAGTACCTTGCCTCTATTACCAAGCTCTTATCTTACTCAGCAACCTCCTGTGCGGGACCTTGTCAAAGGCCTTCTGTAAGTCCAAGTAGATAACATTTATCGGCTCTAATTTGTCTAAGCTGCTCATTATCTCCTCAAAGAATTCTAACAGATTTGTCAGGAATGGCCTCAC
Source organism: Chiloscyllium plagiosum (assembly GCF_004010195.1). Classification (NCBI taxonomy): domain Eukaryota; kingdom Metazoa; phylum Chordata; class Chondrichthyes; order Orectolobiformes; family Hemiscylliidae; genus Chiloscyllium; species Chiloscyllium plagiosum. The sequence continues at coordinate 29,353,290 of NC_057727.1, forward strand.
CTTGATTAAACCATTCTGACTTTGCCCTATTTTATCATGCACTTCCAACTATTCAGAAATTTCATCCTTCGCAATGGACTCCACAATCTTACTAACAACCAAGGTCAGGCTAATTGACCTGGTATTTCCCGTCTTTTGCCTTACTCCCTTCTTAAATAGGGGAGTTACATTAGCAATTTTGCAGTCCTCTGGGACCCTCCCTGACTCCAGTGATTCCTGAAAGATCACCACTAATGCCTCTACTATCTCTTCAGCTATATCCTTCAGAAGTCTGGAATGTAGTTCATCTGGTGCAGGTGATTTATCCACTTTCAGACCTTTTAGTTTTTCTAGCACCTCCTCCTTGGTGATGACCACCATAGTCACTTCCACACCTCCCCAGACAGACTGTCTCAAATTTTTGGGATGCTACTGGTGTCTTCCACTGTGAAGACTGTCGCAAGATATTTGTTCTGTTCCTCCACCATTTCTCAGTTCCACATTACTACTTCTCCAGTGTGATTTTCCAGCAGTCCAATGTCCACTTTTGCATCTCTCTAGCCCTTTATATATATCTAAAGAAACTCTTGCATTTTTATATTACTGGCTAGCTTACCCTCATATTTAATCTTCACCCTCCTTATTTCTGTTCTAATTGTTCTTTGTTTGTCTTTGTAGGTTTCACAATCCCCTGGCTCCCATTACTCTTCACCACATTATATGCTTTCTCCTTTGCTTTTGTGCTGTTCCTGACTTCCCTGGTCTGCTATGGTTGCCTGATCCTTCCTTTAGTGTGCTTCTTTTTCTTAGTGATGAATTTTTGCTGCATTTGAGTCCATTTCTGGTCGCCCTACTATAGGAAAGATACAGAGGCTTTGGAGAGGGTGCAAAGAAGGTTTACCAGGATGCTGCCTGGACTAGAGGGCTTGCTTAATGAAGAAAGGTTGAATAAACTCAGACTTTTCTCTTTGGAGAGAAGGAGGAAGAGAGGAGACCTGATCGAGGTATACAAAATAATGAGAAGAATAGCCAGAGACTTTTCCCCAGGGCAGGATTGACTGGTACGAGAAGTCATAGTTTGAAGATATTAGGGGGAAGGTATAAAGGAGATGTCAGAGGTAGGTTCTTTACACAGAGAGTTGTGAATGCATGGAATGTGTTGCCAGCTGTGGTTGTGGAAGCAGAGTCATTGGGGACATTTAAGCGACTGCTGGACATGCACATGGATAGCAGTGAGTTGAGGGGTGCGTTAGTATATTTTACATTAGGATTAAATCTCGGCACAACATCATTGGCCAAAGGGCCTGTTCTGTGCTGTACTTTTCTATGTTCTATGTTCCCAAATTACTCCCACAAACCCTGCCATTGCTGTTCCACTGTCGTTCCTGCCCAGGTCCTCTCCCAGTCTCTACTAGCCAGCTCCTCTCTCATGGCTCAGGGGGTGCCTATATAGGTGCCTGTAATACCGTTACGTCTGAGCCCACACTCAATTTCCCATGACTACACAGTGGCTCAGTGGTTAGCACTGCTGCCTTGTAGCACCAGGAATCCGGGTTTGTTTATCTGTGGGTGACTGTCTGTGTGGAGTTTGCACGTTCTCCCCGTGTCTGCATGGTATTCCGCCGGGTACTCTGGTTTCCTCCCACAGTCCAAAGATGTGCAATTTAGGTGATTAGTTATACCAAATTTTCCTTAGTGTCTAGGGATATGTAGGTTAGGTGCATTAGCCATGGGAAATGCAGGGTTATAGGGTGGGTCTAGGTGAGATGCTCTTTGGAGGGTCAATGTGGACTTGTTGGGGCTGAATGGCCTGTTTCTGCACTGTAGGGATTCTGTGGATTCTCATCTATCAACCAACTCTCTCTCAATTTTCATCCACTATCTCTATCCGAACATTTCCCCCTTCCTATTTTTGTCTCCTGCAGCCTTCATTTTCACCCATTATCACATGCTCTCCCACAATAACTACTTTTTCTTTCTTTTTTTCTACATTTACTTATATTTTATTCCTGTTTGACTTTAAAATTTAATATTTTTGTAATTGGCTGTTAGCAACAATTGGATAGAGTACTGGAGTACTCTATAGTTTTGGTCTCCTCATTTAAAAAAAAATGGCTGCACTAAATGCAGTTCAGAAATTTTATTCAAATCATTTCTAAGACAGGAAAAGGTTGAAGAGATTGAGCCTTTACCCTTTGGAGTTTAGAAAAATGTGAAGTAATCTTATTGCAACATATACAGGCTTGAGAGAACTGTGAAGGAAAATAGTTCAAAGATAAGACCATAAGATCATAAGACATAGGAGTGGAAGTAAGGCCATTCAGCCCATCGAGTCACTCCACCATTTAATCATGGCTGATAGGCATTTCAACTCCACTTACCCGCATTCTCCCCGTAGCCCTTAATTCCTTGTGACATCAAGAATTTATCAATCTCTGCCTTGAAGACATTTAGCGTCCCGGTATCCACTGCACTCCGCGGCAATGAATTCTACAGGCCCACTACTCTCTGGCTGAAGAAATGTCTCCGCATTTCTGTTCTGAATTTACCCCCTCTAATTCTAAGGCTGTGCCCACGGGTCCTAGTCTCCTCGCCTAACGGAAACAATTTCCTAGCGTCCACCCTCTCCAAGCTATTGATTATATATTTGCAATACTCAAACAGTTTGCCATTCATCTTTCCATCATAGTTTGAGTAACATTGCCCTGGATCATAAACGTGTTGTTTTAGCAGATTAAAGTAACTAGCCTGACTTGTTCCTAAAACTGACCCTGACCCAGTGTGAGTTATGAATTTTCTCACCGTTTAGAAAGTAGTCCATGCTTGTATTCTTTTTTCCAAAGTGCAAGACCTCGCATTTACTCACATTGAACTTCATCAGCCATTTCCTGGACCACTCTCTCAAACTGTCTAGATCCTTCTGCAGCCTCCCCACTTCCTCAGTACTACCTGCCTGTCCACCTATCTTCGTATTATCGGCAAACTTCGCTAGAACGCCCCCAGTCCCTTTATCCAGATCATTAATATATAACGTGAACAGCTGCAGCCCCAACACTGAACCCTGTGGGACACCGTTTGTCACCGGCTGCCATTCCGAAAAAGAACCTCTTATCCCAACTCTCTGCCTTCTGTCGTACAGCCAATCCTCAATCCATGCCAGTAGCTCACCTCAAACACCATGGGCCCTCACCTTACTCAGCAGCCTCCTGTGTGGCACCTTATCAAAGGTCTTTTGGAAGTCTAGCTAGACCACATCCACTGAGTTTCCTTGGTCTAACCTACTTGTCACCTCTTCAAAGAATTATAACAGGTTTGTCAGGCACGACCTCCCCTTACGAATTCCATGTTGACTTGTTCTAATCCGACCCTGCTCTTCCAAGAATTTAGAAACCTCATCCTTAACAATGGGTTCTAGAATTTTACCAACAACCGAGGTTGGGCTAATTGGTATATAATTTTCCATCTTTTGTCTTGATCCTTTCTTGAACAATGGGATTACAACAGCGGTCTTCCAATCATCTGGGACTTTCCCTGACTCCAGTGAATTTTGAAAGATCTCAACCAACGCCTCCGCTATTTCCTCAGCCACCTCCCTCAGAACGCTAGGATGTAGCCCATCGGGGCCAGAAGATTTATCAATTTTAAGACCTTTTAGCTTGTCTAGCACTATCTCTTTTGTAATGGCAACCATACTCAACTCAGCCCCCTGACTCCCTTTAATTGTTGGGATATTGCTCATGTCTTCCACTGTGAAGACTGACGCAAAGTACTTATTAAGTTCTCCAGCTATTTCCTTATCTTCCATCACTAGCCTTCCAGCATCAGTTTGAAATGGCCCAACGTCTACTTTTGCCCTATTGTTTGTTTCTTATGTATTGAAAGAAACTTTTACTATCGTTTCTAATATTACTGGCTAGCCTACCTTCATAAGATAAAGTAATGTTGCACTTAACCTACTCCAAAAATGGTGAAAATAAATCTGAAGCCAGAAGTTAATAACAGGCATTAGTGACATCACCCTGGTGCAATGAGAGAAGGCCATATTTCACTTTGACAAAACTGCTAAGTCAATATCAGAGCTGCACACTGAAGAGCCAGTGTGCAAATATCCAATGCTTCCAAAGTCAGCTAACATGGCAACTTGGATCTTTGTAGAGCAGATGTCACCTTGGTCATATGTGGTGAACAAAGGAACTTCCTTCATGACAGGCAACAAACCAAGACAAAATTATCTCTCCATTTTCACAGAAAACAGTACATTCATCAGTTGCGAAAGTCAACTGTTCTTCAGCAACAGAATAAATCAGCAACAATTACCACGGCAATAGTGTTCACTATCATAGAATCATAGAATCCCTATAGTGTAGAAACAGGCCATTTGGCCCAACAAGTCCACACCAACCCTCTGAAGTGTATCCCACCCAGACCCATTCCCCTGACTAATGCACCTATCAAAATTATACTTCCCAGAGAAGGAACATCATGTTAGGAGCAAGTAGATACATGAAAAACTGCAAACAACAATGCACAGAGATATCATTAGGAGACCTGCATGATTGAAAGATCATGTATGGAGTGCATGTGTTGAGACTGGTAATTGGAACTAACATGAGTCAGCATACTGTTTTGGTAATGAATGATTTTTCTTTGTGACCACATATGTCGACTAACTTGTAACTGCAAGTGTATGCCTTTGTTTCTTATAAAGAGGTAATGTTTGGAGAAATATAATTGTACTAAGTAAAGTGATCAATAACCAGGGAGCACAGTTTTAAGGCAGGGCGTTTAGACCGATTTGAAGAATTTTTTGTAGATATCTGGAACTCATGCCTGAAAGAGTGGTGTATTTAAGAACCGTTAAGATGAACACAATGTGCCAAACCTTACAAGTCTACAGTTCAACTGCTGGAAAATGGGATTAGAGTAGAAGAATGTTTGATGATCAGCACTGACATAAAGGCATGAAGGTTGTCTTTCTATTTTACTGGCTGGCTTGCCTTTACTATGTTATCTTTATCTTTTCTGCAAGCATTTTTGTGCACATTTTGTAACAGTCATTGAAAACTTTACTCGAAAACACCCACAACAGGTTATTCCCTTCTGGTGGATGGGAGGTTGGGGTTCCAAGGGGCATAGTCATCTGGTTGCATTTGTAGTGTTGTTTTGGTGGTAGCATAGATAGTCAATGTTTTACCTCAATATTGTTGGTATTATGATGCTGTGTATATGGCAGTCTGAAAGTGAACATAACCTACTGGTCCTGTCGTTTGTCGCAGAAGGTCATAGTGGAAGATGGTGCAAGACAGATGAAAATGGCCTGTTATGACAGCAGATGTCCTGAGGAGGTGCTACAGGCAGGACAGAAGGAGAATTCATTCTATCATCAATATTTGTCATAGTTTATTCTTGATCTTGTGTTGACAAATAGTATTTATGAAGCCTGCTGAGGTAAAGTGGACAACAATAATTCTTATTTACAAACATAACTAACAGCAACAATATATAACATGACCTTCACTTGCCGTGAGGCTGTAAATTCATTACTATGCTGTGTTTCATTTGCGCATCATTCAGTAACCCTTCGTACAACAATAAATTGTATATAGAAAATTAGCAATTTTATTCACATATTCCCTGCAACTAGTAGATGGCCAGAAACACCTCAGGCTACATGGACTGCAATAGTTTCAGCTACTGGTTTACCAGAGATTCTGTGAATACTTTCCAAACTGACTAATCATTAATTTTGCTGTTTAATTGCGCCGTTGATAATCGTCAATGCACGTTGATTTTTGCTAGACAACCAGCGTTCACGTAGACTACCTCCAATAAATGGACTTGCAATTTTCTCCAAGTCACACAAGGTCCACTACGTTAAAAATCACACAACACCATGTTATAGTCCAACAGGTTTAATTCGGAAGCACACTTGCTTTTGGAGCGACACTCCTTCATCAGGTGATAGTGGAGGGCTCGATCGTAACACAGAATTTATAGCAAAAATTTACAGTGTGATGTAACTGAAATTATACATTGAAAAATTGATTGTCTGTTAAGCCTTTCATCTGTTAGAATACAGTGATAGTTTCACTTCTTTCATGTGTAAATCACAAAACCTTTTTTTAAAAGTTGCATTCTCGGGTTAGCTGTTAACAATGGTGATAGCTAGACAATATGTTGAAGGTGTTGGCCCCCTGTGTTCTCTGTCTATGCCATGATATTTAGATTGATTCTAATCTAAAAAGTGAGATAACGAAGTTTTACATAAATTCAGGCAGTTTTTGAGCTCAGAGTTCGACATGAATGCATGCAGCTTTTGAGCAAGGTACATTGTAACTCTGCAAGTACAAATTCACCCCACAAAATATATGTGTGCATGTGGGTCTTTGTCTGTCTGTGTGTGTCTGTCTGGGATGGGGGTTGTGAGTGTGAGAAAGTGTTTGTGTGTGTAGTGAGTGCAGAGTGTCTTAAGTCTGTGAGGGGGTGCA
>NC_057727.1:29359786-29360020 GCF_004010195.1 Chiloscyllium plagiosum
GGGTGGGTGGGGGGTGTGGATCTGACGAGGGAGTCACGGAGGGAGTGGTCTTTACGGAATGCTGATAGGAGAGGGGAGGGAAATGGTGATCACCTGTAATGTGACATGAACCCAAGGTCCCGGTTGAGGCCCTCCCTATGGGTACCGAACTGAGCTATCAGCCTCTGCTCAGCCACTTTCCTCTGCTGCCTGTCCCAAAGTCCACCTTGGAGGATGGTCACTCGAAGGTCCAAG
>NC_057727.1:29361780-29364818 GCF_004010195.1 Chiloscyllium plagiosum
CACAGACACCCACACACACCCTTACAGGCACATACACTCCCACACTCACACATGCATCCCCTCATAGACTTAAGACACTCTGCACTCACTACACACACACACATTCTCACACTCACAACCCCACCCCAGGCAGACACACACACACACAGACAGACAAAGACCCACATGCACACATATATTTTGTGGGGTGAAATTGTATTTGCAGAGTTACATTGCACTTTGCTCAAAAGCTGCATGCATTCATGTAGAACTCTGAGCTCAAAAACTGCATGAATTTATGTAAAACTTCGTTATCTCACTTTTTAGATTAGAATCAATCTAAACATCATGGCATAGACAGAGAACACAGGGGGCCAACACCTTCAACATATTGTCTAGCTATCACTATTGTTAACAGCTAACCAGAGAATGCAACTTTTAAAAAAATATTTTGTGATTTACATGTGAAAGAACTGAAACTGTCACTGTATTCTAACAGATGAAAGGCTTAACAATCAATTTTTCAATGTATAATTTCAGTTACATCACACTGTAAATTTTTGCTATAAATTCTGTGTTGAGCCCTCCACTATCACCTGATGAAGGAGCGTCGCTCCAAAAGCTAGTGTGCTTCCGATTAAACCTGTTGGACTATAACCTGGTGTTGTGTGATTTTTAACTTTGTACATCCCAGTCCAACACCGGCATCTCCAAATCAAGGTCCACTGCAACTGGTTCGTCATTCACAGGTCAAGAAGGGTTCTCCTAGTTGGTCGCGGTCCTCCTGTGGCCGTGTCTCCTCGAAGGGGACAGCTTTCTGCTGATTTATCCGGGTTGCCTTCACAGCAGGCGGGTGCCTCAAGGTGTGCACAGAATTGAAAAAGTTCGAGGCTCGCGCTACCCGGGTAATAGCCCACTGAGTACAGGGGCAACGTTGTTACTTTGACCTATGGCTGACAGATATTCAAACTAATGATCATGTATCAGTGCTCTGAGATCAATAATTTCACTTCCCTCTTACGGTGATGTGGCCATTAACAGGCATATGACGTTCACATTTCAAAGAATTCTAAAACACCGCCTCGCTGCACGGGAGCACATCAGTTGTGCTCAGTACCAGGAACAGTGAGGAACTCAGCTGGAAAAATACACCGACAGGGATGACATCAAGCCTAGGATGGTATATTTCACTTTATTTTGCTTCTCTTTATATGAGAACGGCTTCTGTCACGGTAAGAAAAGTATTATATGTTTGTAATCGAATCCAGATTTTTGCACAGTAATTTACAATTTTCTACAAGTATACCAGTCATAGAGTCTTACAGCGCGGAAATAGATCATTAGGTCCATGCTTATCACAATCCCAAACTAAACTGATCCCTTTTGCCTGTGCTGAATACCATAACCCTCCAAGTATTTCTTATTCATGTCTTTTAAACGTTCTAACTGTACCGGCATTCTCTCACTTCCTCTGGAAGTTTACTCCACACATGAATTACTTTCTGTGTAAACATAAAGTTGCTCCTCATAACTTTAAAAAATCTTTTTAAAATCTTTCTCCTCTCACCTTAAAAATATGCACCCTAGTCTTGAAATCACCAACCTCAGGAAAAAGACACCTGCTTTATTTATACCCTTCATAATTTTATAAACCTTTGTAAGGTCACCCCTAAACCTCCTACATTCCAGTGAGAAACGTCTCAGCCTATTCAACCTCTCACCATAAATCAAACTTTTCATTCCTGACAACATCCTCGTAACTCTATTCTGAACCTTCTCCAGCTTAATATTATTATAACAGGGTGACCAGGGTGGATACAATACTCCAAAACAGGCCTCACCAACACCCTGTACAACCTCAATATAACATCCCAACTCCAATACTTAAGAGTTCTGAGCAATGAAGACAAGTGAGCTGAACACCTTGTTAACCACCCTGTCTGTTTGTCATGCAAACTTCATATAATTATGTCTCTCTGTTCCACAACACTGCTAAAGGCCCTCCTTTTAATTGTATAAGTTTTGCCCTTATTTGTTTTACCAAAATGCACTACCTCAAATTTATCCAAATTAAAATCCATTTGCCAATCTTCAACCCATTGAGCTGAAAATGTGTTGCTGGTAAAGCACAGCAGGTCAGGCAGCATCCAAGGAACAGGAGAATCGACGTTTCGGCATAAGCCATTCTTCCTGATGAAGGGCTTATGCCCGAAACGTTGATTCTCCTGTTCCTTGGATGCTGCCTGACCTGCTGTGCTTTACCAGCAACACATTTTCAGCTCTGATCTCCAGCATCTGCAGTCCTCACTTTCTCCTTCAACCCATTGACCCAATTGATCAAGATCTCTTTATAATCTTATATAACCTTCTTCACTGTCTGAATCAGAATCAGAAAATTGTCTTGTACACACTTAAGAAATTCCTCTCCATCTAAACCTTTAACACTATGGCAGTCCCAGTTGATGTTTGGAAAGTTAAAATCCCTTACCATAACTACCCTATTATTCTTACAGATAGCTGAGATCTCCTTACAAGTTTGTTTCTCAATTTCCATCTGACTATTGGGGATCTATAATACAATCCCAATAAGGTGATCATCCCTTTCTTATTTCTCAGTTCCACCCAAATAACTTTCCTGGATGTATTTCCAGGAATATCCTCCCTCAGCACAGCTGTAGTGCTATCCCTCATCAAAAATGCCACTCCCCCTCCTCTCTTGCCTCCTTTTCTATCCTTCCTGTAGCATTTGTATCCTGGAACATTAAGCTGCCACTGCTGCCCATCCCCGAGCCACGTTTCCGTAATTGCTATGATATCCCAGTCCCATGTTCCTAACCATGCCCTGAGTTCATCTGCCTTCCCTGTTAGGCCCCTTGCATTGAAATAAATGCAGTTTAATTTATTAGTCCTACCTTGTCCCTGCCTGCCCTGACTGTTTGACCCGTTTCTGTTCTCAACTGTACCAGTCTCAGATTGATCTCTTTCGTCACTATCTCCCTGGGTCGGGTCCCCCCCCGCAAGCAGCTCTTAGCAAATCTCCCTGCCAGTATATTAGTCCT
>NC_057727.1:29365196-29383766 GCF_004010195.1 Chiloscyllium plagiosum
GGGGCATGGATAGGATAAATAGACAAAGTCTTTTCCCTGGGGTCGGGGAGTCCAGAACTAGAGGGCATAGGTTTAGGGTAAGAGGGGAAAGACATAAAAGAGACCTAAGGGGCAACTTTTTCACTCAGAGGGTGGTACGTGTATGGAATGAGCTGCCAGAGGAAGTAGTGGAGGCTGGTACAATTGCAACATTTAAGAGGCATTTGGATGGGTATATGAATAGGAAGGGTTTGGAGGGCTATGGGCTGGGTGCTGGCAAGTGGGACTAGATTACGTTGGGATATCTGGTTAGCATGGACAGGTTGGACCGAAGGGTCTGTTTCCATGCTGTACATCTCTATGACTCTATGACTATAACCGTCCACTGTACCACCAATTTGGTGTCATCTAAAAATGGACTCAGCACAGATCCCTGTGGAATCCAGTTGGTCACAGCCCTCCTGTCCAAAAAACATCCCTCCACCATCACTCTCTGTCTCCTGCCATTAAGCAAATTTTATATCCAGTTGCCAAGCTCATCCTGAATGCCGTGTGATTATAAATCATTACAATAGGTGAAAAAAATCTCCTAATGTTAGCAATAATTTATCAAATTAGGGATAGTTTCCTAATGTTTGCACTTACTGCTTTATACTGTGCAGTATTTTCTACATACTGTACTATCTGTATTATAGTAAAATAAATGTGGCTTCTGCAAGTTTGGTGAAATACTGTTAATAATATTAAATAGTTTGGGCAGCTATTGCTTACACCACTTAAATTGATGTATTTTTCTATTAAATTGCTTTATTTTGCTGTAAGAAATGTGTTCATTATGTTTCCTTATGACTTGATATTGTAATGTAAAAGAAACTAAATGCATAACTTGGAGATGCCGGTGTTGGACTGTCGTGTACAAAGTTAAAAAAAACACATAATACCAGGTTATAGTCCAACAGGTTTAATTGGAAGCAACACTAGCTTTTGGAGCGCCGCTCCTTCAATCACCTGATTTTTAACTAAATGCATAACCTTCTCCAATTATCTCTAGTGTCCTCCAAAGATCTGCCCTTCATTTCTGATTTTCTTGCTGTGCCAGGTAACATAATCTGAAAACATTAGTTTTCATCTATACCCTGACCACAATAAAATCTACCACTGCTCTACCACTGTCTCTAACTTCTCACATTTCTTGTCCAATTTCCAATATTGGATGAATAGAAATTCCTTCCAAGCAAGTATGTAGAAAATTGAAGCTATTGTCATTGGATTCTGCACAAATTCTTAGTCAGTGGCACTATTATTAGCCTTGATAAATGCTTGAGGTGTAATTGGGTTGGTTAGAAATGATACTGTAATTTTTGACATTGAGTTAAGCATCTGGCAGCATATCCATATTATCACAAAGACTGCCTATTTCCATCTTTGCCCAATTCTACTTTGACTTTTCTGCTGATGAAACCCTTATCCACGTCTCCCTTACTTTAAATTTGACTACTGCCGAAGATTCCTAGCCAGCCTCTTGACTTTTGTTCTCAGTGAATTTGTGATTATTCAAAACTTGCCTCCTTCCTAACATGCACAAAGTTCCATTCAACCATTATCAATGTGCTCAATGATATTGCTTTAATTAATCATTGCTTCAACTTCAAAATTCAAATTCTTGTTTCCAATCCCCTATGTTTACAACTGCCTATTTCTGCAACTATATTTTCCTAACCATATGCAAAATAGATATTATTTGTATTTAAAACAGATCATAGCATGCATTCTGTTGGACTTCATCTGATTTGAAATAAACTTTTTTTTATGCTGACAGATAACCTGCACAGAAAAACAATGTAAGTATGTATTTTCATTAATTGTTAAAGTTCTACGTTTTTGCATTATATGTGTACATACATAATCTTCTGAGAATCTTCACTTTTCCAGTTCTGGTCTCCCGGGCCTCCTAGATTTTGATCTCCAAACTACTGATGGCTGTGCTTTCAACTACCAATGTCTTAAAGCTCTCTATCCCTCTCCTGAAAACTCACTGGACAGAACCTCTTTGGATTCTCAGTGACATGAACTATAGGGAGAAATCCAAGAGAATTGCACAAGAAGTCAAATGAGGCCCCTTTTGATGGTGGGAGCAACTAATTGCATTTTTTAACAGAGTGCCAGACATCAAAACAAGACTCTTGCTAGGGGCAGTGAAATGCCCAATTAAAGGGGGTCATTTTCAATATCACCTTCATCAACAGCAAATCTATAGGGAGAGGCTGAACAGGCTGGGGCTGTTTTCCCTGGAGCGTCGGAGGCTGAGGGGTGACCTTCAGCGCTCAGGGGCATGGATAGGGTAAATAGGCAAAGTTTTTCCCTGGGGTCGGGGAGTCCAGAACTAGAGGGCATAAGTTTAGGGTGAGAGGGGAAGATATAAAAGAGACCAAAGGGGCAACTTTTTTACGCAGAGTGGTACGTGTATGGAATGAGCTGCCAGAGGAAGTGGTGGAGGCTGGTACAATCGCAACATTGAAAAGGCATCTGGATGGGTACATGAATTAGGTTGGGATATCTGCTTGGCATAGATGAGTTGGATCGAAGGGTCTGTGTCGTGCTGTACTTCTCTCTGACTCTATGGCCTGGTGACTCCAACTTGATGGTTGCTTCTCTGAGCTGCTGTCTTGGATATTTAGCACCAGTGTTTCAGGCACACTTCAGTAAGCTTGGACCCCCCCCCCCCCACCCCCCCCCATCCTTGGACTGGCAACCTGCATATGCCTTGATGGCATAGAGAGGCTAGATCATGTCTGATCCATTTGCGATATTCATCTGCACTTCAATGTTGCACTTAGGCTTGCATCTGCAACTACAATTGAAATGAATTTGCAAAGAAAATTTGCACACAAGCACAGGGACCTAACTCTCAGGTTGGACTAGGCTGCACTCCAGAGTTGCCAGTTCACAGTCTTCGTGTTCACTTACTTAGCACAGACTTGCATACTTACAGCATCTGTGCCTTGTCTTGCCTCACCTTGCCTTGCTGTGCCATACCTTTTAGCATGTTGGTGTCTCAGCTATAACTTAAAAGCTCACAGTACTTCTATTTTGAAGCTGTTCTGTGCAGAAACAGAGCTGGACTGCTTGTGGTGCTTGACAGTGCTTGACTCTATACCGTATCGCCTTGTATATTCTTCCTATTTTTAATACACCTTCCTGCTCTTTAAATAATGTTCCAAGCATCCAATGGTTATTATTATGGTGAAACTTCCAATGGTCTAATAGCAGCCAGTTCAAGACCTACTTTTTTTGGCTTTCCAGAGTCATTCTTGGCCTCTGTTTCCTTATTTTCTGTTTGCCACCAGAAGAGACGATCTCTATCCAACTTTGCAGTTTCCTTCTCTCTGTGAAATCACTATGGGTTCAGCTCAATGAATGGTAACAACAATAAAGATTTGAATGAGTTAGAATTTCAGTAGGAAGAGGTTCAAAATGTGGAAACGTTATCACAGAATCCCTACAGTGTGGAAAGAGGCCATTTGGCCCATCGAGTGTCCACCAACCCTACAAACAACATCCCACTCAGACACCTATCTTAATCCCATAACTCTACATTTCCCACCTCACCTGCATCTCTGGAAACTGTGGACAATTTATCATGGTCAATCCACCTAACTTGCATATCTTTAGACTGCAATAGGAAATCGGAGGATGTGGAGACACAGGGAGAATGTACAAACTCCACATAGGTAGTCACCTAATGCTGGCATCAAACCTGGGTCCCTGGTGCTGTGAGGCTGCAGTGCTAACCACTGAGCCACTATACCATTCATTTGCTTATTGAATAGATGAAAATCATGCCTACCCTTCAGTGTTAGTAGATTATCATTGTATAGAGCACATATTGAGCCAATTTTCACATTTTATGCCTGTGAACCTTATTTGCTTGAATATAGTGTGCATAATTGCATGTAAAAATATGAAATCGTATACTTTTAATGTAGTTAATGAACCACCACCAGAGTGGATAATGCCAAATGAGAAAACCCCTTCAGATATATTGGATCTTCAAGTTCGGTTACAACAATCGGAAGAAAGTCAGCGTTCAGTGCTTAATATCAGCTGGACCATCAGCCCAGATGGTGAGATAGTCTTCCAATATATACTTATTATTAATTCATTCATGGGATGTGGGAAATTTGGCTAGGGCAGCATTTGTTGCCCTTTGCTAAGAAAAAGTGATTGGCAGTCATCTTCTTGAACCACTATAGTCCACGTGATGTAGGTATACCCACACTGCTGTTCAGAAGAAAGTTCTAAGATGTGGTTTAATGTAAAATATATTGCTCATTTAAAATAATTACTGAAAATCCACCTATTGCATTGCATGGTGTGTAGGTGAATATGCCCTTTCTAAGCATGCTCAATATAGAATCACAGAGCTGCATCATGGGGAGGTGATTTTCCCACCTCCAGGACAGCCAATTGAAGGCCCATATTGCCTTTGGAAAAGCACACCAAATCACAAAATAATCAGTCAGCTGTCAGGCCTATCCTACGGTCAAGTCCTCAGAGATCGCAATTATCAAAAAGTGCCATCCAGAGGCCAACAATTCTTTTGATCAGTAGTGTCACCACAGAAGTGCTGGCTGCTTTTGGAGTGCCAGTCACAGAGTGACCAGGCCAGATGTAAATAATAGTGGGAGGGATTTTGTGAGACAGTGGTTGTGGAATTGGAAGAACGTAAGGTATTTAGAACAAGGACACGAGGTTGGTTCTCAGTGAACTCCCCCTTCTCAACACAGCCACTTGTCCACCCATTCCATCAGATTGTCTATGACTCCTCAAAGTGTATCACTGTCCTCCTCAGTTCACAATTCACAATGCGTTCAAATTTTGCCTCTTTGCAAATTTGAAATTGTGCTGTGTCCATCCAACTTAAGTGGTGAATATCAATTAAATGGAGTTGCAATCCTGGTGCCAACTCCTGGAATCTCACCATAATATCCCCTTTTCTGAAAAAAACAACCATTCACCATTTACCCCGACTCTTTTTATCCTGTCACTCAGCCAATTTAATTTCCATGCTGCTACTGTGCCTTTTATTCCATGGGTTTCAACTTGCTGTAAAAAACTTATTATGTGATGATTTATCAAATACCTTTCTTTAAGTCCATGTACGTGGCATCAACAGAATTACTTCACCCATCCTCTCTGTCACCTCTTAAAATTCTTAATCAAGCTAGTCAAACACAATATTTCACCAATTTGTACTGGATTTGTATAATCCATATTTATCCAGTGTGGTTCAAACTTTATGTAATGAAACATAAAAAATTCAGAGCATTTGGCATTATGAATTTTTCATGTTCAGATTCGAACATTTGTTTGAGGAGAGTCAGGATGCAACCCATAGATTTAAAAACCAAATAAAAAACAACAGTTTGAGAAAAAAAACTGATTTCGCAGCTACAATGCAGACCATTTTCATTTAAAGCTGTCCCTATTTATTGTTGTTTAGTTGTAACAAAGTTTAATTATTGCTGCACTGCATGAAATCTTACTAAGTATCGCATGGTTCATTTTCACATTGTTTACTGTTGTAACTGACTCGATTGGTGTCATTTTGATGTAATCTCTCCGATTTTGACTTGTGGTCTTTTTTTCTAGGAAGCATTCAAGAACTTAGAGCCACTATGATATGCATTCAAAGTCCTCAAACAACCTGTTTTCGATGTGATTACAGTGCATTGTTTGAATCAGCACAAAATCCTCAAGGTCAACCAGTGAGTTATGTAGACTTCCTAATGAATGTAATATGCTAAACTAATATTCTTTAAAAAAGTGTAAACCTTTGCTTAGACAGGAACTTACTAAATATAATTTTCTACTGTAATGATTTCATGAATCACAAGACAACCAACCAACATAATTACTATCAGAAATCATAAAAAATATTTTGAATGATTGTCAGTGTCTAACATGTGTCTAACATGCAGTTAGAACATAGAACATAGAACATAGAAGAATACAGCGCAGTACAGGCCCTTCGGCCCTCGATGTTGCGCCGATCCAAGCCCACCTAACCTACACTAGCCCACTATCCTCCATATGCCTATCCAATGCCCGCTTAAATGCCCATAATGAGGGAGAGTCCACCACTGCTACTGGCAGGGCATTCCATGAACTCACGACTCGCTGAGTAAAGAAAAGTTATGATCTTTTTTTAAAATTCTTTTAATAGATATTTTTATTGAAAATTTAACATGCTTTTACACATTAACAAAAGAAAACTAAAAAAACTCCAAGTATAAACATTGATATACAATTAAATCTTAAATAAATACTAACCAAAGTCTATCAAACAGAAAAAAAAGCTGAGAAAAGAAAACAAAACTCAACTAACTACTCATCTAACCTACAACTAACCAGAGTGTATGATTAAAACTCTTACATTATTCAAGAGAAAAAAAAAAATGGATAACACAGAAATTGAGTAGAGACATACATGCTCGGAATGTGTTAACATCAGATCACAACAAAACCCTGCGGGATTCCTCTCCTAAGGGGCCCCGGACCGACCAGGTTCACCCTCTCAATTAAATTGTCAGTGTCTAACATGTGTCTAACATGCAGTTAGAACATAGAACATAGAACATAGAAGAATACAGCGCAGTACAGGCCCTTCGGCCCTCGATGTTGCGCCGATCCAAGCCCACCTAACCTACACTAGCCCACTATCCTCCATATGCCTATCCAATGCCCGCTTAAATGCCCATACTGAGGGAGAGTCCACCACTGCTACTGGCAGGGCATTCCATGAACTCATGACTCGCTGAGTACAGAAAAATTATGATCTTTTTTTAAAATTCTTTTAATAGATATTTTTATTGAAAATTTAACATGCTTTTAAACATTAACAAAAGAAAACTAAAAAAACTCCAAGTATAAACATTGATATACAATTAAATCTTAAATAAATAATAACCAAAATCTATCAAACAGAAAAAAAAACTGAGAAAAGAAAACAAAACTCAACTAACTACTCATCTAACCTACAACTAACCAGAGTGTATGATTAAAACTCTTACATTATTCAAAAGAAAAAAAAACAATGGATAACACAGAAATTGAGTAGTGACATACATGCTCGGAATGTGTTAACATCAGATCACAACAAAACCCTGCGGGATTCCTCTCCTAAGGGGCCCCGGACCGACCAGGTTCACCCTCTCAATTAAATGAAGGCCTTTGTTAGGATGACTGAGATATTTGTATTTGTGTAATTAAGAAGGGCTGCCATATTTTATGGAGTAATTCGATTTTTCTTTTGATGCACCATATTTGTAAGGAAGTCAGGGCGAGTATATTCCATAATTATTCTGTGCCAACTCGAATGTCCATGAGGGCCCTCAGCCACCCAGTTTACCAAAATATTTTTCCTTGCACAGAAAGAGAGAATGGAAAATAATCTCTTCCCTGTCATAATTTTAGGTGTTCTTTATCCAATAAATGTGTCTCCTATAGGAGAGCTATATCGATCCTTTCTTTCTTGAATTTTGATAACATTTTCTTCCTTTTGATTGGTGAATTACTCCCCGTGACATTCCAGGTGCACCATTTAATCGATCAATTACCCATAATCACCGGGCAAGTCCGAGACCCCCGGGAGAAGAAACCTTATCCAAAACATCCCGAGCATAGAGCATATAAAATTCACAAAAATAAAGGCTCTTTAATAAACTCAGAACAATATAATAAAAAACTATTTCTAAATAAAAAAATATAAAACGTATTTAAACGGAGATCTTCCCCCTTATTCCTAGGGGGCATCACTTCCTTTCCAAAATCCCATCATAACCTCTCCCAAAGAGTGCCCCACCCTTGACCCAGGCACCCCACGATAGGATAAAGAAAATTCAAATATACTACTGAGCCCCCCCCCTCCCCCACCTACATCAATACCTGGATATATTTGGTAATATTAATACCATATATGAACATAAATGACTATAAAATTACAGTCTTAGCAAATAATAATTAAATATAGTAATACAGAATAGCAGGGGAAAACAACCCCGCTCCTAAGGAAAGAGATAAAATAGGATAAGGTAACCACCTTCCCCCTATCTACATTAACTAGACCCCCTGGCCAATGTATATATAAAAAAAGGAAGAAAATCGCTAAGTAAAGAATAAATAAATAAACTCCTCTTCCCACCCCCCAGAAATAATATTAAACAGTAAGGTAATGAAAGGAAAAAAAAAGGGGGTTAACCGGGGTGGGGGGAGGGCAAAACAACATCAACTAACTCTTATAATTTATCTAAGAGAGTCCAAAAGTTCCTTGGCCTTCTTCGGTGATCCAAAGTTATACACGGACCCTTCATGGCTGAAGCGTAGCGTAGCTGGGTAGCGCAAGGAGTACTGAATGTTTAAGTCCCTTAAACGCTTCTTTGCTTCGTCAAATGCCTTCCTCTTTCAGACCAAAGCTGGGGAAAAGTCCTGAATTAACATAATCTTGGATCCTTTATAAATCATGGCTTGTGGATCTTTCCCAAGATTTCTGGAAGCTTCCAAGAGCATCTGCCTCTCCTTGTAACTCTGCAGCCGGAACAGGACCGGGCGGGGGCGTGGTTCGAGCCGGGCCCATGCACTACAACCCGGTAGGCCCATTCCATCCTTACCTGGCCTGATCCAGCCTCCAGATTTAACAGCTGTGGAAGCCACTGCTCGAGGAACGGTGTAAGCTGGCCTTCTTCTTCCCGTTCGGGAAGACCCAGCAAACAAATATTTTTTCGACGACCTCGATTCTTGAGGTCATCGATCTGATTTTCTAAGGTCTGGACTTGCTATTCGAGAGTCTGGACCCGATCCACGGCCGATTCTGCTATGATCTCGGAGGTCGTGGCCTTTAGCTCCGCCCCTCTGACTCGGCGTTTGATTTCTTTGATGTCTCGGCCGTGCTTTTGAAGCGCGGCCAAAAGTGAATTCCATCAGCTTTGGGACTCTTCAATGAAGGCATTGATCTTCACATCGAGTTTAGAGATTATTTCCACAAGACTCGCCATCGTAGATAAGTTCCCCGGGGCAGCTGCGGAAGCCTCTGCTGCAGCTGGGGAGGGTGGGGGAAGGCTTCCTGCCTACTGAGAATTGTGGGCTCCTTTCCCCCTAGTCATTTTTACAGGAGACTAGACTATTTAAATTTAGTGCTGAGCAACTAATTACATTAAGTAAAACTATTTTAAATGATTTAGTGAGTGTGGTGGAGGCGGGAGAAGTCTTGGGAGGAGCACTATAGACTCAGACTTGCTGAGTCTCCGCCATCTTGGATCTCGCAGTTATGATCTTATTGAAAGCTCAGGTCCAAGAGGCTTGTGCCTATTCCTGCTCTTATTTCTTGTGTTGTCATTCACCTTTATAAACAAAATCTGGTATCCTGCCTTCTGAATACTGATGTGATAACTCACTTAATAATGGTTCAGGAATCCTTAAGACTGTAAGACCATAAGAAATAGGAGTGGAAGTAAGGCCATTCAGCGTATCGAGTCTACTCCACCATTCAATCATGGCTGATGGGCATTTCAATACCACTTACCCACACTCTCCCTGTATCCCTTAATTTCATGCGAGGTTAGGAATTTATCAATCTCTGCCTTGAAGACATTTAATGTCCCGGCCTCCGTTGCACTCCGTGGTATGTCACGGTATACATTGTATTTCAGAATTTTGTAAGGTTGTACAAAATATAGTAAAAGCTACAAATATCCCTGAAATATAACACCTTGTTACATTAAAAATATCGCTTCCTTTTTTCAAGTGGCAATTTTATTACGCTGAATATCCTGTTAAGCCAGCAACCAATTACTTTGTGACAGCATTCAACATCCCAACAGCAAATATTGGTGAATATCCACCAGAGAAATCCACTAGTCTTTTCACACCATGTAAGTGAATTACGTATGTTATGTTTTTCAAGCATAAGGCACTTTTCAAACATTTTTTCTGAGTGCGTTTTCAATGACAATAGATTAAAGTTGGAGGTATGTAGTGGTAGATGGAGGGGTTTGGGATGGAGTGGACAGAATGCTGTTACCCTATAAACAGTGTTTCTACTTGTAAATTACTTTAAAATGTTAAACTTTCAAAAAAAAAATCAACTTCACCACTGGGAACTGCAGGCAAAATTTAAATTTCAATTGCTCTTCATAATTTGTGCACTTTCTATTAACTGCCTTTTACATTTCAAAAGTCATTGGCCACCTTTCAGTTTTCAGTTAGCTATGTGTAAATGATGACAGAAATTAAAAAAAAAAATAAAATCATTACAATCTAAAGAATTTCAATTGTCTCATTCACTCCATGACCTACAAAACTAGAAAGGAAACTAAGCTGTAGACCAAGTGCAGGTGGTTACCCAGAAGTACAGATCATTTAACTGATTGGGGCAAATGAAATATAATGCAATGAAATATGAAATTATCCATTTTGGAAGGAAGAGTAGAATTTTATTTTAAAAGCTGTCAGGGAATAAATGTTGGTGTTCGGAGGGATATGGATATCTATGCACAAACCACAGAGCTAACAGGCAGGTACGGCAAGCAAATAGGAAAATAAATGATATATTATCTTTTGTTTCAAAAGGTTTAGAGTACAAGCTTAAGGTAACCATACTGCTTTGCATAGAGCTTTCTTGAGATCATACAAAAATTGGTCACAATTTCATTTCTATAACTAAGGAAAGTGAGAGATGGGTGGAAAAATGGTTCGCTAGATTATGAGGTAGGTTTATGAGGAGAGAACAAGTAGAATGTACCTGTATTAGTTTAGAAAAATTAGACAAGACCTTTATTGCAATATAAAAACAAGAGAGGGTGGATGCTGTGAGACTGTCTTCTCTGATTGGCCGGTCTAGAATTGTGAGATTTGGAATCAGAGTAAGGGGTCAGGCATTTAGGACAGAAATAAAAGAATGCTTGTGTCTCTTCGCAATTTTCTGCTGCAGAAGGCTGTCAATGCTCACTTGATGTGTATATTCAAAACTGTGATTGAAAGATGCTTAGGGACTTAACGAATCAAGTGATATGTCAGGCAGGCCATGAAAAAAATTAGGTTTATGGAGCTATGATCTTATTGGAAGTTCAGTTCCAAAACGCATATGCCTATTCCTGCCCTTATTTCTTGTATTGTTATCCACCTTTATAAACAAAATTTGAAATCCTGCCATCTGAATACTGATGCAATAACTAACTTAATTGAGGTTCAGTAAATTTTTGGAGAAAGCAAGTAAGCAAATGAGAAAATCTCCCTACTTCTGCTGTGTTAGCTGAGGTCATCTGACCTGAAAGAAAGTCTGGCACAAATATTTTCAATGTATGTATCTGGATTAGGGAATAGGAATATTAACTTTAGGTTTCAGTTTCTGATTCCTAACCTGTCGGCCTTGCTGAAAGTTTGTGTGTATGTCAGGAGACAGGTTAGCAGAACCCCTGTACTGTCAATCCTGTTTTGGAAGTCTAATTGGCCACTAATTATCTCCTAAAGGTTAGCAGAACATCCTTGTGGCCAATTGATATCCTGAAATTCTTTGCTTTTGCATTTAAAAATAAAAAAAAGTGAGATATAGCAGTTAGTTTCACGGACTAACTCAAAAATTTAGGTTAACATCATAATCCTATTTGCAATCAGTTCAATGCATCTTGAGACTATAGGCTTTTACACGGCTTTTGTGAATCTGACTATTTTGTTTCAATTGTATAGCTTGTTCCATTGCGACAATGAAAAATCATGAAAGCTGTGAAGGTAGGCAACTTGTTTCTTTAAAATAAAACTCTAAAAATGAACTTTATTGATTTTCCTTAGCAGCCAGATTTCTCAAGTGCACAATAGGCATCACCATCATGCAAACTTTAATTTTATTTTAGTAATAGTAATAATAGTATTGGCTGGAAATAATATTAGCTGAAATCACACCAGCTCTATGCTGACTAGTAACAAAGCCAAAATCTTCTGTCAATCTACTTACCTAATGGCTGAATGTAAAAAATGAATAAACAATATAAACGTAAGCAGAAAATTTTATGGTGGTTTAAAAGATAACAGAGCAATTGTAGTCATATGCCTATATTTCTTCTACTTTAACATAAAAAATTGTCATTATACTAAGTTTGCAGCAAATGAAGTTTATGCACGGACTTTCGAGTAGTCAACAAGAGTATTGGTCACTGGCTGGACAGAAACCCAACCCCCCCCCCACCTCCCACCATGTTGCCTCTTTCTGGGAAGCATCTTGTGCTGCTCAGGTAATTACAGGCACAAATGCTACCCTGAAGGCAGGATCCAATTCACATAGCACCTGGTTGATCAGAGGCTGGTAGTTCTTTTGTACTCAGTTGCATCACTTAGGAAGTGATGGCTAATGTTGGTATGACACTGACTGAAGTCTAGTATCAAAGACGGATCCAGACAGTTGAGTGATGGGGAAAGTAGTGGAGATTGGGGAGGTGGGGAGTGTGAGTGGAGGGTGGGGGTAGCAAGGGTGTCAGCAGCTAGGATAGTGTGCAGCTCCCAGTTGTCTGCCTTTCCCTCAGGGTCCTTTGATAGGATGTGTCTTTAAACAAGTGACCCTTCAGGAGCTCACAAACAAACCAGGCCAAGCTCATTTTATGCCCATGCACTGTCAATACTGTGTTGGAAGTCTAAATGGCCACTAATTATCTACTAAAGTCCCAAACTATAGCTGTGTTGGCAAGGTTGTCCATAAGCCTTCCCACCCTAGATGTAACCAAGGCACCTGGTTCTCAACCATCCTGCCTGATTATATGCCCTCCTGCCTTGAAACTTGCCATAGTAGAGGACACCTATGATAATGTCTCTAACATCAGGAAATAATTTGAGGCTAAATTTGAGTTTAATTAAGATATTGATAAAAAGAAATAAATGATGCAATTGTGGAGTCTCAACAACCTCTGGATGTAGTTGAAACCAGGCAGACAATGTGGGCTTCTCAGCTTACCTTCCTTTGATTCTTGATTCACTGCCAAGTGGCTGTCTCCATACATTGTTTTCCAATAGGGTTTGGAGGTTATGGAAGGCAATTAGAAAACTCGGAACAACAATAGGCAATGGGTGAACATTAATTAAACTACCATAGTGACGATTGGAAAAATGGCCTGGGGGCCAGATTGAACTCAAGAACCAGGTCCCCACCTCATGGCATGAAATTTCTCACACAACTATCCACCCCACCATACCCTCAAAATTCAGCCTTGCATTATTTACACTTTTTAATAATTGCTTTGAATAGATAACAAATTTTGAATATCATCTGATAAAAAATATTTTTATGTTTGCAGAAGTAGGGATTATATTGTGAATTGTGTCACCTAAAGAAATCAATTGATTTCAATATGATATTCATTTTTGCTTTCACATTTTCTAACCGCATCCATTGAAACATTTAAAACGTTTAAAAGATTGAATAAATTATCTTTGCAATTACTGAATTATTATGGATTTACAGATGCCCAATGGAATCCAAACATATCTTTGTGTATGGTTAATAACGACGTGGTTATCAGTTTTACTGCCAGTCCAAATTCATTACGTTATGATGTTGAGCTGGTCATGTGCGATCTCATTGTGACACCAAAATTAAATGGAACAACAATTTCTAAGGTATGTAATTTAAAATTTAGTACATAGAAAATAAGACTCACCAAACCTTGGAATCCTGGAGTACTTGCTCTGCAGAATTATGCTGTTGTTTTTCTCCATGTGAGCAGTCTAAGCTAATGTTTCCAAACAAAACCCTCCCATTTCCTTCATGCATCAAATTACCATTTGGAATAATTTACAGGTTCTGCTTTAAGAAAATCAGTTGCAGAGAAATTCATGTTCTAACATTTTACCATGTAAAGAAATTATTTTTATCTTCCCACTCCTTGTTGATAAGTATTAGAAATTATTTTGAGCACAGCAACACTGTTTGTCTGGACATAATTTAAGATGTTTGCATTTTGGATCATTCCACACTTGCCAGTATGATCAATAATTGCTATAACCCAAGAGTCCACCCTTGTGATCAGAACTCTATATGTACGTAGAGTCATAGAGTCATACAGCACAGAAACAGATCCTTCGGTCCAACCAGTCCATGCTGATCATAATCCCAAACAAAAGTAGACCCACCTGCCTGCACTTGGCCCAAAACCTTCCAAACATTTCCCAATCATGTACCTATTCAAATGTATTTTAAAAGTTGTAATTGTATCCACATTCACCACTTCCTCAGGAAGTTCACTCCACACACAATCACTCTCTGTATCAAATATTTGCCCCTTGTTTTTTTTTAATCTTTCTCCTTTCACCTGAAAAATGTTCCCCCTAGTCTTGAAATCCCTCACCCTAAGGTATTTTGACTCATACAGCAATGTTCAGATTATTCTTTGAAATAGAAGAAACTCCATATGAACATTGAAAAATTTACCATAAATGGCCATTATTTACAAACACCACATTCACAGGCACAGTATCTGGGTTACATTTAGTTACTTCATTACAACTGAGCAGCATGCTTACAGTAGAATATCATGCTTTAAGTGATCCCAGAACAGGACATAATTTAAGATCCTCAGGTCACATACTATGGGTACTGTGATATTATGTTTCTTAAAGATTTTGACATATTGACAGTGAGACGTAACACAACAGATTGGTAACTGAACTTCAACAGTTGTTACTAGGAGAAACTAAATAAATTAGGGACACATTCCATGGAATTGTAAGGGTTAAGGGGCTGATCTATTCAAAGTTTTCAAGAATTTAAGAAGATCAGACTGGGTAGATTTGAAAAAAAAACTACTCAACAAATTGGAGAGACTGGCAAAATTCTCTTCTGCAAATGGCAACTGATGTCAATACATTTGTTAATTTTTAAATATGATCTTGATAGTTTATTTTTAATCCAAAGTTATTAAGGAAAGTGGTATAAGATTTAAAGGAGATGTATGGAAAAATCTTTTCATTCAGAGGGTGGTGGAAATCTGGTAGAGGCAGAAACACTCATAACATTTAAAAAGTATTCAGATGTACTCTTGCAATGCCAAAGCATATAAGGCTATGGACAAAGTGCTGTAAAATGGGATTAGAATAGTTAGGTCATTGTTTTTGCTCAGCAAGGACACAATGGGCTGAAGATCCTTGTTGGTCTTTATGAATTTGGATATATGAGACAAAGGTGATTATGTGGAGTTTGATTAAAAATCAGCCATGAGATCAACAAATGCTGGACATTTTTAAATAAATGTTCAGAGATGTTCTTAAACACCCCTGGAGCAGGATAGCAATTGAACCTGGATTCCCGGTTGACAAGAGTGCTACTCATCAAATGCTAGCTATTTTTAAAAGTGTACATGTTATGGTGAGACTTGAACCAGGCCTTCTGGCTCAGGGACACTATCCTACAAACACCCTTCTCATCACATGCCATACTGCTGGTGCAATGAGATTCAAACCCAGAACTCCGTATGAAGTGATACCAGAATGGGTTCTCAGACGAAACCTGTTTCTTAATAGATGACGTTTGAATTGTAGCCAGTGTAGAAATGTTTCCTGTTTAGTACAAGATGTAACATAAATTATTCCGCTGCTTTTTATCTACAGACAGCTTGTGAATATGCAAAGTAATAGTCAAAGCAATGCCACTTATTTAGCCTAATCCCGTTCCTCTCTTCAAAAATATGACCTTATAAAACATCAATTAGACTTCTAACTTATTTTTTATGTTATCATTCTTTCAAACTATTCCTGTAGCAAATAACTGGCAATCTGCATTCAATCTAGAAGTTCAAACCAAGAGTCGTTTCTCATAGCCCGTTCAATATTTGTTTATCCCTTTGATCCTTATCCCTGTAAATTCTCAGTTTACAATTAAAATCTGGCTGAATTCTGACAAATTCAAGAATTTGCTTGCAGTTCTGACAGTAAAACTAATTACCTACTTAAATACCTCTTGCTGTGCCATTAGAATGGATTTGTTGCTTGGCCACTAAAGACAATTGTTAAATGTTCGCAGTCATCTTGGCTGCTGATCTTAGATGATGCATTAGCTTATGCTATTACAAAAAACAGAAAATATTGGAAAACATGAGCAAGATCAGCAACATTTGTGGAAATTGAGAAACAAGAGTTAATGCATTAAGGCAATGACTTTTAATTAGAATTGGAAAAAGTTGGTGACATAACAATTTTTAAGACAGAAACTAGGCTGAGAGATTTCACATTTCCTAAACTGGCTTGGTCAATTTTCAATATGGTCATAGAGATATACAGCATGGAAACAGACCCTTCAGTCCAACTGTCCATGACGACCAGATATCCTAAATAAATCTAATCCCATTTACCAGCATTTATTCCATATCCCTCTAAACCCTTCCTTTTCATATACCCATCCA
Source organism: Chiloscyllium plagiosum (assembly GCF_004010195.1). NCBI lineage: Eukaryota > Metazoa > Chordata > Chondrichthyes > Orectolobiformes > Hemiscylliidae > Chiloscyllium > Chiloscyllium plagiosum. The sequence continues at coordinate 29,381,612 of NC_057727.1, forward strand.
GATGCCTTTTAAATGTTGTAATCATCCCAGCCTCCATCACTTCCTCTGGAACGTCATTCCATACGCACATCACCCACTGCATGAAAAAATTGCCCCTTAGTTGTATTTTATATTTTTCTCATCTCACCTTAAACCTATGCTCTCTAATTTTGGATTCCCCCATCCCAGGGAAAAGACCTTGACTATTCACCCTATCCATGCCCCTCATGACTTTATAAACCTCTATAAGGTCACCCCTCAGCGTCTGATGCTCCAAGGAAAATAGCCCAGCCTTCAACCTCTCCCTATAGCTAAACTCTCCAACTTTGGTAACATCCTTGTAAAACGTTTCTGTACCTTTTCAAATTTCGCAACACACTTCCTATAGGAGGGAGACCAGAATTGGGCAAATTCCCTTTGATTCCATATCTTGTCACATATCTTTTGTTATATCTCTAAATATTTTTAAACATTAATTGAAATCACATCAAACAATTTATTTAATTTATTCCGTGCTGTTTAAACAATTGGTCAAGCATGACTTGATCTTGTGAAATCCATAGTGACTTCCTGATTGGCTTCTGTTTCTGTATGATAATTTCACCCTGAAATAAATAGATATTAACAATTTATTTATTTATAACAACGTATTATTTCCAAGTTATTTTACCTTATTTTCAAAGAGGGAAGTCACATTGCCTTTGTGCAGCATACTGACATGCATTTCTTATCCACAGTATTTCACAGAATTTTTTGACCATAAATTAAGTGTTGAAATGTGTGTTCTTTACGTTGAAATAATTTTTTCGGTCATATTTCTCTTGAACTAATAACTTTGCATAAGGGCTGGATATGGCATCCAGGCCCATTTAAAATATGAGAAAGACCACACAGTCTCCTGTCAGTAGGAAAACCTCTTTTGGAGGCAGGAGTGATCCCAGGTAGACATCTGCCCAGCGGCAGTGGGTTGTCAGTTAGGTTCATTATTTAACCAACTGACAGCAATTAGCCATAATCCAACTGGGGGCTTCAGGACTATCAGTGGCACAACATTCCTATGCCTTCGGAAGGCTACTTGGCAAATCCATCGGGGACCCACTAAAGGGAAAGAAATTCAAAAGCCCTTCCCTGCAACCTCTGTCCAAATTTACTCACCCGTGGCCTGGATTGCTGAGCAATTTTAAGCCTTTCCCTGACTGCATTAAAGCCATTGTTTCCTGTGGAACTGCCTATAATGGAGCCTCTAACTGGTTGAGTTGGATTTCTGCTCTTGGATTTGAATTGTGGTGAAGACCTGATTGTGGCCACTCTGATAGGTCATGTCTCCCTCTCAGTAATGAACATGGGATTTCATAACAGTTCTCCAACCAATAGGCTGAAAGCACGTCAATTATGTTAAATTGCACTGTAATATTTCTACATATATCTAATGTGAACATAGAACATAGAACATAGAACAATACAGCACAGAACAGGCCCTTCGGCCCACGATGTTGTGCCGAACTTCTAACCTAGATTAAGTACCCATCCATGTACCTATACAAATGCCGCTTAAAGGTCGCCAATGATCCCGACTCTACCACTCCCACGGGCAGCGCATTCCATGCCCCCACCACTCTCTGGGTAAAGAACCCAAATTGTAGCTATTTAAAACAGTGGCTTTATTAGCATCCGAAAGGGTAGCAGTTAAGCATCACGGTCACGTGGGGTTAACGGTAATACAGATCCGATGATTCAATCATTTCCTGGTACATGCTAAGCATGCAGATACACAGATGCTGAAATTCTTTTGCCTGGCAGGTAAATGACAATGTTAAATGTCATCACTGCTGAGCTTACCATGCTGGCTATAATCATTGGGTAAAGATCTAATGGCCCAGCATTCTAAAAAGTTTTCTTTGCTCATTTGTGAGGTGTGAATGTCATTGGCCAGGTCCTTTATTGGAGGAGAAAGTGAGGTCTGCAGATGCTGGAGATCAAAGTTGAAACTTTATTGCTGGAACAGCACAGCAGGTCAGGCAGCATCCAGGAAACAGGAGATTCGACGTTTCGGGCACAGGCCAAAGAAGGGCCTGTTTCGGGCTTCTTCTTCCTGAAGAAGGGCCTGTGCCCGAAACGTCGAATCTCCTGTACCCTGGATGCTGCCTGACCTGCTGTGCTGTTCCAGCAATAAAGT
>NC_057727.1:29385850-29395226 GCF_004010195.1 Chiloscyllium plagiosum
TTCCTATTTCTGGCTTCAGCCCATACTACCTCCAGAGGCAGATCCCCCTCAAACTTCCTTTCTGCAGCCGTTATACCATTTCTAATTAGCAATGCCACCCCCCCTCCTTTTTTCCCACCCTCCCTAATCTTACTGAAACACCTGTAACCAGGAACCTCCAACAGCCATTCCTGTCCCTCATCTATCCACGTGGTTGCACAATCCCAATATTCTTCCTCTGCGAAAACTTGGGAGAAAGAACTCCATTAACATTTCTTCTACTTCCTTACTCCTCATTGTAATTCGATTACCTTTATTGCTCAGCTACTCTATATCTAGCCTGATTGTCCTCCATGTGCGATTAACATTTCTCATATTAGCTTCACTATGTTCTCTTTCACACCATCTTAGCCTTTCTAATCAGTTTTGTTCATGCAGGGAGTGATGACTCTTCAATATTACTTCTTTAGCCGTAAAGTGATTTGAGACATCTGCTTTGTAAATGTATATCTGTCTTTTAGCTACTACCCTATGTTTCAGTGGTTGGTTTAGCTCAGTTAGCTGGATGGTTGGTTTGCAAAGCAATGTGATGCCAACAGCATGAGTTCAATTCCAGCACCTCTCCCCTCGTTTGAGGCATGGTGGCACTCAGGTTAAATAACCAGCAGGTGTCTCTCTCTAATGACAGGGGAGCCCTATAGTCTGGTAAGACTGTCATGACTTGACTTGAGCCTATCTTCCTTTATATGTATCCTGGATATCTGCTGTGTAATTGTCAAGTTTTTCTGTTAAATAATGTGCACTGAATGTAGACTATTATTGTGTGCTTCTGATGTCTCAAAATACTTTGTAACTAATGGATTAATTTTGACATCATAGAGTCATAGGGATGTACACCACGGAAACAAACGCTTCGGTCCAACTCGTCTGTGCCGACAAGATATCCCAACCCAATCTGGTCCCATTTGCCAGCACTTGGCCCATATCCCTCTAAACCCTTCCTATTCATGTACTCATCCAGATGCCTTTTCAATGTTGCGATTGTACCAGCTTCCACCACTTCCTCTGGCAGCTCATTCCATGTGCGTACCACCCTCTGTGTGAAAAAGTTGCCCCTTTGGTCTCTTTTATCTCTTTCCCTTCTCACCTTAAACCTATGCCCTCTAGTTCTGAACCCGTCTATCCAAGGGAAAAAAACTTTGTCTGTTTATCTTATCCATACTCCTCATGATTTTATAAACCTCTATAAGGTCACCCCTCAGCCTTTAAAGCTCGAGGGAAAACAGCCCCAACCTATTCAGCCTCTCCCTATACCTTAAATCCTCCAATATTGGCAACATCCTTTTAAATCTTTTCTGGACCCTTTCAAGTTTCACAACATCCTTCTGGTGGGAAGGAATCCAGAATTGCACCCAATATTCCAGAAGTGGCCTAACCAATGTCCTGTACAGCTGCAAAACGACCTCAACTCCTGTACTCAATACTCTGACCAATAAAGGAAAGCATACCAAACGTCTTCTTCACTATCCTAACTACCTGTGACTCTACTTTTAAGGAGCTATGAACCTACACTCCAAGGTCTCTTTGTTCAGCAACACTCCCTAGAACTTTACCATTAAGTGTATAAGTCCTGCTAAGATTTGCTTTCCCAAAATGCAGTACCTCGCATTTAACTAAATTAAACTCCATCTCCCACTCCTCAGCCCTTCGGACCACTTGATCAAGACCCTGTTGTAATCTGAGATGACCTTTGTGACTGCCCACTACACCTCCAATGTTGGTGTCATCTGCAAACTTACTAAATATACCTCCTATGTTCATATCCAAATCATTTATATAAATGACGAAATGTAGTGGACCCAGCACCGATCCTTGTGGCACTCTACCAGTCGCAGGCCTCCAGTCTGAAAAACAATCTTCCACTATGACCCTCTGTCTTCTATCTTCAAGCCAGTTCTGTATCCAAATGGCTAGTTCTCCCTGTATTCCACGAGATCTAACCTTGCTAATCAGTGTCCCATGGTGAATGTAGTCAAACGCCTTACTGAAGTCCATACAGATCACATCTACCGCTCTGCCCTCATCAATCATCTTTTTTACTTCTTCAAAAAACTCAATCAAGTTTGTGAGACATGATTTCCCACGCACAAAGCCATGCTGACCATCCCTAATCAGTCCTTGCCTTTCCAAATACATGTACATTCTGTCCCTCAGGATTCCCTTCAACAACTTGCCCACCATCGACGTCAGACTCACTGATCTATAGTTCCCTGGCTTGTCCTTACCACCTTTCTTAAATAATGGTAGTACGTTTGCCAACCTCCAGTCCTCCAGACCTCACGTGTGACTGTCGATGATACAAATATTTCAGCAAGGGGCCCAGCAATCACATTCCTAGATTCCCACAGAGTTCTAGGTTATACCTAATCAGGGATTTATCCACCTTTATGTGTTTCAAGACATCCAGCACTTCCTCCTCTGTAATATGGATATTTTTCAAGTTGTCACCGTTTATTTTCCCACATTCTATATCTTCCATGTTCTCGTTCAGTATCTCCCATCTCCTGCGGCTCCACACAAAGGCCGCCTTACTGATCTTTGAGGGGCCCTATTCGCTTCCGAGTTACCCTTTTGTCCTTAATGTATTTGTAAAAACCCTTTTGATTCTCTTTAACCTTATTTGCCAAAGCTATTTCATGTCCCCTTTTTGCCTTCCTGATTTCCCTCTTAAGTATACTCCTACTGCCTTTATACTCTTTTAAGGATTTGCTCGAATACTCCTGTCTATATCTGACATATGTTTCCTTCTTTTCCCTCAACTTCTCTAGCCATCCAGTATTCCCTATACCTATTAGCCTTTCTTTTCACCATAACAGGAATAGACTGTCTCTGGTCTCTCATTATCTCATTTTGCAGTCATCATTGTAATGCAAGCAAATATTGTAGGCAGGTTGTGCACAGCAAAGTCTAACAAAGAGCAGATGAATAAAAAGATTTAATACATTCCCTCTCATAGATTCAAGCTTCATTTCAGAGATTTAAGCACAAACTGTGAACTGACACTCTCTATAATGGGAGTTGGGAGACTGTTGAAGATGCTGTCTTTTGAACGTGTTTGAAAACTGGGGGCCATCCACTCTAAGAAGTGGCCATAAAAGATCTAATGCAGTAATTAGAAGAGTAAAGGTGTTCTCCCTTGCGTCGTGGCAATTATTTATTAACCAACATCACTAAAATAGGTCATTATCATAGCACTTGGTGTTTAGTTTTAGGTAGCCAGACAGTGAGAGGCTGTGACTGTACTAGTTGGAATGTGACCGGACCAAGTCCCTTTCAAATATAACAAGGAGGTAGACGAGATCTTAACTTTTATCTTATTTCAAGATAAGTGTAAGGTGTTGTGTTCCAGAGGTAATATGATTGGTTACATTGCTCACCTTTAAGCAAAATATACTTTATTCTTAAAGTTAAATTTTCAGGTCATTGACCTTTCATCAGGACTGGAAAAAGTATGAAATTTAATATATTTTGAGGATAGAGGAGTGAGAATAAAGGACAAAAGGAAGTTCTGTTATGAGTTGGAAGCCAAGAAAGATTAAGAAACAGAAGAATCTTGCATGGCTGAAGGGAGTGTTGGTGGAGTAAATAGAGAAAGAAGAAAATGTGGCTTGTGCAAATATACCTTGGTCTGAAAGTGAAAAAAAGAGAAAAACAAAAACAAGATTGGACAGGAATGGGGTGGGTCTGGCAGAATAGATGGCAAGGATCAGAGATTGCTGAATGAAATTTGGTTAAACTCAGTAAAGAATCTGGAAGGCTGTAAAGTGCCAAATCAAAAAATAGGGTGTTGCTTCTTGTGTTTACATTTAACTTTACTGCAACAGTACAATAGGTTTTGCAATCGAATTGGACCCTGTCCATTGCCCATTAGTGATTTAAGGTAAACATTTCTTTCCAGTGACTTTAGGCAAGGTTTCTTTTCATCTCACAATATATTGTTTATAAAATGCTCTTCTTGTAGTTGATTTGTGTTGATGCAGTAGGTTAGTGTTCTAGTGTTTCTGAATGAATGATAATATATTGGCAATTTTGTTTGTGTAGATATCAAATTTTGTGTAGATTTCACAATTTCACAATTTTGCCTATATAGGGTTGAGATCACACATGAGGTGGAGAGATAACAGTTCCAGCAGGGACCTGCAACCAAATAATCCTGCTTTACAATTGCAATAATGCAGAAAAAAGCCCAAACAGCAGAAATCGGAAAACATCAAATGGGAAAACCTTTAAACCATTATGTTGGAGCAATGCCACAACTGATTTGGGGATAGTTACAAATTGGTTAAAAACAGATTTTTTTTTCATCTAGTCAAACAGATCAAGAATATCTATCACATTTGTGAGGAATGATGTACTGGATCTTTCTGAAGGATATTGTGCAACAGTAAGTCATTCTTATTAATATGATTCCCCTTGAGATCATATAGAATGCTTCAATATGCTAAACATTCTATTTTATTTCTGCAGTCTTTATTGAATGAACAATTAATTGAAATTATTTATTACTATTGATTTTAGATAAGACCATATTTCCCTCTGTGTCAACATAACTGCTATGTCCATGAAAAAGTACTCAACTGCTCCAAGAAAGATGGTAAAAAAAATTTATAATTCTTATAGATATTTTGCTGTTGGGCGAGCCAATTTTGTCATCAATTCTCTATTTCAATTGTAATTTTTATGTTAGATATTATCACAGGAAATTCAGAGTTCTTTTGGCTATTGTTTGCAGAATAAATCTTATGAATTTGGATAATTCAGAATATTAACCAACATTTTGAGGAGTTTTACTTGTCAATTTCTTTTAACAAGAGGTGCAACTATTTGCACGATGGCTTTTGATGTTCTCAATATCTTATCAATGTGTTAAGCCACTCCTGCTGCCTACACATTAAGTACCAGTCTCGAGTATTTCAAACTGTGAGTGTCTGCACGTACATTGTCCCTGAGGCTGCTTCCTTCTTATCAACTCCACATGAATTGTAATACTCCTTCATTTACACTTATACATGGTTATCAAATACAGAAGTATACTGCAGTATTCCTAAGACTGCTCTTTTCATCTACTCATTCCAGACTGGTGTCATCTTTCTTACTGATCAGTGTCATGTCATCAGCTGCATCATCATGATTTACATAGAACTCATTACACCATGCTCAGAACACATTTGCGATTGCTATAGAATCATCTTGCCAGAACACAGGGCATAATCCTGTGTCCATGTCCACCCTGAATCTGTTAAGGGGCATTTAGGCAGGAGAGTTGCCGATGGGGACCTGGCCACCTTCTTGTCTTCAGCCTGATTACATCATGGCTGGATGGCCCTGTCTTAGTCTGTTACTAACTGAGACCCTTAAGTTGTTAATTAAGGACGACTTAAAAGGTCTCATTACACTGTCACTACAATTAAGCCAAGTTATCCAAGTCCCAAATTTTCATGATCACAAAGAAAATCAGAAATTTATCTTCCATTAATAAAACTGTTAACTTTCATCATTTCTATCAGTCTCTGTACTTGCATTGCCTAAATTGTCTTTTAATCATGTGGGCCTCTTAATGGCATGCATGTAAAGTCACCATAGTCCTGTTCTTTCATTAAAGAGAAAGATGATTGGTGGTGCTTTATTCTGAGGGTCACCATGCTTCAGCTGAGGAGAGTGGTTGAGAAGGAAGAACCATCATGTTAACCTTAGCCAGTACAAGAATTGAATCGTTAGCGTCACTCTGCTTTGCAAACCAGGCATCCAGATAACTGAACTAACCAAACAACATTATAATTAGCTGCTCATCTGATATCTGCTTACTCCAGGGAGTATTAGATTAGATTAGATTAGATTACAGTGTGGAAACAGGCCCTTTGGCCCAACAAGTCCATACCGACCCGCCGAAGCGCAACCCACCCATACCCCTACATTTACCCCTTACCTAACACTACGGGCAATTTAGCATAGCCAATTCACCTGACCTGCACATCTTTTGGAGTGTGGGAGGAAACCGGAGCACCCGGAGGAAACCCACGCAGACACGGGGAGAACGTGCAAACTCCACACAGTCAGTCGCTTGAGTCGGGAATTGAACCCGGGTCTCAGGCGCTGTGAGGCAGCAGTGCTAACCACTGTGCCACCATGCCGCCCTTTGTCCCATGGTAAGTGCTGTTGTCATGGTTGCTGATCCATTTCCATTGAAGATTCATGATGAAGTTGTGGGACCGATAATCATTCTGCATTTTGTGCACATGGTGAGATCACATCTTCCTAATCAGAGGTCTGCAGTCTCTCAGCTTATCTAGTTGTATGTAGATATCTGTACATGCAACAATATTCCTAGATGTCCACATTCACCACATACAATTGAGGTGGCACCTGCTCAATACAGGTCTCAAGTTGTCATGTAGGATGACACTTGTTGAGAAGCTTAAGCATTTACACACTATCTGACTCTCCAATGTTCAATTCTAGCAGTGAATTTTGATTTTCTATAGTTTCACCTTGATTTTGTCTATTCACTATTAAAAGAGTGCACGTACAGGATTGATGTCATATTGTACAAGCAGCATATACAGCTAATGCATTTGCTTCAAGGCATGTCTTCAAGTTTTAGAGGAAAAGTCCTCACTGATGTCTAAGGAAGCACCTGTCAGTCAGGGGTTCTGGCACAGTGAGTCAAGGGGAGCCTCCAATATCAGTCCAGGGGCTTGGACATAATCAGATGTCTGGTTTGGGCAAACACAATCAGGGAGCCCACATGATTTCAGTCCAAACGTTGGCCATGACCATGCTGTGAGTGGGTGTGTTAAGTGTTGCCATCTGTGAGAGTGGAGTCTGCAATGTGAGGCTATTCAAAGGGCAACATAGGGGAGGTGATGCTTGCAAGCTCAGCATTCCTAGTGACCTTTAGGCAAACAGTGTGCAGTCCAATCCCTTATATCAAGCCATATAAGGGACAGGTTAATGTCTGAACCTTCCTAATGCCTCTGATACAATAGCAATACCTGTACACTTGGAAGGTTGGAGCCCAGTTGCCAAAATTACAGTTACCCATGATTCCCCCATTGCCTGCTCATGATGCAGTAGCTGTCGGCCACACTTTGGTCGATGGAACATTGTCTATGGATGAGGATTGGTGGCTTTATGCCTTAAACCTTAACTTTTGGCTACATTTGCAAAAAAAGTTAATAGTCAGAAGTGTACATATATTCAAAAATCAAGTGTCACACATGCCATCAAGGTGCCATTAAATTGTTTCTCTTTTCCATTACATCTCAGTGTAGGCCGTCATTCAGCAGCTGGGGTGGAGGGAGCCTGCCATACAGTGAAGCCTATTTGGTTAGCTGAGAGGCACAAACATACTGAATGTGTCCTTGCCAGAGATAAGTGCATCCTCCCAGGCTTGGTAGAGAGGGAAGATAGTGGCATTCACTCTGGAAGAGTGGAGGAAGTCATTGACCTTTCTGCATTGCTGAGCATTTCTCTGAATGAATGAGATCACGCTGGCTAGATTGGCAATCTCAATCCAGGCTGGCAGGGTCTGGTATTGTGGCCGCCTTTGACAGTTCAGAGAGAAAAGGGTCACCCTCCTCTGCACCGCTCCATCTACCAGGACATTAAGGTCCCTGTTGTCAAATTGTAGTGCCAATTTTCCGTTATTTGCCATGTTACTGCTAGTGTGTGCAATGCAGCTTTGAATGCCAGCGCTTGTCTGGGTCTGCAATGAAGTTACCTAAGCCAGGAATACCAGTTTGTTCAGAATATCTGGCCAATGGAGAGTTCTTTTGGCTTTGCCAAGTGAGAAAGTCCAACTAGCATTGGATGAGAAATATATTGTATTTGTGGGTTTAGTGGTTAACCAGGGTATTTGGTACAATAGTGCAAGAAACCTCATTAGGCCTCTTGGAGAGAAATCCTCCATGAAAGTAACACAAAACTGACCCATTAGATTTAGCTCAAGGTCTCATGTTGAAGTGTTGTTTTGCACTGAACTTGGAAGTTTGCACACCCTCTTTTAGCAACTTCAACTTTCTCCATAATGAGTGCTACTTTTGACAGCATGTTGGTATTGTTATATGTGTTTCCCTTGCTTTCATGTCATGTCTAGATGATGTCTCTGCAAATGGGGTACGTTCTTTGCAGATGCTTTGGGGCAAATAGAAGTGGCTTGAGGAAGATGCATCAAACCTTCTTTTGGTCAGCCTCCAGTTACTTTGTTTCTCTTAAAAAGGAATTGGTTAGAATGCTTAGGCACTCTTTTGCTTTTCAAGTATAGTATCATTGAGTTTGCATTAACTTATTAGCTGCAAATGAAACTGGGTTTCCTTCCTACATAGGAGTTGCTCCAAGTCCTGTCTCACTAACATCTAACTACAAGGTGACTTCATCATTTACAGTGTAGTACTTCAGACATTGTTATACCTGTTTGATACTAGCGAAAGCTGCTTCTTATTCTCTACCATAATATCAGCTCACATCTTATGTAGTTCAAAGTTTGGGAGAAGATTTGTAGCTCGGGTGCTCGTTGTTGTGGTTCTGTTCACCGAGCTGGGAATTTGTGTTGCAGACGTTTCGTCCCCTGTCTAGGTGACATCCTCAGTGCTTGGGAGCCTCCTGTGAAGTGCTTCTGTGATGTTTCCTCTGGCATTTATAGTGATTTGTATTTGCCGCTCCCGGTTGTCAGTTCCAGCTGTCCGCTGCAGTGGCTGGTAAATTGGGTCCAGGTCGATGTGCTTGTTGATTGAATCATTGGATGAGTGCCATGCCTCTAGGAATTCCCTGGCTGTTCTCTGTTTGGCTTGTCCTATAATAGTAGGGTTGTCCCAGGTGAACTCATGTTGCTTGTCATCTGAGTGTGCGGCTACTAAGAATAGCTGGTCATGTCGTTTCGTGGCTAGTTGGTGTTCATGGATGTGGATCGTTAGCTATCTTCCTGTTTGTCCTATGTAGTGTTTTGTGCAGTCCTTGCATGGAATTACAGTCAGCACAGGAATTCTTGGACATCATCAGAAATATACACATAGACAAGGAAGAAACTATGGTCTCATTCAATGTAATGGCACTGTTCACCTCTATTGACAAAATCCTAGCCAGAGAAACAATAGCCAACCTGCTGGACATACAGAATAGACAACAAGACGGGGAACCTATCAACAAAGACTGCATACTCAAACTACTGGACCTGTGCCCCACAACATACTTCACATTCAACAACCAAATATATGAACAAATCAACGGCACACCCATGGGCTCACCCATCTCTGGACTCATAGCAGAAGCGGTAATGCAAAGGTTAGAACAAACAGTCTTACCACAAATTCAACCCAAACTCTGGGTCAGATATGTAGAT
>NC_057727.1:29395528-29397792 GCF_004010195.1 Chiloscyllium plagiosum
AACAGCCACTCTCAGGCAACAACTCACCAGGACAAAGGACCCGATACCCAGCATGAGCAAAACCAATGTAGTGTACAAAATCCCATGCAAGGACTGCACAAAACACTACATAGGACAAACAGGAAGACAGCTAACGATCTGCATCCATGAACACCAACTAGCCACGAAACAACATGACCAGCTATCCTTAGTAGCCACACATTCAGATGACAAGCAACATGAGTTCGACTGGGACAAAACTACTATTACAGGACAAGCCAAACAGAGAATAGCCGGGGAATTCCTAGAGGCATGGCACTCATCCACTGATTCAATCAACAAGCACATCGACCTGGACCCAATATACCGGCCACTGCAGCGGACAGCTGGAACTGGCAACCGGAAGCGGCAGATACAAACCACTATAAATGCTGGAGGAAACATCATAGAAGCGCTTCACAGGAGGCTCCCAAGCACTGAGGATGTCACCTAGACAGGGGACGAAATGTCTGCAATACAAATTCCCAGCTCGGCGAACAGAACCACAACAAGAACTTATGTAGTGATCTGCACCCTGATTGCAAACTAGGCAAGAACTTTGCTATAAAGCTAAGTCAATGCATTGCTTTCACATTTGTCTGCTACAGCTGTCTTGTACGTGAACTATGTGTTTGACTGCAGGCATCTTCAGTTGCATCTGTTTCTTGTTTAGATTCATCTGGTAAGCTCTTTCTAGTAGTTGCTTAATTTTTTTCTTCATGATTGTGAAAGTGTATCTCCGCATTGGCATCTTGTGTCGCCACATTCACAGAGTAGCAGATTATCTACAATCGCTTTCACTCTGTGAAGATCACTGCCTATCACATGCTGTCTGTGCTGACATTTTTCTGAAGCAGTGGAAATTTAATTCGCCAGTAATCATCCTTTGCAGAGTGTAGTAAAGAGTTCTGCCGTAGCAATTTGTTGTAATCATACTTAAATGGGTGACTTGTGGTAGTGAGATTTTTAAAAAAGTCTTATTGAGATAATTTGTTTATTATATACTTGCAGTTTTCTAGTTTTTTTCATTGGCACCAAGTCTGTCAGAGTAGTCACTTTTTAAATATTCCTTTCTTTTCCAGGTCTTCTGTGTTATCTCTCAGGGTAGTTTGAGGGCAGCTGGAATTCTCCTTGGCAGATGCATAGCTAGTCTCACACTTGCATCTGCTTTGAAATGATTTTCACCAGAAAGACAGCCAAACATATGAAATAGGAGCAGACGTAAATCATTTCACTCCTTGAGCCTGCACCAATATTCAATAAGATTATGGCTGATTTGTTTGTGTTTGAATTTCATATTCCCAGCTGTACTTATATCTTATTTTCTCCCAACAAGTATGAATCTATCCATCTCTGTCTTATAACTATCAATAATCTTGCCTTAACTGTCTTTTGGGGCAGAGAGTTCCAAAGTTGCAAGACTTTCTGAGAGAAAAAAAGTTCTCCCCATCTCTGTGCTGAAAGGGCAACTCTCTTTAGTTCTAGTCCATACTGTTATCAAAAGTTCAAAGTTCCCAGCAAATTATTTTATAGGTCAGAACCTCCACAAGCTCTGACACAAGTTGTACATCCAATCTCCAATGAGCCAAAGACAAAAATATTTGGCCCAACACAATCTTTTTTCATTCTCCTGCCATAACTTCAGAGGAGCAATGGAAATCCCTGAACAGAGGAACCTCGATTATCCGAATATTAATTATCCAAATTTTGGATTATCCAAAGAAGATCTCAAGGTCCCTATAGAAACATTGCATCAAAGATGTGTTTCCAACACTGATCACGTCTTTTGTTTAAAGTGATTAAAAGTGAACTCTGCTTACTGAAATGCTGCTAAGAACAGTCCTGGACTCATGGGAGCCCAGGCGCGGTCTCCAAATGACTGACCTCCCGTTCTCTCTCTCTCTCTCTCTCCCCCTACCTCCCCTCCCCCCCACACACACTTTCCCTGGAGCTCTACACAGTTCTAAATCATCCCCTCCCCCAGATAATCTCTCCAACATTGTCCTGTACAGGGCAAAGGTGGAATCTATCAAAAAGTTGCAGTAAAACATTGTGTGGGTGGCTATGTCTGTACGCTATTTGGAGACTCACCCTCCCAAAGGCAGCAGTAGTCTTACTGTTGGTGTTCAGTCCGGCTGCCCCGCGGAGGTGGGGGGGTAGCGGATGGGGGGGCAGTGTTGGACAGGGTTGGAGGGCAGGTGAGGGGCACTGGTAAGTGTGGTGTTTGGGGTCGGGAGGTAGTGGGA
>NC_057727.1:29397798-29427188 GCF_004010195.1 Chiloscyllium plagiosum
GGGGCGGGGGCTCGTGCGTGGTGTGCTGCTGCCTTGTCCCCTGAATAGGGAGCAGACTTAAAAAACTCCGAGCCCCAGAGGAAAGGCGTTGATTCAAATAACCGAATAAACAATTATCCGAATGAAATAGTGCCCACCCTCCCATTCGGATAATTAAGGTTCCTCTGTATATGGCTGAAAGGGTTCTGCTGTGTTTATGAACATATGATGGCTGAGCAAAACCAACTGAAGGAAGTTTCAGTCCGTGATAGAACTTTTGAATCAATGTGCACTCTACAATTCATTCAGAATTGTTTCCAGTTTTTAAAAAAGTGTAAATAATAATGCATTTATCAATTAACTTAAACTTTTAATACTAATTGCTGTATTTTCTTTGAAGACTACAAGTTACCAAACACTGGAGAAAGTCTGCGTTTATTTACAGGTACGTTTAAGAGTAAAACAAATAATTATAATTTTTAAAAATTGATATGAAACAGATGAGGGAACTCAATTTTTCAATTTTTAATCAAGTCAATATTAATATGAGACTAAGTTTATTATTTTCTGTGTGGTGATCCCCTGACTTGGAATTTCATCTGAAGCAGCTTTGAAGAAATTGTGGCTTCTGACACTGTCAAACTGTGAGTGTCAGAGGTGGGAGGGAGAAAAAAAAGTCTAAACTTACAAATCAAAGTTAATCATTTACTAGCTTTCTATATCAGTTATACTGGAAAATGATATACATCAGCAACTAGTCAGGTGTCATGGTAGTGTTGATACCTTTAGGCCAGAAGGTCTGAGCTCAAGTCCTATCTGCACCTGAGATGTGTTATAACATCTACTCAGGTTGATTAAAATAAGTTACCATCAGTGTTTGTTCCATTTTCTTGCTTCTGATGATTTAGGTTGGAATAAGGTTCTAGCATGTTGGTGCCTCAAGTGAGTGAATGACTGGGGGACAGGGCACAGCAAAGCTGTGCCTGATCTTGTCATTCTTATACATCAACTCTTCAAAAATTCTAGTAAGGGATCAATTGCTGGAATTGCATACAGTAATGGCAATGTTATGTTTTACTTCCTATTCAAAAGCACAAGTAAACAAACTGTGGAGCCTCAAAATTGGGCCACCATCAATTAACTTGGAACAACACTTTTGCAGTAATCAGTGTACTAACATTCCTTTTGTGACTGATAAACATTACATTGGATGGTGCATCTACCCATTGGGCCATCAGAGGAGAATAAAATGCACTGTGCGTTAACTGTGGCTAAAATTGCTTCTTGAACTCATGAGAAACTAAGCATTCTATTCCCCTGACACTACAGCAACATCATCTTTGAAGCTAGAGATGTGAACAAAGTACTCTTCAAATTTGATTTATAAGAACTAATCAAAAATGGAAAAAATTGTTAGCAGTACACAATTGGTTAGTAAGTAGGTCAAAAATCTAATCACTTATCTAATACATCTTCTTGTTTTTCTCAGTATGTTTCACTATCTTCTTGTGGTTTCTTTCAGACCATCAGACCCCTATCTTAAAATGTGATTCATATCCCAGCCAATGTTTTTTGGAAACTCTTATCAGTTCTTAGCATTGCATACTTTACAGCATTTGCATTTTTTAAAATTGCCCTATTTTTCATTGAAGAGAACAATTTTAGAAAAAAAAGTTAAACTGGAAGAAATTTATGGTTTAAGAGGATATCTTTTCCTTTGAAATTCATAAAATCCCTTCACAGCACTCAGGCAAAAACGAACATATTGACAAAATGTAGCTGAAGAATAAGTTAGATATTTTGTCTGCTCTTGAAAGGTATTCAAAATCTCCCACAAAAGGCTGGATTGTATCCAGCATGAAATGACATGCTTAGATATCTGTCACTGAGAAGAAAGTAGCATTGTGGAGGATTCCAAAGAAGTTGAGGGAATAAGTTAGATTAGACCTGAAAATAGATGTGAGTGTTGGAATGATGATGATTGCAATACATGCAGCATACAAACTTTGTGCTGCCTGTTGTTTATGATGACTAGGGCATGTAACCAGTGCTAAGTGTGTTGATGAGTGGCTGCACACTCTTGAGAGGCAAATCTTGTGAGGTTAGCATGACTTCCAACTAGACCATGCTAGTTAAATGAAACCTGCATTTCTTAAAAGCAGAGCTGCGTTTTGTGTTGCATCAAAACCTAAATTCATTACAGAAATATCTTGGATTCAAGAAGGAAAATGGAATACTCGACATTCTCAGTCAGAGTACTTAAGGTCACGAGTTAGGCAGCATGATCATTGTCCTCTATCCACAAAGGGACCAAGAAACTTTCCAGGCAAACACAGAGAAAGTAATGGGAACAGATAACAGAGGCCTAGCTCAGAGAAGGGCAAACTGATTGTTAAATATTCCTGAGTGCAAGGTGCTCAGAAAGTATAGAAAATGAAGGAAAGGAGGAAGGGCAACAACACTGTGGGTGCTGGAGAAAGATGTCTCAGAAGATCCAAGAACAAAATCAATTGGCTAGAACTGAGGAATAAAAGGGGTAGTTTACAGACTACTAAATAGTGGAAAGGATGTAGAGGAACAAATCTGCAGAAAACTTATACAGATACAGTAGAGTAATTATAAAGGGAGACTATGATTACCCAAATATTGACTTGGATAGTGTAGAGAAGGGCAAGTGTTCTTGCACTGTATTCAGGAGAGCTTCCTACAGCAGTATATATCCAGTCCTACAAGAAAGGATGCAAAATTGAACATGATGCTTGAAAATGAGATGGGCCAAATGGATTGAGTGTCAGTGGGGTAGCATTGAGGAAACAGTGATCAATATATTATAAGATTCAGGAAGATGGTGGAGAATGATGTGCAACAATTTAGAGTGAGAAAAATCAATTGGAAGAGATCAGACATCAATAGGGCAACAATGGATTGGTGCATGCTACTCTAGACTGAGAGGTTGGTGGGAAAAATGCTGTCTAAACAATGGGCTACCTTCAGAAAGGAAAGGGTTTGGGTTCAGTCAATGTATGTTCCCCCAAATGGGAAAGGTAGGACAAACAAATCCAGAACTTCCTGGAATAAAAAGTGTGCTTATGATGGTTGTCAGGTAGAAAATTAAATTGAGAACCAAGAGGGGTACCCAAGGTTCACAGAGGAGGTGAAAAGCAAATAAGAGAAGGAAAGAGAAATTGTGAGAAAAGACTGGAAGCCAACATAAAAGGTATCAAGAAATCTTCTAAAGACAAACATAAATAGCAAGACAAACATGAGGACTGCAGATGCTGAAGATTAGAGTTGAGAGTGTGGTGCTGGAAAAGCACAGCAGGTCAGGCAGCATCCGAGAAGCAGGAGAATCGGTGTTTCAGGCAAAAGCCCATCATCAGGAATGAGGCTGTGGGCCGAGGGGATGGAGAGCTAAATGGGAGGGGGGGCAAGGTAGCTGAGAGTGTAATAGGTGGATGGAGGTGGGGGTAATGGTGATAGGTCAGAAGGAAGAGTGGAGTGGATAGGTGGGAAGGAAGATGGACAGGTAGGATCGGTCATGAGTGCAGTGCTGAATTGGACGGTTGGATCTGGAATAAGATGGGGGGAGAGGAAATGAGGAAACTGGTGAAATCTACATTAATGCCATGTGGTTGGAAGGTCCCAAGGTGGAAGATGAGGTGTTCTTCCTCCAGGCTTTGGGTGGTAAGGGTTTGGTAGTGGAGGAGGCCCAGAACTTGCATGTCCTTGGTGGAATGGGAGAGGTTCAGCCACAGGGCATGGGGTTGGTTGGTGTGGGTGTCCCCGGAGATGTTCTTTGAAGCGCTCTGCAAGTAGGCGTCCCTATCTCCCCAGTGTAGAGGAGACCGCATCGGGAGCAACAAATACAGTAGAAACATGTGTGGAAGTGCAGGTAAAATTCTGATGGATGCGAAAGGCTCCTTTGAGGCCTTGAACAGAGGTGAGGGGAGGGGTGTGGGTGCAAGTTTTTCAATTCCTGCAGTGGCAGGGGAAGGTGCCAGAAGGGGAGGGTGGGTTGGTGGGGACATGGACCTGACAAGGGAGTCGCAGAGGAAATGGTCTTTACGGAAGGTGGATAGGGGTGGGGAGGAAAATATACCTCCAATGTTGAGGTCCATTTGTTGGTGACAGAGGTGGCGGAGGATGATGCGATGTGTTAGTAAAAGGATGAGTAGGGACATTTGGGACAAAAAAAGGCAGGATAATGGCTGAGGTGTTAAATGAATACTGTGCATTGGTTTTATCAAAAAGGGAGTTACTACCTAGGCCATGATGACAAAGGACAAGAAACAATGTGACTAGAAGGGTTCAAGAATGATGAGGTAGAAATGTTGGGTGGACTGTTGTTATTTGACAAGGCACTGTGACCAATGAGATGCACCCATGGATTTTAAAGGAAGTGAGAGTGGAAATTGCAGGGGCAATTTAGTCTTCCCTAGACTCAGGGAAGGTGTCAGAAGACTGAAAAGTTGCAAACATTATGGTGATATTCAGGAAAGGTTGTAAGGAGATTCCTAGCATTTGTAGACCATTCAGATTAACTTCAATGGTGAGAAGCCTCCAGACTCAATTATTTGGGATAGAATTAACAGTCGCAAGGAAAAAGGTGAGTTGATTGGCAAGAGACAGCATGAATTTCTAAAGGAGAATTCATGTTTAACTAACTTGCTAAAGTTTTTTGAAGAGGAAACAGAGAGGATGGATGGTAACTTTGTTATTATAGACCCCCTAATAGTCAGAGGGAAATTGAAAAACAAACTTGTAAGGAGATCTCAGCTATCTGTAAGAATAATAGGGTAGTTATGGTAGGGGATTTTAACTTTCCAAACATCGACTGAGACTGCCATAGTGTTAAAGGTTTAGATGGAGTGGAATTTCTTAAGTCCATACAAGACAATTTTCTGATTCAGTATGTGGATGTACCTACTAGAGAAGGTGCAAAACTTGACCTACTCTTGGGAAATAAGGCAGGGCAGGTGACTGAGGTGTCAGTGGGGGAGCACGTTGAAGCCAGCGACCATAATTCTATTCGTTTTAAAATCGTGATGGAAAAGGATAGACCAGATCTAAAAGTTCTAAATTGGAGAAAGGCCAATTTGACGGTATTAGGCAAGAACTTTCGAAAGCTGAATGGAGGCAGATGTTCGCAGGTAAAGGTACAGCTGGAAAATGGGAAGCCTTCAGAAATGAGATAACAAGAATCCAGAGAAAGTATATTCCTGTCAGGGTGAAAAGGAAGGCTGGTAGGTATAGGGAATGCTGGATGACTAAAGAAATTGAGGGTTTGGTTAAGAAAAGGAAGGAAGCATATGTCAGGTATAGACAGGACAGATCGAGTGAATCCTTAGAAGAGTATAAAGGAAGTAGGAGTATACTTAAGAGAGAAACAGGAGGGCAAAAAGGGGACATGAGATAGTGTTGGCAAATATAATTAAGGAGAATCCAAAGGATTTTTACAAATATATTAAGGACAAAAGCATAACTAGGGAGAGAATAGGGCCCCTCCAAGATCAGCAAGGCGGCCTTTGTGTGGAGCCACAGAAAATGGGGGAGATACTAAATGAATATTTTGCATCAGTATTTACTGTGGAAAAGAATATGGAAGATATAGACTGTAGGGAAATAGAGGGTGACATCTTGCAAAATGTCCAGATTACAGAGGAGGAAATGCTGGATGTCTTGAAACGGTTAAAGGTGGATAAATCCCCAGCACCTGATCGGATGTACCCGAGAACTCTGTGGGAAGCTAGAGAAGTGTTGCAGGGCCTCTTACTGAGATATTTGTATCATCGATAGTCACAGGTGAGGTGCCAGAAGACTGGAGGTTGGCAAATGTGGTGCCACTGTTTAAGAAGGGTGGTAAGGACAAGCCAGGGAACTATAGACCAGTGAGCCTGACCTCAGTGGTGGGCAAGTTGTTGGAGGGAATCCTGAGGGATAGGTTGTACATGTATTTGGAAGGCAAAGACTGATTAGGGATAGTCAACATGGCTTTGTGCATGGGAAATAATGTCTCACAAACTTGATTGAGTTTTTTGAGGAAGTAACAAAGAAGATCGATGAGGGCAGAGCAGTAGATGTGATCTATATGGATTTCAGTAAGGTGTTTGACAAGGTTCCCCAAGGGAGACTGATGAGCAGGGTTAGATCTCAAGGAATAAAAGGATACAGAACTGGCTCAAAGGTAGAAGACAAAGGGTAGTGGTGGAGGGTTGTTTTTCAGAATGGAGACCTGTGACCAGTGGAGTGCCACAAGGATCGGTGTGGGGTCCTCTACTTTTTGTCATTTACCTAAATGATTTGGATGCGAGCATAAGAGGTACAGTTAGTAAGTTTGCAGATGACACCAAAATTGGAGGTGTAGTGGACAGCGAAGAGGGTTACCTCAGTTTACAACAGGATCTGGACCAGATGGGCAAATGGGCTGAGAAGTGGCAGATGGAATTTTAGGCCACTGTTGGAATATTGTGTGCAGTTCTGGTCTCCTTTCTATCGGAAAGATGTTGTGAAACTTGAAAGGGTTCAGAAAAGATTTACAAGGAATTTGCCAGGGCTTGAGGATTTGAGCTATAGGGAGAGGCTGAACAGGCTGGGGCTGTTTTCCCTGAAGCGTCGGAGGCTGAGGGGTGACCTTATAGACGTTTACAAAACTATGAGGGGCATCGATCAGACAAAGTCTTTTCCCTGGGGTCGGGGAGTCCAGAACTAGAGGGCACAGGTTTAGGGTGAGATGGAAAGATATAAAAAAGACCTAAGGGGCAACGTTTTCATGCAGAGGGTGGTATGTGTATGGAATGAGTTGCCAGAGGAAGTGGTGAAGGCTGGTCCAATTGCAACATTTAAAAGGCATTTGGATGGGTATGTGAATAGGAAGGGTTTGGAGGGCTATGTGCCGGGTGCTGGCAGGTGGGACTAGATTGCGTTGGGACATCTGGTCAGCGTGGAAGGGTCTGTTTCCATGCTGTACATCTCTATGACTCTATGACTCCATGACTGTATTGAGGTGTACATGGACTTTCAGAAGGATTTTGATAAAGTGCCGCATAACAGACTTGTGAGGAAAGTTATAGCTCATGGAATAAAGAAGTCAAAATTTGCTGAGTGATAGAAAAGAGAGTAATGGTAAATGGATCTTTTTGAGCTGGAGAAAAGTTGTAGTAGAGTTCTCAAGGGTTGAGTTTGGGATCCTTCCTTTTCCCGATATATGTTAATGATTTGGATCTTGATGTGCAGGGTACAGTTTCAACGTTTGCAAATGACATGAAACTTGGAAGCATTGTGAGGAGGGCTGTGTGAAATTCTAAATGTTTATAGACAATTTAATGGAGTGGGCAGATAAGTGGCAGATGAGCTTTGATGCAAAGAAGTTTGAAGTGATGCATTTTGATAGGAAGAACATTGGAAGGCAATAGAAAATGGGGGTACAGTTCTCAAAGGAGTGCAGACTGATGTATCTGTGCATTGATCATTGAAGGTGTCAGGATAGGTTGAGAGAGCAATTGATAATGCACACAGTATCCTTACCTTTATTAATAGAGGCATAGAGTACAAGAGCAAGGAAGTGATTTTGAACTTGGCCATCAAGCATCTGGTGAGGGAGTCAGAGATGGAGCTATTGATTCCGAGGCAAGGATACATTGCATCACAAGACATAAACCTTCTTGTGGCTAGACAAATGTTTAATTATAGCTGCAGATAATATATTTACATAGCATTTAAATTGATTCCTGAACTATACCAAGCCATCAATCAATAGAGATATCTTTGGGACAGGTCAAAAAACCACCCTCAAGTGTAAGGTTCCAGCGAGGAAAGATTAACTCAAGCATATGTTAGGGAGAGGCTAATTTGTTCAGCCTTTTAGAATTTGCAACAGTCTTTTAGAATTGTTAAGTTTCTAATTTCACTGCAGTGTTTCTTCACAGGTATTAATCATTTTTGTATGCATCATACATGCTCAGCGAATGATAGCTTGGGTCTGCTAGTTACTCCACCATCTTGTCTGCATTCAATTTCCTTTGTCGTATTCTCTGTGCAACAGTTCAGACATGTTGTGAAGGCTTTGATTGGAACATCTGCTGACGCATTATTCCTAGAACCAGTAGTAATGTTAATTTTGAAACAAAATGAAAAATTGCTGATAAAACTCAGCAGGTCTGGCAGAATCTGTTGAGAGAAAAAGGGTCACAGGACTCAAAACGTTAACTCTGTTTCTTTCTCCACAGATGTTGTCAGACTGCTGAGCTTTTCCAGAACTTGCCGTTTTTGTCCCAGTACCAGTTTTGGTCAAGTATCCCACCATGCCTTGAAGAGCTCTCATAGCTGCAGTGTCTACTCTAAAATTGTTCATGCATTTTCTATTATCATTTTAATGAGATCAATCGCCTTTACATATACAGCAGGGACAAATTTACAAGATTATTTGTGGATTTTAACTAGATAGAGAGATGATCGTGGTAGGACTGTAGTAATGTTCTGTAGCCAATCCTCCCAACATCTGAGTTTTTATGCCAGTTTCAGAACAACACAAAATTGCTATAAAGCTCAGCAGAATCACACAAAATTACATAAAGTTTCAGCAGTGAAACAATATAATTTATTTAAGTAAAATATTGTTCCTTCCTAATATTAGCATTTTATTCTTTACATGAATTTAGTATAAAAGGTTTTAAGAAACAAAAATAATATAAAAGTGGCAGGTGGAGTTTAATTTAAATAAATGTGAGGTATTGCATTTTGGTATGGCAAATCAGGGCAGGACTTACACACTTAATGTTAAGGTCTTGGGTAGTGTTGCCAGACAAAGAGACATTGGAGTTCAGGTTCATAGTTCTGTGAAGGTGGAGTCACAGGTAGACAAGATAGTGAAGAAAGCATTTAGTATGCTTTCCTTTATTGGTCAGTGCATTGAATTTAGGAGTTGGGAGGTCATAATGCTGAACAGGACATTGGTTAGGCCACCTTTTGAATACTGTGTTAAATTCTGGTCCCCCTACAGATGTGAAACTTGAAAGGGTTCAGAAAAAGATTTACAAGAATGTTGTCAAGGTTGGAAAGTTTGAGCTAGAGAGAGAGAGACTGAATAGGTTGGGGCTTTTCACCCTGGAGCGTTGAAGGCTCAGGGCAACCTTATAGAAGTTTATAAGGAGCATGGATAGGGTGAATAGTCAAGCTATTTTCCCTAGGGTAGGTAAGTTCAAAAATTGAGGGCATAGGTTTAAGGTGAGAGGGAAAAATTTAAAAGGGACCTAAGGAGCAACCTTTTCATGCTGAGGTTGGTGCATGTATGGATTGAACTGCCAGAGGAAATGGTAGAGATAGTACAATGACAACATTTAAAAGGCATCTGGAAAGGTTTAAGGGGATATGAGCCAAATGCTGGCAAATGGTACTAAAATAATTTAGGAAATTTGACCAGCATCGACAAGTTGAACAGAAGGGTCTCTTTCTGTGCTGTACAACTCTAAGACTTTATAACTCCATTTAAAAATTGTAAAGATGTATATACTTGCTTTGTATAAAATATTTTTATTTCTGTACAGGACGTCCATATTTGATCCATGTTTTCATTGTACTCAGTGTGACCTTACTTGCTTTGGGAGTTGGGCTGTATCTACTTTGTAAATTAGGTAAGCCATTTGAATTATCTTAACTAAAACCTGCTGTTTTTGTGAATTTGACTTCATGTGTCGGGGTGTCTAGTTGAAATAAAATCTACAAATGCACATTGGCGCACATACTAGAACTTGGTTTCTTCCAGGTTGAATTTTTAATTTCTAATCAATTCATAGAATCATAGAATCCCTACAATAGGGAAACAGGC
This sequence comes from Chiloscyllium plagiosum, assembly GCF_004010195.1. Classification (NCBI taxonomy): domain Eukaryota; kingdom Metazoa; phylum Chordata; class Chondrichthyes; order Orectolobiformes; family Hemiscylliidae; genus Chiloscyllium; species Chiloscyllium plagiosum. The sequence continues at coordinate 29,407,601 of NC_057727.1, forward strand.
CATTTAGCCCATTAAATCCACACCAACCCTCTGAAGAGCATCCTACCCAGACCCACAACGCTACCCTATCCCTGTAACTGTGCATTTCCCATGGCTAATCCACCTAACCTGCATATCCTGGGACACTATGGAAAATTTAGCACAGTCAGTTCACTTAATCTGCATATTTTTGGACTGCGGGAGGAAACCAGAGCGCCCAGAGGAAACACTGCAGACACGGGCAGAATTTACAGACTCCACACAGACAGTCACCCAAGGGTGGAATCAAACCTGAGTTCCTGTTGCTGTGAGGCAGCAATGCTAATCACTGAGTCACCAGTTCACCCAGAATTGGAATCCTAATTTACATAATTCCAAATTCTCGTGTAAATACTAAATATGAGGCATTGTAGAGTAACAAACATCCGTCTACCATCCTACTTTATTGCCAGGTTTACTGTTGTAGAGATTTTGTCCCTTGCTCATTTTGCCTCTATTGCCTTTTCTTTCAAATTGCTACCATCATGTCAGCTGCCATATTTATGACTTTTGCCATAAAGCTGAATGTTCAGAAGATAACCTGGCTCAGCTTTTCCTTTAGTCTTCCCTTAGAGATCCTGAATATAGTGACTATAGTATTCTGATCTTTCTCTTCAACTGAAACAATCTAATCCATATACAGTTTTGATTTTGAGATCTGTTTTTAGCTGATTTATTTATGATTGATTCCACATTTTGTAAGACAATTTACTCTAATATTTTTTAATAGGCAAAGTCAATGAAAGAATTGTATTCACCAATGAAATACGTCTGCAATCAGTTAAAGTTTTGATCATTTACTCAATGGAGAATGCACTCTTCCAAAATGTTGTCCTGACATTTGCTGAATTTCTGCAAAGTTCCACTGGAATCCAAGTAATCATTGATATGTGGCAAAAGATCAACATTGCTGAAGTAGGCACTGTTCAATGGCTTGCCACCCAGAAGGAGAATGCGGATAAGATCATTATTGTATGTTCAAAAGGTGTCAAAATGAAGTGTGATGCCATTTGTTGCAAAACAAACATGAATCCAAATTTGAATAATTCAGAGGACATATTTTCTACTGCCTTAAATATATTTTGTAGTGATATACAAAATGGTTCATATCTGCATAAGTACATTATTGTGTATTTTGATCAAATAAGCTCAGTCAAAGATATTCCTAGTATTTTTAGACCATGTGTGAAGTACTGTCTTGGGAAAAATATCAATAAGTTTTACAGAAATCTATATGATGCTTCACAGAAACCATGTGGTAAATGTGCTATTCTGATGCCATACTGCAATTACAAGATTGAATATAATCAGAAGATGAGAAAAGCAATTTTGGAATTTAAGAATTGGCAGAATTCAAATGCACTTGAGATTACATTGGAGGATTTAGAGTTGCTACATGAAAATAATTTTTAAACAAGTTGATACAGGATACCCTCCTCCCTCGTACTAAATCTGAGCAGAGCAAATCTGAACTTTAATTCTTGGTCTGTGGTGACATGATCCAACTTCAATTATTGACTCTGTCACCTCAGTGCCTTTGGGCTAAGGAGGAAAAACAATGTCCATGCATCTTGATGGCAACTGAGCAACTTGTACCAGAATGATATGTGCGAACACCAAATGATCAAACTTCTGGTCATGTTTTGCTGGCAGTGATTATTTAGACTACACCTGTCATCAAGGGAATAATTTCATTTTCTTTAGCATCTCTAAGTAATTGGAATCAGTTGACCTGATATCCATGTGGTAATTCTCTCTTGTGCCTTCTTTAAAGCTTTGACATCCTTCCTAAAGTGCTGTGCTCAGAACTAAATACAATTCTCTGACTGAGGCCTGAGCAGTGTTATATAATATTTAACATTTGTTCAATTACATTCAAGTGTAGTTATCGTGTCTTTGCATGATAAGCTTTTGTCTATTGTTTTTATTGTTTTTTTTCCAAGTTAATTGCTTTAAACTTTGACTTTATATGAATTTACAAAGACTGAGAAAGAGATCAACAATGATTTTTGAGATTGAAAATCTGTGAAAAAATATTTGGATAATGGATTGATAGATGTCTTCCTCGACTTCAGGTGAGAAGTGCACTTTCATCTACACTGAATGAAAACAACCTTGGAGAGAGATCCATTAACATAGAATCACCATGGTTTAGCTTAATCACCAAGTTCTGCTCAGATGCTATTAACTACTTTTCTAAACAAAACTTCAAAACAATTATTTGACTCTGTTATCCTTCCACAGAAGTTTCGACCAGAACAAGCATCCACGAGCCTAATTTATAAGTTTTTTTCTGTGTTTCTAGATTGCATCCTTGTATTCAGCCTATCATTTTTTTTCACTGAATGACACTCAGCTTTGTTATCCTTGTAAAGCAGAAATGGACGAGTATGAACATAAAATGATTGAGGACAAAACATAGTGAGGAATTATCTAGCTTTTAAAAACAAACAAATAATGTAATCTGATATAATGTATCACCTTCTGCCGTCAATGAGTCATGCACCAGTGTTGCCGGTTTTTCACTAAATCGATTCTAATTCCAGGCAATTGTCCTTATTGAGTTCAACGGGTTAGCATATTTTCTAAAAATCTTTTGAAATACACAGATTTCTACATTGAGGTCCAGAGATTTTGGAAGCTGATAACTCTTTTTAAGAAGGCAGTTTAACAAACAGTATTTAAAGATACACTTTAAATGCAACTTATCATCACCTTTCTTTCTGCAATTTAACCATTAATCAGATAAGTTTTGTAAATCACAGAAAATGAGGGAAAAAACAAGTAATGAGGAGGCTCAGAACTACCACGGGACAGAAAGTATATGTCAGTCAGTCCTTGTGAAAAGTCATCAGCCTTAAAGATTGGCTCAAATCTTCAGGTATTTGTAGTATTGGAGATGGGACTCATTGGGAGATGTGTATTAGGACCCTGTGGAACACCTTGTGCACACACGTCTATTGAAACTGCTTGGGAAGTTCAAACTTCCAATGGGTTGCTTTCTGTTGTGTGAAACATTACTCAAATGTCTCTGATACAGGGGATAGTTACAAGAGACTTATATTTGCACAGGAAATGTTATGCTGTTTAATACCTCATCTAACTTGGGGATTAGCCAGATTAATCCTGTTTTTGTCTGTCTTCTGCCACTCGAATATCTGCTCTGGTAAAGTCAGTGTTGACCATTATTGACTTCAGTTGAGATTATAAGCTCTGTCTGCAATTTTTGCCAATTTATTTAAGGGAGGATATAATTGCACTGGATGGAATACAGTGAAGGTTCATTAGGTTGATTCCTGGAAAGGAGGGGTTGTTTTCTGAGGAAACGTTAAGCATATGGGACTGATATTGGGCCATATCGTTTCCATACTTACAGAAAGTGTTTTACAACCAACCACACATACAGGTTAATTCCTTAGATCCTTGATCAAATTAAAATGATCTATTATTGAACAATAACTAAATCTTGCTGATGATTATACAATGCTCAGGAATATTTGTGATTCTTCAGACTCTGAGGCAGCTTGTTTTAATATGCAGTGGGTCCTGAGTAACATTCATGCTTGGGCTGGTAAGTTGAAGTAAATAGCATGTCACAAAAGTGCCTGACACCACACCGATCATCTGAAATTTGGGACACCATGAAGCCTCAACATGGGTAAGGAAAATCTCCTACTGATTATACTCCCCTTTGCAAGGGTACAGAATGTACTCTAGATGGAAGATTTCAATGTCCATCACCAAGAGTAGTCGGGGCGGGGGGGGGGGGTGCTTTGACAACAGCACTATTGACTGAGCTGGTCTGGTACCAAAAAACATAGCTGCTATACTGGGTCTGCAGCAGGTGAGGAAATCGACAAGGGGGAAAAATATATTTGACCCCATCCTTGCAAATCTGCCAGCTGGAGATGCATCTCACTATGCAAGTATCGGTAAGAGTGACCACTTCCCAGGCCTTGTGGAGACAAAGTCTCGCTTTCACGTTGAGAATACTCTCTATCGTGTTGTGTGGCACTACCACCATGCTAAATGGGGCAGGCTTTGATCAGATCTAGAAACACAAGAGTAGGCATCCATGAGGCAGTGTGGGCCATCAACAGCAGCAGAATTGTACTCCAGCACAATCTGCAACTTCATGACCCAGCATACCCTGACTCAAGCCAGGGTATCAATTCAATGTGGAGTGAAGGAGATCACGCAGGACTAGCATTAGAGATACGTAAAGATGATTTGGAGATGCCGGTGTTGGACTGGGGTGTGCAAAGTTGAAAATCACACAACACCAGGTCAGTTCAGAATGTAACTTTTTAAAAACGTTTTGCGATTTACGTATGAAACAAGTGAAACTATCATGGTCATTCTAACAGATGAGAGACTTAACAAACAATCAAGGTATTTTTCAATGTATAATTTCAGTTACATCACACTGTAAACTTTTGCTATAAATTCTGTGTCATACAATCATGTACTCCACAACCACCTGATGAAGGAGAGCGCCAGGAAAGCTAGTGCTTCCAATTAAACCTGTTGGACTATAACCTGGTGTTGTGTGATTTTTAACTTAGAGTCATAGAGTCATAGAGATGTATAGCATGGAAACAGACCCTTCGGTCCAACCCGTCCATGCCGACCAGATGTCCCAACCCAATCTAGTCCCACCTGCTAGCACCCGGCCCATATCCCTCCAAACCCTTCCTATTCATATATCCTTCCAAATGCCTCTTAAATGTTGCAATTGTACCAGCCTCCACCACTTCCTCTGGCAGCTCATTCCATACACGTACTACCCTCTGAGTGAAAAAGTTGCCCCTTAGGTCTCTTTTATATCTTTCCCCTCTCACCCTAAACCTATGCCCTCTAGTTCTGGACTCCCCAATCCCAGGGAAAAGACTTTGCCTATTTACCCTATCCATGCCCCTCATAATTTTGTAAACCTCTATAAGGTCACCCCTTAGCCTCCGATGCTCCAGGGAAAACAGCCCCAGCCTGTTCAGATTCTCCCTGTAGCTCAAATCCTCCAACCCTGGCAACATCCTTGTAAATCTTTTCTGAACCCTTTCAAGTTTCACAACATCTTTCCGATAGGAAGTAAACCAGAATTGCACGCAATATTCCAACAGTGGCCTAACCAATGTCCTGTACAGCCGCAATATGACCTCCTAATTCCTGTACTCAATACTCTGACCAATAAAGGAAAGCATACCAACATAAAGATGAGGTTGTCATTCTGGTGTGCCAAACACAAACAGTTCTGAATGGTGGTGGACAATTAAACAACTCACTGGAGAAGAAGAAGCACCAAATGCTACATCTTCAGTAGTAGGGGGATAATTAGTCAGGTTTGATTTGTCTTGCTTTTTATTTACTGGATTGTGAATATATTTTCTTTCAATTTTATTTGCTTGAATCCAAAAATTTTTACAAGTGAATTTGAACATTATGCATACACTTAAAGTAGAATGGTCATGATAAAGCTATCCTTGATTAATTATGTAGACAATACTCAGTACTAAGGGAATACAGCATTAAATATTTAGTTTTCTTAGAATATTCAATATTTATGTAAGTGAAATCACCCTCAAATATTTTATATTCTATAAACAGCCTCTAATTCTACAATGCAATTTAGAGTTGATTAAATAAATACTCAACAGCAATTATACAAGTGTTGTCCTCTTATTGTTACATTCTCACATGCCAACATTCAGAGAGTATTCTAGAATTTTTAAGTTAGGATTCTAAAGTGTTGATAATGGTAAAAAATAAATTGTTTCTGCTATAACATACTTGTTGATATATTCTACATGGAGGTAATTTTGATGGTTTGAAAGCTCTTCAGAAGAAGGACATTTCATTATAGGACCCAGTCTATCGCTGATAAAGCTGGTTAAATTCCACAATCATCTGACATTTCTCTTGGTTAAGGTTTTAAGCTGGCAATATATGACCAGGTAGCTTTACCTTGCTGGAGTTTAAGGCTGGTAGAACCTTTCACCATGGATAGACTATTTTACTCATGGCGAAAGTGAAGACTGCAGTTGCTGGAGATTAGAGTCGAGTGTGGTGCTGGAAAAACATAGCAGGTCAGGTAGCATCTGAGGAGCAGGAGAATTGACGTTTCAGGCAAAATCCCTTAATCAGGAATGGTTAACATAGCACAAACTATAATTAGGAGCTTTAGCACCCTCAGAAATAATTGAAGAGAACTACCATTTGTTGCTTGAAACAGTTGAACAGCTGATCAAAGGCTTTCTTTGGGTGGCATAGTGGCTCAGTGGTTAGCACTGCCTGACAGCACCAGGGATCCGGGTTCAATTCCCGCCTGTGGAGTTTGCACATTCTCCCCGTGTCCGCGTGGGTTTCCTCCGGGTGCTCCGGTTTCCTCCCATAGTCCAAACATGTGCAAGTTAGGTGAATTGGCCATGCTAAATTGCCCGTAGTATTAGGTGGATTAGTCAGGGGTAAATATAGGGGGGTGGGTTTCTCTTTGGTATGGACTTGTTGGGCCGAAGGGCCTGTTTCCACACTGTAGGTAATCTAATCTAATCTAAAAATGAAGCAAGCAGTTATAACATATTAGCCTCAGTTTCTGACCACTTCTATGGGGAATTGAAATCTGCTATAAAGTGCCTTTTCAGCTTTGAATAACTACAGAAGTTATTACATGATTAAATTTATAACTCTAACAAGACTATAAACTCAAAAATCACAACACCAGGTTATAGTCCAACAGGTTTAATTGGAAGCACTAGCTTTCGCAGCACTGCTCCTTCATCAGGTGCTCCTTCATCAGGTGATTATAAACATTGGTGATAACTGTTGACAATTCTCTCAGTTATCAGAAAGTAAAATGTTAAGAAGTGAAACTATGTGCTTATTTAAATTATTCTGAGAGTTGTATTTCTGCATGTAGACCCTGAACACACTGTTCATTATCAGTACGAAAAATACAGGATTTATATTTTCATTATAAACATTACAATTAAGTTTCATCTTATGGATTAGGTATTAAAGACTATTTGCTATACAGCACAGTAAAATGAGTTGCTGTGTGAAATCAGTCATCATTTCTTACCAAAGAATGGATTAACAAAACAATACAGTACGTGTTACTTATTCAAATTGCATGATTAATCTATAGAGCTGGGCAGGCAGTGTGGCCATTTCCCCATAAACAAGTGTACCATTTTGGATACTGTTAGGAATGCCCCCTCAGGTGAAAGCAGCAGCAGCAGCAGCAGCCATATCGGTGACACCATGACTGGCACTGTTGTATGGCAGGCAGGGTCGAAGTGTAGGTGAGAAATAGTGATAGGGAACTGTATAGTCATGGGCATAGATAGGCAATTCTGTGGCTGCAGTGAGACTCCAAGATGATGTGTTACCTGCCTGGTGCCAAGGCCAAGAATGTCTCTAAGTGCACACAGTATATTTTGAAGGGAGAGGGGTGAGCACGCAGAGGTTGTGGTTCATATTGGTACCAATGAAATAGGCAGAAATGAGGTCCTGTAAAGGGAGTACAGGGACTTAGGGAGGAAGTCAAAAAGCAGGGTCTCTGGAGTTGTAATCTTGGAATCACTTGCTGTGCAAAGTGTCAATGATGCTAGGAATAAGAAGATAGTACAGCTAAATAAGTGGCTAAATTGCTGGTGTAGGATGGAGGGCTTTAGGTATGTGAATCATTGGGTTATCTTCCAGGGCAGTTGAGACCTGTACAAGAAGGCCGGTTGCACCTAAACTACAGGGACACCAATATCCTGGCAGTGAGGTTTGCTCAATACACTCAAGTGTGTTTAACCTAATATGACAGGTGTGTGTGTGGGGTGAGGAGGGGGTTGAAGTACTAGAGACATAGGTCAACTAGTAAAATGATCAAGGACAGGTCAGAAGGAGAATATCACAACTGTGGAGGACACCTTGGATAGCTCTTCCAGTCAGGCCATATCGGTGGAGTACAGGAATAGGAAGGGTGCAATCAATTTGATGGGATTGTATGACAGGCCTCCCAACAGTCAACTGTGATACAGGAATAGATATGTGGACAGATTATGGAAAAATGTAAAAATAACAGGATTGTTGTGGTGGATAAGTTCACCTTTCCCTGCATTGATTGGGACTTGCTTAGTGCCAGGGGCTTGGATGGGGGAACATTTGTTAGGACTGTTTTTTGAAACAATTTGTAAATAGTCCAACTAGGGAAGGGGCCATACTAGACCTAGTATTGAGGAATGACTCCAGCAGGTCACAGTGATCAAAGTTTCAATGTGGGAACAATTCGGAAACAGTAACCATCATTGTATAAGTTTTAAACTATTTATGGATAACAGTAAGTCCTTGGGTGAAAATGCTAAATTAGGGAAATGCTAACTACTGTAATATTAGGCAGGAACTGGGGAAATGTAGATTCTGAGCAGCTGTTTGAAAATAAATCCAATGTGGAAATCTTTTAAAGGCCAGTTGATTAGATTTCAGGACCAGCATCTTCCTGTGAAAATGAAGGGTAAGGATAACAAGATTTGGGAACCTTGGATGACAAAAGAAGTTGAGAGCTTAGTCAAAAAGATAAAGGAGGCATATGTACGGCTTAGGAAACTAAATACAGACAGAGCCCTCAAAGAATACAAAGATAGCAGGAAAGAACTAAAACAAAGAATTAGGAGGGCTAAAAGGGGCCATGGACTCTTTTAGGCAACCAGGATTAAGGAAAATCACGAGACGATATATAAAACTTTATACTACCCATAGAGAGGAACCTCAATTATCTGAAAGATATGGGTGGGCAGTGCAGGTACACAATCCTTTATCTGAAATCCCAAAATCCGAACAGTTCCAAAATCTGAGGCTTTTTTTGTGAAGATGTTTTCTCCATAACAATGTTGTTGGCTGGCAAACAGTTAACCCAACTGCACACTCACATGACCCGCGTCACTCAGATGTGACGTGGTGGCGTGGCCCAGCACTGACAGGCGTCAATTCTGTCTCAGCGCTCATAGTACTCAGGTGCATCTGCTGTTCGGTAATTTTTTAACTTTCGCCATGAAACTGTCACTTATTCCGAAATCTGAAAAATTCCGAATTCTGAAAACCAGTTGGCCTTGAGGGTTTCGGATAAAGGATTGTGAATCTGTATTTTGTTTAGTTAGTCGAATTCCAGATAATCGAATGCTGGATAATATAGTTTAGCTGAGCATCAGGACCTTGCAATCTTGCGGGATAATCTGATATTCAGATAATTGAATGCTGAATAATCGAGGTTCCTCTGTTTAAAGAGCAAGAGGTATTAGGAAAAGGGTAGATCTGTTCAGGGACAAAGGAGGGTATTTATGCCCGGAAGTGGAGGAAACGTGTGAGGTTCTTAACAAATACTTTACATTAGTGTTCACAAATGATATGAACACAGCAGGGCGAGTCACAGCAGGGGGATTTTGGTATTCTGGTCCTCTTCCATATAAAAAAGATGGTGTTAGATGTTTTAAAAGCATTAACATAGACACGGTCCCCAAGACCTGATGGGATTTATCCCTGAATACTGAGAGAGGTAAGTGAGGAAATTACTGGGGCTTTGTATGAAATCTTTATATCCTGATTAGTCATAGGAGCAGACTGGAGAATAATTCCTTTGTTTAAGAAGGGCAACAGGGATACTTTGGGCTATTACAGGCTGAGGGCCTTTATATCAGTGGTAGAGAAATTGCTGGAGAAGATGCTTAGTATAGCATTTATTCATATTTGGTAAAAATGTTCACACATTAGTGGTATGGCTTTGTGTAGGCAAGGTTATATCTCACAAATATGATTGAGTTTTTTAAAGAAATATCAAAGATGATTGATGAGGGTAGAGTGGTAGATGTTATCTATCTGGACTTTAGCATGGTCTGTCATGGTAGTCTTATTCAAAAGGCGAAGTCACATGGGATCTACTAAGATGGATACATAACTGGATTAGTCATAGAAGACTAGATATAGAGATTAACTGTAGAGGGTGTTTTCTGACTGGAGATATGTGGCGAACACTGGGAAATGACAAATGGAGTTTAATCCGGACATATGCAAGATGGTGCGCTTTGGAAAATCTATTGCAGGAGCAAAGTATACTCTTAGTAGCATAACATTAAGAGAGATCTAGCCATTCTATAATGCTCTGAAAGTGGCAACACAACTGAATAAAGTGGTCAAGACGGCATACGGCATGCTTTCCTTCATCGGTCAGTGCAAAGAGTATAAAAACTGCCAAGTCGTGTGGCAGCTGTATAGAACTTTAGTTAGGCCACATTTGGAATGTTGTGTCCAGTTCTGGTCACCACACTGACAGTAGGATGTGGAAACTTTGGAGAAAATACGGAAACGTTTTACCAGGATTTTGCCTGGTTGAAGGATTTAAGCTATGAGGACAGATTGGACAAACTTGGCTTATTTCCACTTGAACATCAGAGGCTGAGGGGCATCCTGATAGAAATTTACAAAACTATGAGATGCATGGATAGAATGGATACGTGTAGTCTTTTTCTCAGGGACGAAAATTCAATTATTAGTGGATATAGATTTAAGATAAAAGGGATTAAATTTAAAGGAGATGTGAGAGACAGGTTTTTTTACACAAAGGGTGGTAAATGCCTGGAATGCGTTGCCAGAGGAGGTGGTGGAGGTGGATACAATAGCAACATTCAAGAGACATGTTGATAGAATTATGAAAAGGCATTATGAAAAGGAATCGTATGATATGGTCCACTTGCAGGCAAAGGTTTTTATTATAGAAAGGCATCATGTCTCAGTGCCTTCTTAGTGGGTTAAAGGACCTGATCTTGTGTTGTACTGTTCTTTGAATCATGGAACTTGCAATCTCTAATTTAATCTGATCATTTTTGTTTTAAAATTTCTTGTTTTGCATACTATGGTTTGACAGTCTACCCCTCAAAGAAATAACTTTGTCACGAACATGTTTGTATTGTTATGGACTAGGCCAGAGCCCCTCAAAACCTTTCAAGAAAGTGGCCCAGACCCTAACTTTGCCAGTTGTTTTAAGCAGGTGTTAAGTGGATATCCCAGGAGAAATGTCACTGGTCAAACCAAATAGTTTTAAATAAAACAGAATGTATTTACAAGATTACCAAATGAAACACAAACAAAAGAGAACAGAATACAGAATAACTTAATGTATCCGAAAATTCAACAGATAACCCAACTTAATGATGCTGTTCCAAATACTTGCAATAATCCCCATAAACACTACTTGGCACAAAATGTTGAATTAAACACAAGGTCTTACAGGAGAGAAGTTAGAGAAATAGTACCAGCATGCACCTGCTTCTTTGGATCCAGTAGCTTCAAAACTGCCTGACTGCTTTCAGTAAATAGGCAGACTGCCAAAATCCAAATCAAACCAAAGAAAATCTGAGATGGGAGAACAGGTCACTCCCCTTTCATTGTGCAAGTGTCTTTTTTTAAAACTTAAAAGCCTTCTGTCTGAGGCAGTATCTGTTAGCTATAATCAAATTGGCCTTAAAATCCTTCAACTTAGACTTTTCAGAGTCTGTGTCTTTTACAGATAAAAACACAAGGAGAACATAACCTTGTTAAAGGAGCAGCATCATCACAGTATGTCAGGTGATCTGCTCAAATTTCAATCCCACTGCTAACTGATATTAAAGATAATTCCTTTTTAGAAGGAAATTATTAATATGGTGACTTAATTATGACATTATGGATTAGGATGTGGGCGGCATGGTGGCACAGTGGTTAGCACTGCTGCCTCACAGCGCCAGAGACCCGGGTTCAATTCCCGCCTCAGGCGACTGACTGTGTGGAGTTTGCACGTTCTCCCCGTGTCTGCGTGGGTTTCCTCCGGGTGCTCCGGTTTCCTCCCACAGTCCAAAGATGTGCAGGGTCAGGTGAATTGGCCATACTAAATTGCCCGTAGTGTTAGATAAGGGGTAAATGTAGGGGTATGGGTGGGTTTCGCTTCGGCGGGTCGGTGTGGACTTGTTGGGCCGAAGGGCCTGTTTCCACACTGTAATCTAATCTAATCTAATCTAGAAGTTACCAGTTGGAGTGTTTACCGGCCAGTAACAGCAACCACAATATAGGACAAAGTATACAATAAAGATGTATTGGGTAATTTTGATAAATGGTCTGCAATAATCTTGGATGACTTTAGTATACATTTAATCTAGAAAACTTAGATTGGCAATTTTTCATAGAATGCTTTAGAGATAGTTGCGTAGAGCATGCTCTGACACTGGCTAGAGAGCAAATTATATTAGACTTGGAATTGTCTGATGTGACAGGATTAATTAAAGGTTTCAGAGTAAAGGCACCCGAAGGTATCAGTGACTACAGCATGACTGAATTATAAGTCCAGTTGAAGGGAGAAAATGAGTTTAAGATTAGTATTTCAAATTTAAATAGGGGCAACTAAGTGGGAATGAATGATGATCTTGCTGAAATGAACGACCTTATTAGATTTGGGGATAGATCAGGAAACAAATAACGACTATGCAATTCCAAGTTCAAAGGGATCTAGGGGTTCTGATGGATACATCATAAAATGTCAGTATCCAGATGCTTCATGTAATCAAGGGGATAATCGGGATGAGGGATTGAACATAAAAATAAGAATGTCATGGGGAGGTGTGGTGGCTCAATGGTTAGCACTGCTGCCTCACAGTGCCAGTGACCTGGGTTTGATTCCATCCTCGGGCGACTGTCAGTGTACAGTTTGCACATTCTCCCTCTGTCAGCGTGGGTTTCGTCCCAGTGCTCCAACTTTCTCCCAAATCCAAAGATGTACAGATGAGGTGGATTGGCCATGCTAAATTGTCCATAATATCCAGGGCTGTTCAGGCTAGGTAGATTAACTATGGAGGGTTACAGGGATAGGATGGGGGTGGTTCTAGGTGGGTTGCTATTCAGAGGGTCAGTGTGATTTGATGGGCTGAATGGCCTGCTAGGGATTTATTGTTGTCACATGTACCTTGTACAGTGAAAAGTTTTGTGAGGATACAGGCAGATCATAGCAAACAAGGTCATACAGATCATAACGGTATTTAGACAGAGTGAGACATACAAGGTTACGACTGCACAGGAGGTGCACAAAGCAAGATCTTCTGATTAATTAGATTAAGAGCTAATTAGATTGAAATTAAAGAGGCCCATTCAGCAGTCTAATAACAGCAGGAAAAAAGCTGTTTTTGAACCTATTAGTGCGTGTTCAAGTTTCTGTACCTTCTGTTGGAAGACGTTGGAAGAGTGTATTACAGTGGGAAGGGTCTTTGATGATGTTGGCAGCCTTTCTGCAGCAACACGAAATGTAAATGGAATCCATGGATAGATTCCATAATGGTCTGGGCTATGCATACAACTTCTGTAGTTTCTTATGGCCTTGGGCAGAGCAGTTGCCATACCAGACTGTTATGCACCTAGATAGAGTGCTTTCTATGGAGTATCTGTAAAAGTTGTTGAGGGTCTTTATGGAAAAGCTGAATTTTCTAAGCTGCCTGAGAAAGAAGAGGCGTTGTTATGCCTTCTTTACTGTCACAGATATGTGGGAGGTCCAGGACAGACTGTTGGTTATTATCTCTCCTAGGAACATGATGCTCTCAACCCTCTCAACCTCAGTTCCATTGATATAGATAGGGGCATGTTCTCCTCTTTTCTTCCTGAGGTAAATGATCTGTTCTTTTGTTTTATCAACAGTGAGAGAGAGATTGTTATCATTACATCACAACACCAAGCTCTCTTTCTCCTTCCTTTATTCTGTTTCATCATTATTTGATATCCTGTCTACAACGGTGGTGTCATCAAGGTTGTAGATGGTGTTCAGACAGAATTTGACTACACAGTCATGGGTGTACAGGGAGTAAAATAGGGGATGTGTATGCATCCTTGCAGAGCACCACTGTTGAGGATTATGGTGGAGGAGATACTGTTGTCCATCTTCACTGATTGTGACCTATGGGTCAGGACCTAGGTTGCGGAGTTTTGAAATTAATCTGGTAAGGATTATGTTGAAGGAAGAGATGTAGTCAATGAGTAGGAGTCTGATGTGAGTGTCCTTATTATCCAAATGTTCCAGGGATAAGTGTAGGGTTATGTAAATGGCATCCGCTATGGAGCTGTTTTCCTGGTAAGCAAATTGCAGGTGATCAAAGCAGGCTGAAAGGCTAGAGTTCATATGGGCAATGACTAACCTCTCAAAGCACTTCATGATTATGGAGATCAGAGCCATTGTAGTTGTTGAGGCGTGTTGCATGTGTTTTGTTTTGGTATTGAGATGGTGGTGGCCTTCTTGAAGCAGGTGGGGACTTCAGATTGTAGCAAGGACAGGTTGAAGATGTCAGTGAATATTTCCACTAGCTGGTCCACACAGGATCTGAGGGCACAGCCAGGGACTCCCTCTGGGCCAGTCACCTTCCTTGAGTTTGCTCTCAAGAAGACATTATGATCCTAGCTCAACAGACTTCTGTGGTAAGTAATTCCACAGATGAATTGTTTTGTGAGAAAGAAATCTTCATCTCTGACTTAAATGATGACCTCTTACTCTGAGGTTATACCCTCTGGTTCTAGACTCTCCCACAAGAGGAAGCATCTGCTCCACAGTTGACCTGTCAAGGCCTCCTTTGCAATACAGGTCAATAGTCCTTTGGTCTTCTCTATTACACTGTCAGGCTGAGAGAGTTCTACATATGCTACAGCAACATGAGATCCTAATGTCATTGATAGTGAGGCTGAGGAGCCATTGTTTACATCTGGAGACCAATGGGAGAAATGCCCCATATAGAGACTATGCATCTCCCCACTGACTGAGAATGAGGACCTGGAGGTGGATCCAGGTACCTTATCCCTTTCCACTTTGCTATTGCTTCCTATTGCTCACAGAAAATGAATTAGCATACAGGTCTGTATGCATCTGTGGTAGCCACTAACTTGGTAGTTAGATCTGTCTCTCCTTAAACGTTATCAATATTTTAATGGATGGAGGCTACAGATGAATATGAAAGAGAGATTCCAGCTCCTGTAGAATCCTATATTATCAGATCCAAGATGTGGATACCCTCAAGAAGTTCTGTCAGATCTTTGGCTACTTAATTCTGTCTGTCCAGCACCTGTTTTATTATAGATGACTCCAGAGCTATGTTATCAGCCCAGGGCTAAACAAGGGTCTGGCCTCTTAGGTTTTTCGCGGGTCCTGTCATCTAGTCTGACATTTCTGTGATGCTGGTACCAGCTTGTGACCTCAAATCTCTATTCATGCAAACCCACTGAATTGACAAGCTTTGTGCTGGTGGAAGCAATGGGCCAAGGATGTAATCTCTTTTCTCTTTTGCTCCTTCACACAGATGGATGGATCCCCTCTGGAGTTTTCACCTAGGTATTCTAATGACGTGAAGTCTTGTGGTATAGTAGGTAGTGTTCCTGCCTCTGAGCTAAAAGCTCTGAGTTTGAAACCTAGTCCAGGACTTGAAGGAAATGGAAGATACATTCATAATGTGATCAAACAAGTTGATAGTAATACTGGACAAGTCAGATTTCAGATTGAAACCTGGCTTGGTCAACTTTTGGAATTTGGTTACCTTAATGGTCAGTTACATATTCATAACAGACTGCCAATATATATTTAACAAAAAAAAAATCAGTACACAAAAGAAAAATGATGCTTTACATAAGACAATTTTGGAGAGATATTACCATTTTAAAAAACGCAAGATTCAAAAGAAAGCCCTCTTGCATTGAGTCTGAAGGAGGAGACATTGTCAGCTAACCCAGCGTGATGCAGCAGAACTGGGAAGTAGCCATTGCATCATCTGGAGAATCTGGATCCACTACTCAATGTTGAGCCTCTATTCATTCACAGTTTGCCAATTGGGTGCTGGCATCCATTATGGCAGGAGCAGTGGTTAAAATGGGAAGGTATTCATTAACTCCTTCTGCTTTTGGGGATCCAAGATGGCGGCGACCCAGCAAGTCTGAGTCTATAGTGCTCCTCCCAAGACTTGGGCAAAGTGGGCCACCCACCCCCACCACACTCACCAAATCATTTAAAATAGCTGTTTAATTTAATTTGTTGCTTAGTATTAAATTTAAACAATCTAATCTTTAGTAAAAATGACTAAAGGGAAGGGAGCCCGCAGCTCTCAGCAAGCAGGAACCCCTCCCCCACCCTCTCCAGCCGCAGCAGAGGCATCCGCAGCCGTCCCGGGGGATTTACCTACAGTGGTGAGCCTTGTGGAAATCATCTCTAAACTGGATGCGAAGATCGACGCTTTTATTGAAGAATCCCGTAGCCGATGGGACTCACTCTCGGCCGCACTGCAAAAGCACGACCGTGACGTTAAAGAAATCGAGCGCCGAGTCGGAGGGGCGGAGCTAAAGGCCGATAATCGAGGTCATCGAAAAAATATTCGTTTGCTGGGCCTTCCCGAACGGGAAGAGGAAGGCCAGCTTACAGCGTTTCTCAAGCAGTGACTGCCACAGCTTTTAAATCTGGAGGCTGAATCAGGCCAAGTAAGGGTGAAATGGGCCTATCGGGTTGCAATACGCGGGCCTGGCTCGAACCAGCATCCCTGCCCGGTCCTGTTCCGGCTGCAGAGTTATAAGGAGAGGCAGATACTCCTAGAAGCCTCTAGAAATCTTGGAAAAGATTCCCAAGCCATGATCTATAAAGGATCCAAGATTATGTTATTCCAGGACTTTGCCCCAGCTCTGGTCCGAAAGAGGAAGGCATTCGATGAGGCGAAGAAGTGTTTAAGGGACTTAAATATTCAGTACTCCTTACGCTACCCAGCGACGCTACGCTTTAACCATGAAGGATCCGTGTATAACTTCAGACTGCCGGAAAAGGCTAAGGAATTTTTGGACTCTCTTAGTTAAATTAGCTGTTTAATTTAATTTGTTGCTTAGTATTAAATTTAAACAATCTAATCTTTAGTAAAAATTCAGTACTCCTTACGCTACCCAGCGACGCTACGCTTTAACCATGAAGGATCCGTGTATAACTTCAGACCGCCGGAAAAGGCTAAGGAATTTTTGGACTCTCTTAGTTAAATTGAAAGAGATAATGGATGTTGGTTTGCCTTCCCCCCACTCCAGTTTATATCTCCCCCCTTTTTCTTTTTTCTTACCTTACTGCTTATTATTATCTTGGGAGGTGGGGAGAGGGATTTATTTATTTGTTCTCTATTTAACGATTTCTCCCCCACCGGGTTGTTTTTTTTATTATTCTATGTATGTATGTGTGTGTATATATATATATTTTTATAAGCCGGGGGGTTTAGTTAATGTTGGTGGGGGGAGGTGGTTACCTTATTCTATTTTACCTCTGTCTCTAGGAGCAGGGTTGTTTTCCCTTGTTATTTTGTATTATTATATTTAATTATTATTTGTTGAGGTTGTAATTTTATAGTTATATATGTTTATACATTGTATTAACATTACCAAATATATCCAGGTATTGGTGTGGGTGGGGGTAGGGTGCTCACTGTTAACTCTAACTTTGTATTATATCTGAATTCTCTTCATCCGATTGAGAAGAGCCTGGGTCAAGGGTGGGGCATTGGTTGGGAGACGATACGATGGATCTTTGGAAAGGAAGTGACACCCCCTGGGAACAAGGGGGAGAATCTCCATTTAAATACTTTTTTTTTATTATTTAGAAATAGTTTTTTATTATACTGTTGTGAGTGTATTAGAGATCCCTTATTTTTGTGAATTTTATATGCTCTATACTCGGGATGTTCTGGATAGGGTTTCCCCTCCCGAGGGGTCTCGGATTTGCCCGGACGATTATGGTTGATCAGTCGGTTAAGTGGTGCACCTGGAATTCAAGGGGAGTAATTCGCCAGTCAAAAGGAAGAAAATATTATCAAATCTCAAGAAAGAAAGAGTTGATATAGCTCTCCTACAGGATACATACCTGTTGGATAAAGAACATCTGAAATTACGACAGGGTGGAGTTGATCAGGCCTTTTTTTCTTCTTTTAGCTCAAAAAGTAGAGGAGTTGTTATTCTTATTTGGAAGAATTTCCCTTTCAAAATCCTAAATCAGATAAAAGACGAATCTGGACGATATATTCTGATTAAAGCCCTTATAAATGGAGAGGAATATAGGATTTTAAATTTGTTCTACCCCCCCCGGCACACCCCTTTAAATTTATAACGGAAGCCTTCTCAAAATTGATGGCTCTTGGTGCCCGTCATACAATTATAGGGGGAGATTTTATGGATCCGGAAATAGATAGGATTCCCAGGAGTACTGCAGGAGTATCTCCCAGATCTAGACAATTGGTGGATCTGAACAAAGAATTAGGATTAGTAGATGTATGGAGATGTCTTCATCCACTGGGCAGAGATTTTTCTTTTTACTCCAATCCACATAAATGTCATACCAGAATTGATATGTTTTTTGCCCCCTTGATTTTTTTAAATTCCATATCATCCTGTAAAATAGGTAGTATAGTAATTTCCGACCACGCTGCTATATATACGGAAATCAAGGCGAGGAACAACAGGACATCCCCTCGGCATTGGCGTATGGACCCCTTCCTAATGAAAGATAGTAAATTTGTAAAGTACTTCTCTCAAGAATTTAAAACTTTTTTAGAAATTAATTTAGGTATGGCTAGCAACTCATCAATGATGTGGGAGACCATCAAAGCTTACACGCGAGGTTTGATCATCTCCTACTCAGCGACCCAGAAAAAATTAAAGGGAAAACAACAGCGCCTACTCGAAGCTCGCTTAAAAGCAGCTGAAACAGCTGATAGACCTTCTATTATCAAATTGCAAAGGATTACGGCCCTTAGGACAGCTCTAAACACTACGCTTACCCAAAAGACTAAGAGGGAAATATTATTTGCAAAACAAAGGTTATATGAATTTGGGGACAAACCAGGTAGATACATAGCATTTCTTGCAAAGATAAAAAAGGCCCCTCAAACTATCACGTATATCAAGGAAAATGCGGGTATTTTGACTCATGATCATAAAAGGATTAATGCAATCTTTAGAAAATTTTATTCTGATTTATATAAATCGCAGGATTGTGAAGACAAGACTAGGAGGATGCAATCATTTTTTGAAAATTTGACCTTTCCGGGCCTAACTCCGGAACAGGTATCGGTCTTAAATGCTCTCCTAACAGTCCAAGAAATATGCAACTTCAGAGCGGTAAGACACCTGGCCCAGTGGTTTTCAAGCTGAATTCTATAAAGAATTTACAGAAATATTGGCTAGTCCACTTTTGGACATGTATAACTATGCATATAGTCAGGGCTGTCTCCCGCCTTCGCTGAAAGAGACAAATATCTCTCTTATCCTTAAAAAAGGAAAGGGTCCAGAAGATTGTGCGTCATACAGACCAATATCCTTGCTAAATGTAGATTTTAAAATCCTTTCTAAAACGTTAGCATTGAGACTAGAAAGGGTACTGCCACATATCATAAAGGAGGATCAGACGGGGTTTATTAAGGGCCGTAGATCATCCAATAATATTAGAAGGGTTTTGAATATGATTCAAGCCTGTCATCAGGGAAAGATACCAGGAGTAGTAGTCTCATTAGACGCGGAAAAGGCATTC
>NC_057727.1:29429063-29441598 GCF_004010195.1 Chiloscyllium plagiosum
GCCCACACCTTCTCCCTCACCTCTATCCAAGGCCCTAAAGGAGCCTTCCACATCCATCAAAGTTTTACTTGCACATCCACTAATATCATTTATTGTATCCGTTGCTCCCGATGCAGTCTCCTCTACATTGGGGAGACTGGGCGCCTCCTAGCAGAGCGCTTTAGGGAACATCTCCTGGACACCCGCACCAATCAACCACACCGCCCCGTGGCCCAACATTTCAACTCCCCCTCCCACTCTGCCGAGGACATGGAGGTCCTGGGCCTCCTTCACAGCCGTTCCCTCACCACCAGATGCCTGGAGGAAGAACGCCTCATCTTCTGCCTCGGAACACTTCAACCACAGGGCTTCAATGTGGACTTCAACAGTTTCCTCATTTCCCCTTCCCCCACCTCATCCTAGTTTCAAACTTCCAGCTCCGCACTGTCCCCCATCCCTTTCTCCACTCACCCATTGTACTCTATGCTACTTTCTCCCCACCCCCACCCTCCTCTAGCTTATCTCTCCATGCTTGAGGCTCACTGCCTTAATTCCTGATGAAGGGCTTTTGCCCGAAACGTCGATTCCACTGAAGATGTTACCTAGTAGGATGGTGAAACATCTGGAAATGAACCTTCCAGCTCAGTGAGCAAACCTACATCCAGAACTAACAGTTTCATTAACAAACTACAGGACTGTTTCATAGTATAGTATCAATATCATTCACTTTTTGATTTTGTGTTTCAAATCGGAATTTAGTCATCGCAATAGCAGATGAACATGGGAGAATACAGAAACCCTGATGCATTCAACTATACTGGAATTGAATGGGAAGTTTTAACTTCTAAAGATCAAATATCTAGTGTCTGGAAACTTCTGAAAAAGACTTCAAATCTGACTTGTAGGGTGAAATGTTGGGCTAAAGTGCCCTAACTGGTTCTTTAGACTTAGAAGGTTGTTAATTTGCTGAGTGCAAGACCAATGCCCTTAATTATTTTCCTGACAGTCTAAGGTCTGGAGATCCCTTTAAAGTGGAAGACATTTAATCTCATGGATTTCCTTCATGCAGAATACCTGCCCTGCTCAACAAGTAATTTCTTTGCAGTATTTTGAATTATTGGACATGAGTCATCTGCTCTCAATGGTGGCTTTCGTGGAATTGGACACGCTATACATTCAAGATACATCAGCAAACATTCCGTCTCAATCAGCCGGTAAATCTGTATTGAAGTATTCAACCTCTTTATTTCATCTTGTTGATTAGTCTGGACTTGTACTTTTGCTCTCAATGATTGCTTTGTTAGTGAAACTAATATGTCAACTCCCTCACTTATGCAATTTGAAGATTATTTCTTGCTTGGTATGATCTTTGTCACTGTTATTGAGGATTTTTCTTGGAAAAATGAGGAGATTAAATATTCTGCTTAAACTTGTCTCTTTCAAGTGGGTGGCACGGTGGCACAGTGGTTAGCACTGCTGCCTCACAGCGCCAGAGACCCGGGTTCAATTCCCGCCTCAGGCGACTGACTGTGTGGAGTTTGCACGTTCTCCCCGTGTCTGCGTGGGTTTCCTCCGGGTGCTCCGGTTTCCTCCCACAATCCAAAAATGTGCAGGTTAGGTGAATTGGCCATGCTAAATTGCCCGTAGTGTTAGGTGAAGGGATAAATGTAGGAGAATGGGTCTGGGTGGGTTACGCTTCGGCGGGTCGGTGTGGACTTGTTGGGCCGAAGGGCCTGTTTCCACACTGTAAGTAATCTAATCAAGTCACCTCAGATCTGACATCAGACTAGTGATAAATCTGTTATCACTATCTATTCATCCAGTTGAGTTACCCTCTGAATTTTATCAGTTGAAGATTTATTTGTTTGCTCAGTAGTGTACTAATCATTGGCTATCTTATCATTTACGTTTCCTTACAAACCTTGGAAATCTTGTCGTCTGACCATTCTGCAGTGTTAATAACAGTGGAAAACACATCTGCTAATCTGGTATAGGCTAATCTGGATTAAGATCTTCAATGCCCTTGGAGATCCCAGACCACTATACTGCTGACCAGCTCTGGCCCTTGGTAATCCCCAAGTGACCCTGGTGCAGTTTCCTTTGGACATCTTCCCAAAGTGAAGCTGAAATGACCATGATTGTTAAATTCTATGGGTGCTCAAAGTATGTTTTCATGGCCAACCTGCTGGCCTATTCCTCTGGCCAACCCACGGCACAACACCATCCGTGGGTTGGCCATCCAGGTCCCTCACCTTTCTTGTCAGGACTGGTTGAGCCAATTGTGGATTAATGACCACTGTCTGTGCCTGTGAGACTTCTTTGTTCCATTGTGCTAAAAGGGATTTACATGTCAGTTCTGCTCACTGAACTGGTTTTCCCCATTGGTCTTGTGTTTTTTTACCTTAAGAATTGAATGGATTTTGCTGATTTCCTGGGCCAAGGTTGATCTTCTAACCTAATATGGGATGTCTCTGTATTTCTTCTTCACTCATCAGCTGAAGGTGAAATCTAATGAAGACCTATTAGCAATTCTGATAACAATTCTATCTCTTTTGTATTCTGACTTTATGTAATCACAGTCACATTTTTCCACTAATCTAGAGACCACTAATAAACTTATATATGGATTATCCTGGATACTAAATTCTTTTGTTAAATCTTGCTCATTTATGCATTCTAGTGATTTTCATTCACTCATGGGACATGAATGTCATTGGCTGAGCAGTATTTAATGCCTGTTTTAGCTGCATTTGTGAAGGTAGTGGTGAGCTGCCTTCTTAAACAGCTGCAGTCCATATGTTGCAGAGTGACCACAATGTCATAAGGGAGAGAATTCCAGGATTTTGACCCAGCAACAGTGAAGGAACAGTGATATATTTCCAAGTCAGAATGCTGGGTAGCTTGGTGGGGAACTTGCAGGTGATAATGTTCCCATGTATCTGCTGCCTTTGTCTTTCTCGATAGAAGTGGGTTTGAAAGGTGCTGTCTGAGGATCTTTGGTGAATTTCTGCCATGCATCTTGTAGATCGTACATGCTGCTGCTACTGAGCATCGGTATTGGAGGGATGTGAATGCTTATGGATGTGGCACCAATTAAGCGGGCTGCTTTATCCTGGGTGGTGTCAAGCTTAAATGTTGCTGGAGCTGCACCCATCCAGGCAAGTCGGGAGCATTCCATTGCACTCCTACTTATGCCTTGGTGGACAGGCTTTGGGAGTCAGGAGGTGAGTTACTCACAACTATTCCAAGTTTATGACCTGCTCTTGTACTTATGTGTCCAGTTGAGTTTATGGTCAATGGTAACCACCAGAATATTGATAGTGGGGGATTCAATGGTGGTAACATCTAAGAATTGTGGTTAGATCGTCTCTTATTGGAGATGATCATTAGCAATGATCATTTGCATGGTGCGAATGTTACTTGCCACTTGTCTGGATATTGTCCAGATCTTGTTGCATTTGAACACGGACTGCTTCAGTATTTGAGGAGTCATGAATTGTGCTGAACATTGTGCAATCATTGGTGACCATCCCCACTTCTGACCTTATGGTGGAGGGAAGGTCATTGATAAAGCAGCTGTAGATGGTTGGGCCTAGACACTACTCTAGGAAACTCCTGCAGGGATGTCCTGAAGCTGAGATGACTGACCTCCAACAGCCACGGCCATCTTGCTATGTGTCAGGTATGACTCTAAACAGCGGAGAGTTTGTGCGATATCCATTGATTCCAGTTTTCCTAGGGCTCCTTGATGCCACACTTGGTCAAATGTGGCTTTGATATCAAGAGCTGTTACTTCTACTTCACCTATGGGCTTCAGCTGTTTTGTCCATGTTTGAACCAAGGGGGTCAGGATATGAGTAGTCTGAGTGGAACCCAAACTAAGTGTCAATAAGCAGGTTATTGCTAACCAGGAAGTGCTTGACAGCACTGTAGATGATACCTTCCATCACTTTACTGATGATTGAAAGTAGACTGTTGGGGCAGTAATTGGCCGGATTGAATTTGTCCTGCTTTCTGCGTATAGGCTATGCCAAGGCAATTTTCCACATTGCCGGGTATGTGCCAGTGTTGTAACTGTACTGGAAGAATTTAGCTAGTGGAGCAGCAAGCTCTGGAACAAAAGTTTTCAGTACTATTGACGGCATGTTTTCAGGGCCTATTGCCTTTGCAGTATCTAATGCCTTCAACTTTTATTGATATCACGTGGAGTGAATCAAATTGGCTGACAAATGATATCTGTAATGCTGGGGACCATTGGAGGACAACGAGAAGGATCATTCACGTGGCACTTCTGGCTAAGATCACTGTGAATGCGTCAGCCTTATCTTCTGCACTGATATATTTGGCTCTTCCATCATTGAGGATGGGAACATTTGTAAAGCCCCCTCCTCTGGTGAGTTGTTGAATTGTCTACCACTAGTAATGACTAGATTTGGCAGGACTATAGAGCTTAGATCTGATCTGTTGGTTATGGGATCACTTAGTTCTGTCTACCAGTGGGACAGGACATCTCCAAGGATGGTGGTGGTGTGATGTCTGGGACATTGTCTGTGAGGTATGATTCCGGGAGTATGATTATGTCAAGCTGTTGCGCTAGTCTGTGAGACAACTCTCTTAATTTTAGCAGTAACCTCCCCCCCCAACCCATTGTTGACATAAGATGGCAGATGTGACCTTTAAACCCACAGTGGTAGTGTGATGATATCATCAGTATGTCTCTTGAGAGTATACTGACTATGAGACATACCACAACATCCACAACCCTACTCACTTATCCATCTACCAATTACCCTCTTACCACACTACCAACTTGCCACCCACTGATCTACCCACCTTATCCTTCACTATTTTATCCAGATGTCTATTTGCCCAGGTGAAACCCTTTTCCTTTATCCATATATCTCACCATTGCATCCCTTTACTCATTTACATCACACATATTTAGTTAAGAATCATGAATGTTAAACAAATAAAACTAATTACACCTAGAATTATTAAATAAAATTCACAATTAACCAATAACATTAAATGTTGAAAAAAGAGAACTTAACAGAAAGCTATGTAATACCTGAAAAGAATACTTTCATGGGGTATGGGTGCGACCAACATCATCAGCATTTGTGACTTGTCCTTCTTTGCTCTTGAACTGAATGGCTTGCTAGGCCATTTCAGAGGTCACTTTGGGGTTAATCACATGGTTATGGGTCTGGAGACTCTAGTATACCCTAAAGGGTATACCTAAAGGGTATAAGTGAACCATATCTAAGTTTTGCAGAAATCAGTAATTGAAAGGTTGTTATTATTGAGACCAGTGTTTTGTCCAGATTGACTAAGTACAAATTTCACACAGTAGTCATGATGAGATTTGAACCTACCATCCCACAGCATTAGCCTGGGCATTTTCATTTTTACTCCAGTGAAAATACCACTACATATGTTAAACCTACCTTGCAGTTTAAATCTGTATGTTGCCTATTGCTGCCCTTAGAGGCTTTTCTCTGCATTTGGAAGAGCATGTTGAGTGAGGGCCTAACTAGCTTACTGTGTCAGAAGCATTAAGAATGGCCAGCATTGGAAATGCACATTCTCCCCGTGTCTGCATGGATTTCCTCCGGGTGCTCCGGTTTCCTCCCACAATCCAAAAATGTGCAGGTTAGGTGAATTGGTCATACTAAATTGCCCCTAGTGTTAGGTGAAGGGGTAAATGTAGGGAAATGGATCTGGGTGGGTTGCGCTTCGGCGGGTTGGTGTGGACTTGTTGGGCCGAAGGGCCTGTTTCCACACTGTAGTCTAATCTAATCTAATCTAAAAAAAAAGATGCAAGAAGCACAGGCAGGTAACTGGATACTTTGACCTCTGATTGGCATCAATCAGAACAGTTTTGACAGAAAAAGGAAGTTCTGGGCCTCTCTTAACTTGTAGAAATTTCAAGTCAACTCTCCTTGAAAGTTGCCACCCAGTTGTTAAGTACAGTGTGTTAGCTTTTATTGGTAGAAGGATAGAGTTTTCAAACCATGAGATCATGCTGCAGCTGAACAAAAGTCTGGTGCAGCCACATTTGGAGTATTACATACAGTTCTGGTCACCGCATTATAGGAAGGATTTGGAAACTTTGGAAAGGGTTCAGAGGAGATTTACTAGGATGTTGCCTGGTGTGGAGGCAAGGTCTTACAAGGTATGGCTGAAGAACTTCAGGCTGTTTTCGTTAGAGAGAAGAAGGTTAAGACGCGACTTAATTGAGACATATAAGATAATCAGAGGATTTGATAGGTTGGACAGTGAGAGCCTTTATCCATGGATGGTAATGGCTAGCACGATGGGACATAGCTTGAAATTGAGGAGTGATAGATATAGGATAGGTGTCAGAGATAGTTTCATTATTCAGTGTAGCAGGGGCATGAAACGCACTGCCTGCAACAGTAGTTGGCTTGCCAACTTTAAGGGCATCTAAATAGTCATTGAACAGGCATATGGACAAGAATGAAATAGTGTAGGGTTAGATGGGCTTCAGATTGATTCCACAGATCGGCGCAATATCTAGGGCTGAAGGGCCTGTACTGTGCTGTAATGTTCTATGATCCACCTCTTCAGATTACTCATAACATGCATCTGGGAACATACAAAGAAGAAAGGAAGCAATTCTCATAAGAATATTTTTCCCATGTTGAGGAACCACTATCTGAAATACGAGTTAGTTAAATTGTGTCAAAGTTGTGATTTTAAACAGGCAAATCAAAACTCTGTCAACATATAATCTGGGCTAATCTTCACTTTTTGTTCCAAATGAGATGAAAGATTTTGTGTGCAAAGCCAAGACACATCTCGTCAAAAGTAAACTTGCAGTTTCGTTGGTTTCCTATTTCCATTTGTCTTTGTTTGGCACATGGATATTTTCAGGATTTATTACAATGAAAACACAAAAAAAATCATTTCAATGTACAAAGCAGATCATCTACAAATAGTTTTAGTTTCATATCTATTTCTGCTTGTGCTGTTTATATTATCAATATCATCAAATATAAAGAGTCTAACCCCCACTCCTGGACATTCAACAAGATTCCAACACTAAACCCCTCACCATCAACATCCCTGAAGTTACTTTTGATCAGAAACCTAATTGGACAATATTTATATGGTACACTGTAGTTGCAAACGTTGGGTGGAGACTGTGAACTTTACCATGGTTAACTCACCTTCCAAAAGCCCTGAAGACTTACCATCATCTATAGTTCTCACTTACTGGGATGAGAGCAGCTCCAACAGCAGTGACACCATCCGCTCTTCCCAACCTCATACTATCCTGATTTGTAAAGTTATTGTGCTATCACAGAGTCAAACTTATACAAACTCCCTCGCTAATAGAACTGTGTGTGTCCAATATCTACATCACAAGCACTGCAATGTTTCAAGCAGGCAGCTCACCACCACTTTTGCAATGAACAATTAGAAATGGGCAATATTCTGCCAGTGACAGCTAGACTCCATGAATGAAATTAAGTGTATCCAATATGAAATTAATTTGTTCAATATGACTAAAAGAAACCTGAAATGTTGCTATAGTTACATAAACAGAGTTTCTAACAATACAATAGTTCCCTCTGGTGGTATGAAGTTAAAATGTTCCAAAAAACAAAATTACTGAGGAAAGGAATAGAAATAAAATTTAGAACAGTATAATGTTGTGTCAAGTGTCAATGTAAACTTTTATTCCTTAAAGAAGATATTTTAAGAAGACCCTTTTGTAAATTAGAATCAGTGCCCTATCAAGAATTATCATTGGCATCAAAAAACCCTGAATTCTGATCAGGAGTCATCAGCGGGTAACAACCTAACTCCAACTTGCTGTCTTATAGAAATGAGTAGGGATTATATAACATTTAAACTATCAGCTTTTTACCTGCTGCCACCACCCAAATTAGGATCTATTCAAGTTACTGACAGTGAACTAAATAATCTTTACTTGCAGATTATCAAGGAAGTGAGGCTTTTACTTAACAACTTAATCATAATCATTGGCTGCACTTAAAAACTGAGGCCTGGAAATTGCTGTGACAGTTTAATTAATAAATTATACCTAAATTTAGGTTCACTATTACAACCACTTTGGTAGTACCAATTTCCTGACAAATCCATTTACATGGAGAAAGTGAGGACTGCAGATGCTGGAGATTTGAGTTGAGAGTGTGGTGCTGGAAAAGCACAGCAGGTCAGGCAGCATCCAAGGAGCAGGAGAATCAAAGTTTTGGGCAAAAACCCATTCCTGATTAAGGGCTTTTGCCTGAAACGTCGATTCTCCTGCTCCTCAGATGCTGTCTGACCTGCTGTGCTTTTCCAACACCACACTCTCAAATTCAATTAATATGTTGGAATATAAGATTCAGCCCAAGCAAGCAGATGGTCTGAGGAGAGTGAATAACACATACCCATATATTCCTCAAGTTATGAAAATTAATTCAAAACCATCTATGCATCATTTATGCACACCAGGCACATTGGGATAATGTTTTCACCAGGTGGCCAAATCATGGCTTAATCAATCAATAATAGACACTGCAGTTGTGTTTCCCCAATGCTGTACATTGTTTTAAGGTTAAATTTGTTGGATTAAAACCACCCACAGTCCAACATATCCACAGATCAAACAAAATTTTACTTTCTAACTATTTATTATTTTATTTTGGTTTTCTAGATGTTTATCTATTTCCTTGGCCATTGTTGCTCCAACAGCAGGAAGTGCAGGAGCGAGAAGTAGGAGGCTGTCAGAGACATCACGAGGTTACATAGTTAGGTCGTTGCTTTACCCGAAACACTACTCAGGTAGTTGCTCCCACAATCCTCCTCCTCTAACCAAGCATAAAGTTCTGTGCGTTGGTTGGTAAGGTGGTCAGTGTTTTCTTTTGTATTTCATTATCTCAGCGACTATTTGGGAATTTAGAATAATGGGGATGGAGGTTAGGGCAGTTGAATGTTCCTCCTGCAGTATCTGAGAGATAAGGGTCACCTCTATTGTCTCTGCTGACTTCATTTATGGGAAATGCACCCAACTCCAGCTCCTTGAGAATCATGTTAGGGAACTGGAGCTGGAGCTGGATGAGGTTCGGATCATTTAGGAGGCGGAGGGGGTTATTGAGAGGAGTTACAGGGAGGTAGTTACTCCACAGCCACGAGAAAAAGGTAGATGGGTTACTGTCAAGGCTAGGAAAGGGAACCAGCAGGCAGAGCAGGGATCTCCTGTGCTGGTTCCCCTCAACAACAAGTACTCCATTTTTGATACTGTTGAGGGAGGTTTTAGCAATTTTGGAAGATCTGAAAATAGATAAGACCCCTGGGCCGGATGGGATTTATCCTCGGATTCTCTGGGAAGCCAGAGAGGAGATTGCAGAGCCTTTGACTTCAATCATTATGTCATCATTGTCGACAGGAGTAGTGCCAGAAGACTGGAGGATAGCAAATGTTGTTCCCTTGTTTAAGAACGGGAGTCGGGACAACCCTGGTAATTATAGGCCAGAGAGCCTTACTTTGGTTGTGGTAAGGTGTTGGATAAAGTTATAAGAGATAGGATTTATAATAATCTGGAAAGGAATCATATGATTAGGGATAGTCAACTTGGTTTTGTGAAGGATAGGTCGTGCCTCACCAATCTTATTGAGTTCATTGAGAAGGTGACAAAACAGGTGGATGAAGATAAAGTGGTTGATGTGGTGTATATGGACTTCAGTAAGGCATTTGATAAGGTTCCACACGATAGGCTTTTGCACAAAATACGGAGTTTTGAGACTGAACGTGATTTAATTGTTTGGATCAGACATTGGCCAGTTGAAAGAAGACAGAAGGTAGTGGTTAATGGGAAAAGTTCATCCTGGAGCTCAATTATCAGTGGTGCACTGAAAGGATCTGTTTTGGGGCCACTGCTGTTTGTCTTTTTTATCAATGATCTGGAAGTGGGCGTAGGATGGGTTAGTAAATTTGCAGATGACACTAAGGTAGGCAGAATTGTGGATAGTGCTGAAGGATGTTGTGTGCTATAGATAAGATGCAGAGCTGAGCTGAGAAGTGGCAAATGGAGTTTAGTGGAAAAGTGTGAGGTAGTTCACTTCAGACGAACTGGAATGCAGAGTACTGGGCTAATGGTAAAAGTCTTGGCAGTGTAGGTGAACAGAGAGATCTCGGTGTCCTGGTGCATAAATCCCTGAAAATTGCCACCCAGGTTGATAGGGTTGTTAAGAAGGCATATGGTGTGTTTCTGTTTATTGGTAGGAGGATTGAGTTTTGGAGCCACGAGATCATGCTTCAGCTGTACAAGACCCTGGTAAGGCCGCACCTGGAGTATTGCGTACAGTCTGGTCACCGCCATTAGAAAAAGGATGTAGAAGCTTTGGAAAGGGTTCAGAGGAGATTTACTAGGATGTTGCCTAGGATGTTGGAAGGAAGGTCTTACAAGGAAAGGCTGAGGGAACTGAGGCTGTTTTTGTTGGAGAGAAGAAGGTTGAGAAGTGAATTAATCGAGACGTATAAGATCATGAGAGAAATAACTGGGGTGAACAGTGAGAGCCTTTTTCCTCGGATGGTGAAGGCTAACACGAGGAAAGATTTAGGACAGACAACAAGGGTAGTTTCTTCACTCAGACAGTAGCAGGGGCATGGAACGGCCTGCCTGTGACAGTAGTAGACTCGCCAATATTAAGGGCATTTAAATGGGCATTGGACGTACAGATGGATAATAATGGAATGGTGTAGGTTAGATGGGCATCAGATTATTTTCACAGGTCGGTGCAGCATTGAGGGCCTGTACTGCGCTGTTACGTTCTATGTTCTTCTTTAGGAGGATTCCATTATTTTTGGTACCACCAACGTTAAACTGACTGTTCTGTAATACTCTGGGCATGTTCTGCATCCTTCATAAATATTAGAAATTACATTAGCTATCCTCCAGTCCTCTGATATAACCATCAATTTGAAACAAATGATCAAATATATGTAGAAATGCCTCCACGATCACTTCCCTAAGTTGTTTTAAAATGCTTTGATGTGATCTAGCATTTGATTAGGTTATTGAATTTGCATGTATTTTATGTTTCTTGATCATTTAAATCCCAAGTTCCTTTTTGCCTTTCTAATTGTGTTTTAACTTCTCTTATTCTCTTCATGTTCTATCTTATCATGTAGTTCTTAACATCTGCCTCTTTATTAACTTTTGATTGTTCGCTTACATCTTTTTTCATTCTTGGAGAGTTGCGCTAGTGTTTATTTTGTTCATTCCTTTTTGTAGAATATTTTTATTTGGTACTCCATTGAAATTTTATGTTTCCATTGTTATTCCACGACATTATTTACCTACATTTCTTGCTTATATTTACTTGTCTTATTTATCTTGTTCATTTTCCATTACCTGTTCATTAATTAGTGAATCTTGTCGACAGGACAGAATAATGTGCTTCTTTGATTTGTGCTCAATTTCCTCCTTCATTTGTACTGGAAATCAACAATACAATATAGTTATGCATTTGCTTTGATTTAAATTTACAGGTTATTTTATGCTGGAGTATGCAGATTGTAGAATAAGATAATTATAAAGAATATAAGGCTGCTATTCAGCTTATGCTCATGCCAGATCTTTGAAAGAATTATTCAATTTGCTCCATTTTTGTGTTCTTCAATTTATTTTTTGAAATTGATCTACATTTTTAGATAAAATTAGAGAGGTAACCAACATTGTCTGTAATTAATACATGCACTGTATATAAAATTATATTGATCTGTTATTAAATTATGAAACTTAAATGTAGTAAGCAGCAATTTCTGTCTGAATTGTCCTGATTACTGGCCTTCTCGCAAACACTTAGCATTAATTTAAATGGAAGGGAAAACATAAGCCTTATGAGTAGGTGCTGGTTGGTTGCAAGTGAAGAGCATCCATACCAAGAAACATCAGGAGGGCGGTGGGCGTGTTGGCAGAGCTTGGCTCCTGAGCACAGGGCTTGGCTGCTCATGGCTCATGCAGCAGGTTCTGGCACACCCCCATGGCTTCATCATTATCTTTCCAGCTTGGTAACATATTTTTTGTTTTGGTTGTCCTGTGTCCTCCTCCTGAAGTCCTCCTATGGAAGGCCGGGACTTTGTGTATCTTCTTCCCCTCTCCATCTTAGGTGGCAACATCAGAAAATGAGCCAGGACCTGTCAGTCGACTCGGAGCCAGGACCCCATCAGTTTATGTCCAGTTTCAGAGGAAGTGCGGGACATGCGCAGCATAACCATCTCTAGTTCGGAAGTGGCGATGTGAGAGCAATGGTGCTGGGAGCACATTGTCAGGACACCGGGAACGAATTCAGACAGTTGTGACTGGAGGAGCAAAAAGGGTGTCACAATTTGGTAAAAACAATGACTGCAGATGCTGGAAACCAGATTCTGGATTAATGGTGCTGGAAGAGCACAGCAGTTCAGGCAGCATCCAAGGAGCTTCAAAATCGACGTTTCAGGCAAAAGCCCTTCATCAGGAATAAAGGCAGTGAGCCTGGAGCGTGGAGAGATAAGCTAGAGGAGGGTGGGGGTGGGGAGA
>NC_057727.1:29442590-29467337 GCF_004010195.1 Chiloscyllium plagiosum
GGTGTAACTACGGAAGATCAACTGCTCTACATAGCCAACAAAGAGACAGGCATAGCTGGGGCCCATACGTGTGCCCATGGCTACCCCTTTGGTCTGGAGGAAGTGGGAGGATTCAAAGGAGAAATTGTTAAGGGTGAGGACCAGTTCGGCCAAACGAATGAGAGTGTCGGTGGAAGGGTACTGTTGGAGACATCTGGAGAGGAAAAAACGGAGGACTTGGAGGCCCTGGTCATGGCGGATGGAGGTGTAGAGGGATTGGATATCCATGGTGAAGATGAGGCATTGGGGGCCAGGGAAACGGAAAGTCCATGGTGAAGATGAGGCGTTGGGGGCCGGTCCATGGTGAAGATGAAGCATTGAGGGCCAGGGAAACGGAAGTCCATGGTGAAGATGAGGCGTTGGGGGCCGGTCCATGGTGAAGATGAGGCATTGTGGGCCGGTCCATGGTAAAGATGAGATCACAATTTGTCTGTTACAAATATTAATCTCAAATGGAACTGTGACAGACTGTACTAGTGGCAGATGCATGCTGTGCAGGACTAGACAGTACTATTCAAAATTCAGAATGGTGGCAAGCATAACTGTCAGAGAAATTAGCCCAATAAAGCAGATAGGGTGAAATTGACAAGCTGTTTATTACAAGCGATATCGCTGGAAGATAAATTGACTAGGCTGACACAGAACTGACAGTCTGTACAGGTAGGTCAAGGGTTCTCTTCCTCGAGCTGAGGAAGAAGCCAGGTTTTATAATAATCTTGCACAATAAGGTTAATTAGAAATGGGGGAAGATACAATTTGTCTGGAAATTGAGTAATCTAGTTACAATGATGCTAACTGGAAAACAGTCGTCAGATGAATGTCCTGATTCTCAATACAATGCAACATCCTTACAGTATCAATGGGTCCAGAGCTTCCAGTCCTCTTCACAGGTAGGTGCTAATGTCTCTTCTGAAACAGTAAGGTGCTTCCATTGTCTTGTCCTGGGAGCAATGCTCTTTGTGGTGCTTCTCTGTCTGACCTGTTGTTTGTGTGACTTTGTTATTACTGGGTTATGAGACTACCCTTGGGGCTTTGGGACAGCTGTGTTGATCTGGGAAGTGGGTGCTGGGAAGTGTATTCCCTTGTCTGCAAGTGCTGTCTGGTTTCGCTTATCAGCCTGCTTGGTCCCTGCAGAAACACTCTGGTTGTTTTTGAAATAGTTTGGCCAAATTTGCTTTCCTATGTAAAAAAGCAAATTACTGCGGATGCTGGAATCTGAAACCAAAAGAGAAAATGCTGGAAAATCTCAGCAGGTCTGGCAGCATTTGTAAGGAGAGAAAAAAGCTGACGTTTCAAGTCTAACTGACCCTTTGTCAAACTTTGTCAAAGTTAGACTCGAAACATCAGCTCTTTTCTCTCCTTACAGATGTTGCCAGACCTGCTGAGAATGTTCAGCATTTTCTCTTTTGGTTTGCTTTCCTATGTTCTGTATGTGCCTACTATGGGTAGGCAGGGTGGCAGATCTTTTCCCACAATAACCCAGTCCACTATGGCTCTAGGCAATTTACAGAGACAGAACAGTGCTATGCCACAATAGAGAAAAAATCTCCAGCATTAACAAGGGTATGTAAAATCATTTCAGATTATGCTATAGGATTACAGGTAAAAACAGAAACAGGCCATAAACTATTGGTTCGGAGAAAGTGAGGACTACAGATGCTGGAGATCAGAGTCGCGAGTGTGTTGCTGGGAAAGCACAGCAGGTCAGGCAGCATCCGAGGAGCAGGAGAATCAATGTTTCGGGCATAAGCCCTTCATCAGGAATGAGGCTTGTGAGCCGGGCTGAGAGATAAATGGGGGGTGGGGGTGGGTTGGGGGAGCTGAGAAAGCGACAGGTAGATGAAGATGTGGGAGAAGGTAATAGGCCGGGAGGGAGCAGTGATGGATAGGTCCGGACGGCGGTGCTGAGTTGGAGGCTTGGGATTGGGATAAAGTGGGGGGAGGAAAAATGAGGAAGTTGTTGAAATCCACATTTATCCCGTGTAGTTGCAGGGTCGCAAGGCAAAATATGAGGCATTCTTCCTCCAGGCATCAGGTGGTAACTGTTTTGCAGTGGACGAGGCCCAGGACCTGCACGTCCTTGATGAATTGGGAGGAAGAGCTGAAGTGTTCAGCCACGGGGCAGTGGGGTTGGTGGGTGCAGGTGTCCCAGAGATGTTCTCTGAAATGATCTTTAAGAAGGCGTCCTGTCTCCCTGATGTAGAGGACACCACACTAGGTGCAAGGGATGCAGTAGATGACATTGGTAAAGGTACAGGTAAATTTCTGATGGATGAGGAAGGATCCCTTGGGGCCTTGGACGCAGGTGAGGTGAGGGGAGTGGTGTGGGCACAGGTTTTGCACTTCCTGTCGTGGCAGGGAAAGGTGCCAGGAGTGGGGTGTGGGCTCGTGGGGAGCGTGGACCTGATGAACGAGTCGCGGAGGGAATGGTCTCTCATGAACGCTGATAGGGGTAGGGAGGGAAATATATCTTTGGCGGTGGGGTCTGTAAAGAGGTGGCGGAAGTGGCGGAGGATGATGTGATGTATGAGGAGGTTGGTGGGGTGCAAAAGTGAGGACCCGGGGGACCGGGTGGGGGTGGATTTCTGTCCTTGTTGCATTGGGAGGGGTGGGGTTCAAGGGTGGTGGTGCGTAAAGTGGAGGAGATGCACTGGAGGGCACCGTCAACCACATGGGAAGGGAAGTTGCAAACATGGAAGGAATAGGCCACCTCGGACTTTCTGAGGTGGCATTGGTCATCCTGAGAACAGATGCGACAGAGGGGGAGGAATTGGGAATAAGGGATGGTGTTTTACAGGAGGTAGGAAGGGAGGAGGTTTAGTCTAGTTAGCTGTGGAGTCGGTGGGCTTGTAATAGATGTCCGTGTTTAATCAGTTGCTGGAACGGTGATGGAGAGGTCCAGGAAGGGGAGGTAGGTGTCTGAGATAGTTAAAGTGAATTTGAGGTCAGGGTGGAAGGTGTTGGTAAAGTTGGTAAAGGCGGCGCTGATACAGTCATCGATGTAACGGAGGAACAGGTGGGGGTGGTGCCAGTGTAACTGCGGAAAATGGACTCTTCCATGATTAAGATGAGGCGTTGAGGCCCGGGAAATGAAAATCTTGGAGGAGGTGAAGGGCGTGGATGGTGTCACGAACATAGGTGGGGAATTCCTGGACTAAGGGGGAACAGGACAGTGTCAAGGTAGGAAGAGATGAGTTCAGTGGGACAGGTGCAGGCTGAGATAATGGGTCGACCGGAACAGTCAGGTTTGTGAATCTTCGGTATGAGGTAGAATCGAGTAGTGCGGGGTTCATGGACAATGAGGTTGGAGGCTGTGGATGGGAGATCCCTAGAGGTGATAAGATTGTAGATGGTCTGAGAGATGATGGTTTGATGGTGGTAGGTGGGGTCATAATCAAGGGGGTAGTAGGAGGTGGTGTCTGCGAGTTGGCACCTGGCTTCAGTGGTGTAGAGGTGTTGGGGTGGCACGGTGGCTCAGTGGTTATCACTGCTGCCTCACAGCACCAGGGACCTGTGTTCGATTTCCCCCTCGGGTGACTGTCTGTGTGGAGTTTGCACATTCTCCCACGTCTGCGTGGGTTTCCTCCGGGTGCTCCGGTATCCTCCCACAATCCAAAGATGTGCAGGTCAGGTGAATTGGCCATGACAAATTGTCCATAGTGTTAGGTGCATTAGTCAAGAGTAAACATGGGATAGGGGAATGGGTGTGGGCGGATTACTTTTCGGAAGGTCAGTGTGGACATGTTAGGCCAAAGGGTCTGTTTCCACACTGTAGGGGAATCTTATCTTGAATCTAATCTATTGCATTCCCCTTGTCTGCGGGTTTATTGGTGAGGTTGGAGTTGGAACGGAGGGAGTGGAGGGCTGTGCATTGTGAGGGCAGGAGTTTGGAGTGGGTGAGGGTGGTGGACAGGTTGAGGTGGTTGATGTCACGGTGACAATTTGAAATAAAGAGATCGAGGGTGGGTAACAGGCCAGCACGGGGTGTCCAGATGGATGGGCTGTGTTGGTGGCAGGAGATGGGGTCCTTGGTGGGTGAGTGGGTGTCCTGGTATGAAAAAATGGGCCCAGAGGTGGAGGTATAGATAAACTATTGGTTACCCTACTGAAAGTGAAATACCTTGTCAAAATGCCAATAACAGTATAGTGGTACAGATTAAGACTCGGAGATATTCAATTTGGATTCAGTCACTAAGTATGTACTTGGGAAATACTAAATAATAGCAGACACACTCTTAAGCATATCATCAAATGCAACCAAATAGGAAGATTTACACTACACTGAGGAGAGTGAAGCCTAGACTTGCTAATCATTTAGAACTTACTGGCTGCTTAAAGAAAGTTGCAAGTGATAAGACAAACCTAAAAAAAGAGATGAAAAATGTCTTCAAATCTGGAAATATTGTCTTGAAGGATGGCCAGATAATATACTTAACAATCCAATGCCACCAGTACTTTAGGCAATGCAAGTACGTCACTGTTATTGATGATTTATTAATCTTTAAATGAGAGATTAGTTATACTGAGAATATTTTGGCCTGATAATTTTCTAAAGCTTCACTGAGGGCATTTGGGTTTTGTTGAGAATGTAACAATCAATTTGGTGGTCAGGTATCACACTCTATAAACACTTTAACTGCATTCTTTGTACAGTAAACTTCCAAGAAGAAAATGAACCAGTATTACCTGCTTTTCCATCAAGGTCATGGGAGCACTTGGGAGTGGATGTATTCAACTTAAAGGGAAAAATCTTCATCATGATTAATGATAAAACTTCAGACTGATTGACTTGAATCATTTACATTGTTTCACAGCTGTTAATTACCAATCCTTCAAATTATTCCACATATGGGACCCTGGTCTTTGTAGTGTCAGACAATGGACTACAACTTTTCAAATAAGGGAATTTCAAAATTTTCAATGCAACTATAACTTCAATCATGTTACCAGTTCACCACAGTGTCCTCAAATGAAGAGGCTGAGAGAGGGTTATGAACAAAGTTTTATTAAATTAAAAAAAAAACAAAGCTTGTGTCCTTGTGCATGAGTCACAGGAGGTTGGTCTGCAGGTACAACAAGTAATTAGAAAGGCAAATGGAAGGGGTTGAATTTAAAAGCAGGGAGTTATGTCACAGCTATATAGGGTGCTAGTGAGGCCACACCTGGAGTAGTGTGTGCAGTTTTGGTCTCCTTACTTGAGAAAGGGATGTACTGGCACTAGAGGGGGTGCAGAGGAGGTTCACTAGATTGATTCTGGAGTTGACGGGGTTGGCTTATGAGGAGACAGAGTAGACTGGGATTATATTCATTGGAATTCAGAAGAATGAGGGGATATCTTTTAGAAACATATAAAATTATGAAGGGTTTTATAAGGTAGAAGTTTTCACTGGCAGGTGAAACTAGGACAAGAAGGTCTCGCCTCAAGATTAGAGGGAGCAGATTTAA
Source organism: Chiloscyllium plagiosum (assembly GCF_004010195.1). Lineage (NCBI taxonomy): Eukaryota > Metazoa > Chordata > Chondrichthyes > Orectolobiformes > Hemiscylliidae > Chiloscyllium > Chiloscyllium plagiosum. Next base: position 29,448,075 of record NC_057727.1, read on the forward strand.
GACTGAATTGAGGAGGAACTTCTTCACCCAGAGGATTGTAAATCTATGGAATTCCTTGCCCAGTGAAGTAGTTGACGCTACTTCAGTAGAAGTTTTTAAAGCTAAAACAGGTTTTTTTAACAATAAAGGAATTAAGGGATATGTTGAGAGTGTGGGTAAGTGGATCTGAGGCCATGAAAGGGTCAGCTACGATCTTATTGAATGGTGGAGCAGGCTCAAAGGGCCAGATGGCCTACTCCTTCTCCTAGTTCTTATGTTCATACTGTATTGAATTAAGTTAAAAAAATCACACAATACCAGGTTATAGTCCAACAGGTTTATTTGAAAGTACTTGTTTTCGGAACGCTGCTCCTTCACAGATACAGTGCTCCAAAGTCTAGTGCTTCCAAATAAACCTGTTGAAATTTAATCCTTTGTTGTGCGATTTTAACTTTGTTCACCCCACTCCAACACCAGCACCTCCTCATTTATTGAATTAGTAATCCTTTTCACGACAGAATGGCTTATCGCTGTCAGAGTTACTAATGGATAGGAGATTGTGTTGAACAAATGGAATTTATATTCTCAGTGAAACTGGACATTGCACAGCACAATGAGCAAAATAGCAAGAGGAAAAGCTACAGTCAAAACTTCAACAACAGGCACAGTGAATGAATGTTTCAAGTGCTGGATCCCACGGAGGCAGAATAGGTAACAGACTAGCAATGAGAATGTGCGACTATTGAAGAAATACCATAACCGAGATCATTTATTGTCGAGATGTATAGAATGATGCTAACATTATAAGTAATGATGATGATGATGTAATAGTCACGTGAGTAGATAGAAATTCTAAACTCATGAAGATATACTCAATGTAAAGAACCATTGTAGATATTGAATTTTTGCACAAAAAGACCACAGACTCCAGCAGCATATTTTTACGAGACTGAATAATCCGAAATTCTACCACACAACCAATCAGTTGGCAGAAGTAAATAATCAATTTTTTTTTCCCATTAATTACCTTTAGCTAGTATTTAAACATAGAGAGTCCACCATAGCCCCTGGTGAACAAGGAAATGCTCAGCATGCTTAAAGAAAGAACTATTATTTAAAATAATTCCCTGAAATCATCTCAAAAATAAGGTCATAATCTGCCACCAACCTCTTCCAGTTATTTTCTGCTACTTCCCTACATTTTTTCTCTCACTAATTATCAAGTTATTAGATATTTAAGCATGCAATTTGTCAGTCACTCAAATATTTAGTATGAATGGCCACACTTTACTCTAAACTTACTATCACACTTGTTTAAAGTTAGAAATCACACAACACTTCATCGGGTGGTTGTCTGATGAAGAAGCAGTGCTCCGAAAGCTAGTGCTTCCAAATAAACCTGTTGGATTATAACCTGGTGTTGTGTAAATTTTAACAATGCACACTTCAGTCCAACACTAGCACCTCCAAATCATGTCACCTTTTAAAGATATTATTGCAGCTAAAATTAATGGTTCATTAATTGAATGCATGAAGCATTCAAAACAAAAATACGTGAAATGACATCTCAAATTTAAATTATTAGGTCTAATCTTATAGCCATTATGGAGACACAGATACGAAGAGATCAAATATGGGAACTAAACATTCAGAGGTGTGTGACTTTTCGGAAGGACAGGCAGGAAGGAAAGATGCTCTGGTAGTTTTAGCTGTATGTTTGAAATAAGTACAATTGCAATAAATGATTTTGGATTGGAAAATGTAGAATCCGAATGGGTGGAAGTAACAAATAACAAGACGACACTGGTAGGAGTAATCTATAAACCCCTTAACATAGGTGGGACTGAGCATAATTCAGATGATACTGATAGCATGTTGAAAGGCAATACATTAATCTGAGGTGATTTTAATCTTCATGTAGATTGGGAGTCAGATTGGTAGAGGTAACCACAAAGAATTCTTAGTTTCCAAGAGAGCTATGTTGCAGATCCAACTAAAGATCAGGCTATTTTTATGAGGAGACATTGAGCTGGTTAGGCCTCTGCTTATCAGAGTTTATAAGAATCATAGAATCCTGTAAATTTCTAATAGAACTAGACACAGGAAGGATGTTCCTGATGACCAGTGAATCCATAATCAGGAGTCACAGTCTTAACAAGATGGGGTAGGCCATTTAGAACTGAGATGAATAGAGATTTCTTCAACCAGGGAGTGGTATGCCCATGGAATTCTCGGACACAGAAAGCAGTTGAGGTTGGCACATTAAGTGTTTTCAAAAAGGAGCTGGTTATAGTACTAAAGGACTTAAAGAGTATGGGGAGAAAACAGTCATTATCATATTGATTGGCAGAGCAGGCTTGAAGGGCCAAATGGCCTACACCTGTTCTATTTTCTATGATACTACATACAGTAGCGCCTCGACATATGAATGACCCCGTTCACGAACAAATTGGTTTACGAACAGGATTGTACGTAAAATTTTGCTTCAACGTATGTACGAAATTCAAGGTACGAATGAAGGTACAAGCGCAAAAAGCCCGTGTGCGACCACGTGGTTTCATTGTTCTGCTTTGCTACGTGCTTGTTGAACACAAAAGCTCTCAGGCACTGCGTGATCTCATTCAGTTCGTCTTTGGCGCATGCGCTGTGAACAGCGTTCATTGCTACGTCCAAGCATTCTTATGCTATCCGAACAATGGGAAAAATTGATTCAGTTTGCAAACCTTTCGGTTTGCGAATCAGGTCCGGGAACAGATTAAGTTCATAAGTCGAGGCGCTACTATATATTAAATTACATTAAATGCAACCTGCCAGACAAGTGTCCATTTCTACCTTAGATCCAATTACAGCCTTGCTTTTCCAATGCCAGTATAAATCTTTGTATCTTGGAATTGCGCATAAACTTGAGGATAGTTCCACCCAGTTATCCTTCAATTGAAGATGTGAATAAGGCTTTCTTTGTGACATTAATTTTTCTCCATTGGCTAAAATAGTGCTTTGCATGTCTTGCGATGCAGTGTCAGTATCCTTTCCTCTGGGGCAGAAACTCTGAGTTCAAGTCCCTTCCAGTACTTGAGTACGGAAGGACTGTTTATGACGTAAAACAACAGGCTAATCAGCCTATGAATCCTTCCATGACTTTACCACAATTTCCCAATGGGAAAAAGGTACATTTGAAATTGTGTGAAGCAACAGCTAAAATAGTACCTAAATCTCTCAGCCAAGACATAAGTAAACTGGGAGCAGAACCTGCATCTTCTGAGCTATTGGTATTTCACCGCAAGATATTTCTTGTCTGCTGAAGGAAAATTGAAGGCTGTTTGATTGAAATCCTTTTTAAATGATGTCAGGCACAAGAAACCGGAATCAAATCTTAAAAAGTATTTTTAAATATGAAAGGTAATATGTAAAACAAATGTGCTTACATGCCTAAAATTTAAGACAATGTGAGATACAAAAAAGTTTTATTGATAATAAATAGCAAATATTTGCATGGTAGCAGCATAATTACAAAAATGGTTTTGCAGCCATGACATGGATTTGAATAAACGTTTACTCTTGAATATTTAAAAAATCGTACATATATCAGATTATTTAACCATTTCTGAAATAATTCTAGAACTATTGCTTTTTTCAAAAAAGGACAACATGTATTTATTTTTTAAAAATCAATATTAATAAACCTCTACGCTTTCAGAAAGGTCAGCCATCGGCTTTTATTAACAAGGGTTGTTGTGGATAGGACATTTCACCAAACGAATGGTGCTCTCTCCCGTAACATGCGTACTCCAAACCGCTGCCACTCTCGTTGGTGTATCCATAGCTCCTGCGTTGTATCCAGACAAGCCAGAACAGCACCACCTTTCCATGCTATCAAACGTGGATCCATGTCCTAATTACAAAAAATATATAAAATCAAAAAGAATTCAGCTTATGAATGTCTCCAACAGAGTGATGAAAAAGTACTTTAAAACTGTGCGGCATTATTTTTCATTTTCTAAAAACTAATGAGGATTTATTAAACTTTGATGAATGTCAAATAGAATAAAAAGAACAAAAAGTAAGCAGAAATGCAGATTTTCCAAAGTTCTTATTTAGACGTGCAACCAAATTCCTAAAAGCTTACATACTTTGCCCAAAGAACAAACAGTGACCCCTTCTATCTCCCAGGAGAAAATCTCAGATATATTCCCACCAGTAGATCTACTCAGATACTCAAAATTCTTGAAAACTAATTTAATTAACTTTTAAAAGAAACAAAAGACACAAGTCAAAAGACATTACCACACTTAGCGCCAGCACATTGTAAATATGAAATATATCACTGGTGTGGAGAAATTTATTAAAGAATACTGAGGGCACAGAACAATTAATCACAAAAAATTAGAATGGTGGAAGAAAATGTTACCTATGTGCAGGGAAGCATACAAATCATTTAATTTGCTTTATTTTCTTCCAATTTCCTCTCACCTCCCAGGATATGTTTCAAGACAAAATGGGTTTCTACTAAGGAATTTAAGAAATAGGAAGAGCTTCTAGCACCTGCTCTGCCACACAATATGATTTGTGGCTGATCTTTTGCCCCAGTTCCACTCCCTTGCCCAATGCCCATATATCTCAATTCCCTGAGAGTTCAAAATCTATGGTGAACTGCCTTAAAATTGGAATATACACAACCCTCTAGGGTAAATAATACTTAATACTCAAAAATTTTGAGAGAAGAAATTTCTTAATTCAGTTCTAAATAATTAGCTCCTTTGTCTGAGACCATACCTCAGTGTTCTAGATTCCCCGGTCATTGAAAAAAATCTCGCTGAGTATACCCTGAGAATCTGCTTCAAACTTTTGTACATTTCACTCAGATCGCCCTTCATTCTACAAAACTCTAGAGTATAGCCTCACATTACTCATCTTCTAACCACAAGACAATCCTATCAGCTCATGCAAATAAGTCCTTCCTCAGAGAGACAACAAGACTGGACACCGTACTCTATGAAAAAGCTATTCAGCTGTAACAAGACCTCCTATTTTTGTACTCCAAACTCTGATAAAAGCCCAATATGATATTTGCATTTAATAAAAATAGAAAATACTCAGGAGACAAACACTCAATGGGTTAGCTAACATCTGAGCAGAGAAATTGTTAACCTGAGTTCTTTGTATAAGAAATAACCCATATCTCTTTAAACATCAACATTTTGAAATGTCACATCCTTTAAAATATTTTGCTTTTCACACACACTAAAATAAATAATCTTACGCTTCCCATGTTATACTCCAGATATCACATTCTTACCAACTCACTTAAATTGTCTGTATCTCTTTGTATTCTCCTCACAGCTGAACTCCTTAAAATTCTATCTCGCCATTTCATCTTGGTCTCTTCACTCAAGTCATTAATACAGATTCTAAATAGCTGATGCCCTTGTCCTTGTAACACTCTGATAGTTGTAATTTACCAATATGAAAGCAGCCATTTATCCCTAATCTCTGATTCCTGTTCAATTACCAATCTTTCATCCGTAGTAATACAATACTGTTAACTCCATGAGCCATTATTTTTCTAGAATTTCTACGATTATGCACACTAACCTTTTGTGTGGCATCTTATCAAATATCTGTTGGATATCAAAGTATCTTCTAGCTACTGGTGTCCTTTACTAGTTGCAGCTTCAAAATGAATACATTTTTCAAATACTTTTGTTTTCCTAAAACCATGAACTTTGTCTGATTTCCAAGTGCATTGTTAAAACTCCCCCCATAATTATAGATTCCTGGATTTTATCACCAAAGGACATGAGAAAGGAACAAAACAGGAAAGAGATAGAGTGCTTAGTAGTGTGGTATAAAGATAACAATCTTTCCCTCAATGTCAGCAAAAGTAAAGAGCAGATGATTGACTTCAGGAAGCAACAAGGAAGGCACACCCATATCTACATTAACAGAGCAGAGGATGAGAGGGTCAGGATCATCAGGTCCTTGGGAGTGATGATAACCGAACCCTGTCCTGGACCACATACATGGATTCGACAGTCAAGAAGGCACATCAACACCTCTTCTTCCTCAGGAGGCTAAGGACACTCAGCATTTCCATAAGGTTTCTCACCAATTTTTACAGATCACTGCAGAAGGATTGTATCTGGAAGCATTACTGGTTGGTTTAGCAACTGGACTGCGCAGGTCCGTACGAAACTACAGAAAGTTGTGAATGCAACCCCTTTCCATTACTCAAGTAATCCATGGATGCCATCTATACATGTCGCAGTCTCGGAAAGGCAGCCAACAAAGATCCCACCCACCTTGGTTATAAGCTCTTCTAAACTCGGACATCAGGCAGAAGATACAAAAGCTTAAACACAAGTACCAACAGATTCATGAACAGTTTCTTCCCTGCTTTTATTAAACTTTTGAATGAACTTCTCAAAATTTCAAATCTAGTGTTGATCTTTGCTGACTAACTTTGAATTCCTCGTTCGGTTCAATCACACTATGATCTTTGTATGTTATGATCTGCCTCTATCGCATGCAGAACAAAACTTTTCGCTGTGCCTAGGTACTCATAACAATAATAAATCAAACCAAATTGGAAAGAAAGGTGTAACAACCTACTGTTTTTCAGACTGGAGGCCTGTGATCAGTGCTGGGATAAGGATTGGTGCTGGGTCCACTACTTTTCGTCATTTACATTAAGGATTTGGAAGTGAGCATAAGAGGTATAGTTAGCAAGTTTGCAGATGACACCAAAATTAGAGGTGTAGTGGACAGCAAAGAAGGTTACCACAGATTACAATGGGATCTTGATCAGATGGGCCAATGAGCTGAGAAGTGGCAGATGGCATTTAATTCAGATAAATGCAAGGTGTTGCATTTTGGGAAAGCAAATCTTAGCAGGACTTATACGCTTAATGGTAAAGTCCTAGGGAGTGTTGCTGAACAAAGAGAACGTGGAGTGCAGGTCCATAGTTCCTTGAAAGTAGAGTCGCAGGTAGATAGGATAGTGAAGAAGGCGTTTGGTATGCTTTCCTTTATTGGTCAGAGTACTGAGTACAGGAATTGGGAGGTCATGTTGCGGCTGTACAGGATATTGGTTAGGCTACTGTTGTAATATTGCATGCAATTCTGGTCTCCTTCCTATCGGAAGGATGTTGTGAAACTTGAAAGGATTCAGAAAAGATTTACAAAGAAGTTGCCAGGATTGGAGGATTTGAGCTAAACGGAGAGGTTGAATAGGCTAGGGCTGTTTTCCCTGGAGCATTGGAAGCTGAGGGGTGACCTTATTGAGGTTTATAAAATCATTACGGGTATGGATAGGATAAATAGACAAAGTCATTTCCCCAAGGTGGGGAGAGTCCAGAGCTAGAGGGCATAGGTTTAGGGTGAGAGGGGAAATATATAAAAGAAACCTAAGGGGCAACATTTTCACGCAGAGGGTGGTACGTGTATGGAATGAGCTGCCAGAGGATGCGGTGGAGACTGGTACAATTGCAACATTTAACAGGCATTTGGATGGGTATATGAATAGGAAGGATTTGGAGGGATATGGGCTGGGTACTGGCCGGTGGGACTAGATTGGGTTGGGATATCTGGTCGGCATGGATGAATTGGACCGAAGGGTCTGTTTCCATGCTGTACATCTCTATGACTCTAAAGGGACAACAGTGAGAAACAAGGAATGAATGATATTAAGTACTAAAATCATGCTACAAACAAGAACATTTTTTTGCATGTTTCTCAGGTGTGCGAGATGTGCTGGGGAAACCTCTGCAGGTATGGAAGCAGTATTCATTTATTTCACAGCATGAAGCTACAAGCTATGTTATGAGAAAATTGAGATTCTTTAGAAAAAAGGGACTTGATTTTTAAATTAGAAATGGTAACGAAAGCAGTTGGTTATTCTATACTTTAGGATTAAATATTCTGCCTATCAAAATGCATCACAGAAGTACAGATTGTCACAGAATCCTGGGGCTTGCAGGATTTTCTATTCTCTATTTAAGCTGGATGAATGAGGCTTTAATATTCATAAATACTCGCCATCAAACCAGGTGAAATGAAACTGTAATCTTTATATTTTAATATGAGGTTTCCAGAAGACAAGTAGGTGCTGTCTGTTCTCAGGTTATAAGAGTAAAATCAGAACATGATTTGCAAATTTAGAAAGGATCTCAATCCTGCCTTGTGTTGAATGAGGTTGCAGTCTAAAATGTAAAATTCAAGTAGATCAAATCAAGCAAAGAGTGGGTAAGATCTTCATTCTATTTTAAATCCACCCCCCCAATCCAAACGCACACCACTCAACAACACATCTAGTTTCAAATAGGCAGAACAAGTTAAAATAGATTTAATTGCTCAGAGATGAACTGGCATATATGCAACTGAATTCACTGCTAATGCTGATTGGCAATATAATGAGTTATATTCTAGAAATTACAGAATATGTACATTTCTATAGCATTGGTTAAGTGAGTGGAATAAATGAAATTCAAGCTTCACTCATAAGCCATAATTATTGATGTAGTTGGATCCATTCAGAAAAACTGTTCTATTTAAACTACTTTCTCTGTAAAAGATAAAACATTTTATAATAGAATCTATAATTCTATAATCTGGCATAATAGAAACTTGTGGTAAAGACCAGAAGATTAAAGGTCATCCTCGATCATTTACAAAAAATGCATACACGATTCAACATACTTTTAAATGAACTTTTAAACAGCATGCAATTAATTTCTTGTTGTATACTGAACAAGCGAGAACAACAGCTTTCCTACGAGCCAAAATCTGTTCGAAATGGCTTCTCAAATCTAATGATGTCCCATAAAGTATGTTTCAAACATTTTTACCAAGGATTCCTTGTCCCTGGTGTCTGGAAATTGGAAGGTAAAGATTAGATCAGATAAGAGGTCAACTCCCACAGCACTTCATCTGGACTGCTGATGTACTCCTGTGAATATAGTCCCAAGATACTTTGGGGTGGAAGGGGTTGGGTCAGATATCCTTTGTGCGTGTGGATCACTTATGGAGACAAATTCCCTTTGGGTCTTTCTAACTGTGGAGAAGGTTGTGCATAAAAGATGCAGAAACCACTTGGAAGTGTCCAAATTGTCAAGACCTGTCAAAAACTGTCAACAAGAGTCTAGAATGGTCAATAAGTGTCAAGAGTGTCAAGTGTCTAAATGGTTTTATAACCTTCAATACAGAATTTTAAGTAATAGAACTATACGTTTTCACCTATGTGCGCAAGTACTTGTAGATACTTAATAGCTGGCATGGTAGATGCAGGTGAAAAGTTGGAAGCAGGTGAAAGTTGGTATAGGAGTATAAGAGGTCATGAGAATGGATTGAAGGTATTAAGTTGTTTGGTTGGGGTACAGGGAGTGCCGTGAGGGTGAGGGCTGGAGGGAAGTCATACATTTCTTCCCCTTTTGAGGCTTAAGATTGGCCATTGTATTGTGAAAAGGCGTTCTGGTGAGTAACGTATGTATATGCTCATTGGATAACTGCTTGGAAGTGTCAATTTTTTCAAAAAGTGCAGAGTTTAAATAAAGCTTTTGGGTATTTCAGAGGGCCTGTTTGCATAAAGCTGTTGTAAGATATGTACTGCATGACTGATATAACAAACTATCATTCTTATGATGGGATGCTTATGGACAGTTCCAACAGTTTATTGAATGGAAATAATTGTTGACATAAATACTTAAGGGAAATGCTTGATTACTTAGGTATGAAGCACTTGAATGCAGTGTGCATTTATGTAAGTCATTGAGCACCCAAATGAAATATTTGTTAAAATAAGAGATTGACTAAAGCTTTTTTTTGTATTAATGAGTGTGTATTTTTTCAAGGGCGATATCATCAATACTCTGGTAACATTATTTGCTGTCAGGATGCCTCCAGATTAATGTACATGCTGGAAAATAATTGGGCAAAGACTAGTGGGTGAGGTTTTGAGCTGGCACTAAATTGGCACAGGGGCCATAAAGGCTCTTGGGGATGCCAGGGAATGTATGGGTACACAGGACCATGGGAGATGGTTAGATGGGAATACGTTGGCACAAGACCATGGGTTTGCATAGGGAGTATCAGAAGCCCAGCGTAGCATAGATGGGGCATGGAGAGTGAGAAATGATGGAATCCCAAGTTTGAACAGTGTTGGAGTCCCAAGCTGAACTTCTGCTCAGACCATTGCAGGAAATGGCATAGTCCGCCATTTACTCCTGGCCCGACTCCAAATTCAGCCTGGAACAAAGGGGAGTGTGGGCAGCCATTTTTAAGGATTTTAATTCAGAGATGAACTTCCAACCTCATTTTCATGTTATTGCTAAGATTAGGATAGCGTTTTTGTTAACCTCCTCGTCTATCAAAACTCTTGATAGACAAAATTGTCTGGATTAGCCAGATATTAAAACTGACCTTTTATAACAATACATTAATTTTTTGGTGCAATATAAAATACATTTTTCCCACCTTGGGCCTTGTGATAACTTCAACATTCTCTACTATTCTGCGAAAAGATGGTGGCATCTTGTTCAGAATTCTGTGTTGTAAAAATTCTTGAGCCCCATGGAACATTAGACCTCCTCCAACCACCAAAATGGAACTGTACATTTTCTTTTTTGTTTCGTCAGATCCTGAAAGTGTATATGTTTTTCTTAGGTAATGCACCATTCCAGAAGTAATTGATAACAGATGTAAAATTTATCCTCATTAAATTACATAACGTGCTTTGCTCAGAAAATATTTTATGAATTAATCCATTAAAAATTATACACTCAAACTTCATTCAAAAATTACAGTGATATTGATGAGGAAGTTCAATTGTTCCATTGTAATCTCACAAAAATAACTCAGTTTCACAAGTTTACGATGGCAAACAAAAAGCTGAGCTCAGTTGATATCCAAATTCTGTACCATTAAATTACTATGTTTCCTTAAATATATTATTGACCTTTTGCTCATATATTTTACATAAATTACTCAAATAATTATTTTTGGAAATATAGAGTCATAAACTGTAAGTATAAAAGGTGATCATAAGATCCACTGGGGTTCAGGCAACTAAAAGCATGGCACCAATTGTGGAGCAATAAAGGAATTAGATGGGCACAGATATCACAGAGTTATGAAGCTGGAACATATCAAAGAGAAAGGGAGGACAGAAGAATTTGAAAACAAGGATGAGGGTTTTTAAATCAAAATATTGCTTGCTTGGCAGCCAAGATTAGTGAGCAAAGCAGTCACAATGAAACAGGACTTGCTGTGAGTTTATGGAGGATAGAATGTGGGACACAGCCAGGAATGTATTGAAATACCTGTGTCGAGAGACAATGAAATAAGAAATTAAGGTTTCAGCAGCAATTGAGAACCAAGACAGGAATGTAGTCGAGCTACATTTCAGAGATAGAAATAAATGGAAATAATCTTAGCAATAACATGAAAATGAGGTTGGAAGTTCATCTCTGAATTAAATGTGACACCAAAGTTGTGAATAGACTTGCTTAGAGCTCAGACCGTTTCTATGGAGAGGGGTGGTTTCAGTAGCTACGGAACAGATTTGGAGCAGGCACTGAAAATAATGGCTTCAGCTTTCTCAAATATTTAACTGGAGAAATGTTTTGCTCATTCAGTAATAAATATCCTTTATATTAATGCTATTCAAATATGTATACAATTTTTCCAAATGGTGGCAACAGTTTTTGCCTTACTCGTTTTCAGTGACAAAGCATGCCATCGCTCCATATAAAAAGTTTCGTCTATAATCTGCCCTCATTTGATCATTTTAAATTACTGACTCTTCTCCACTGGGTCCGAGCCAGAAAAAATAGTAAAGTAATCAAAATGTTTCATAATTCTAAAACCTCCTCTTGGATTCTCCTTTTGATAATGAAATGTCCAAAACTGTTCAGTTACTTCTTTTTTCTTGCATTTTGTGATTCAAAATTGCTATTTAACTTTTGTTTCAATGAAACACAAAATATACCTGATTATCCTCCAAGTATAATATTCACTGAAACCAGTTTTCAAATTAATCCCCATTATTCATTTTTATAAAATAATAAATGTAGCAGTCATTCTTACCACAGCAATCAATACTATGCAGTATTGATTTATCAAGCCCCAAAGCCTTTCCTTCAAACTGTGACATGGTTGTTTTTCTGGCCATCAGAGTTGCTGGCAGATCCTCCGAATCATTTGCTCCTAGTAGACAATCATGTTGAGAAGTTCCAAGTTCTAGTTCATGAGAATGACTCTTCTCTGCACTATCTGTATTCTGAGTACTTGACTCTACATCAAATCCAGCAAATTTAGCCAGAGCTTTCCTCTCGGCAATAGCTTTGGCAGCCTAGACAACAGAAATGGTAACACATTAAATTACTTGGTATAAACTAATGTTTGACTATTTCAGAGAATTTGTACGGTTAAAACAACTATTTATTCTACAGATTCTTCAGCAAGCTTATTAAATCACTGCACAATGATGTCATTGTTGGCTTGTTTCTCTTCCATTTTGTTGCATAACTGTTAAATATTATGAAATTCATAACCGTTACCTGCTCCTGTTTACTCTGGGTTGCCACTAGATAATGTTCATCATGTGGATCCTCTGAATCACCTTGTGATCTGTGTTGCAGTGAAGTTATCTTCTGTCCCACAATTCCAAAAGTAGCTGGATAAAACAATGCCATTGGTGCCTAAGGATGTATGCAAATATTAAACTGTTTAACTATCACTCAGTATAATTTGTCTTTTGTGGTTCTGAATAAAGTAACGGAAGGTTACAAAACAAAATCCCTAAGAGCCTTTCAAAGAGATCAGGTTATCATTTTCACCAATTTAAGGCAAGAGTAGTCTCATTTATAATAAACAAAATAACTACAGAAATCGCTTCAGAAAGGTTTGATGATGAAGAGTCACTAAACTCGAAACATTAAGTCTGCTTCCTCCACACTGATGCTGCCAGACCTGCTGAGTTTCTCCAGCAATTTCTGTTTTAGTCCCATTTAAATTTTGTTTATGATGCAAAGTGATGCCAACAGCACAGGTTCAATTCCTGCACTGGCTGACATTACTATGACGGTCCCACCTTCTCAATTTCACTGCTCACCTGAGGCATAGCAACCCTCAGATTAAACCACCATCAGTTAGCTCCCTCTGATGAGACAACAGCTCTGTGATCCTCTAGACTTTGGTCACTTTACCAACATACAGAAACAATTTTCAAACATGAAAATGTGTAAACCTCTTTAGTTTCCTTGTAATCACAATCATCTCCTGGTGATCTCAATAACTTGTTAATATAATGCAAGAAAAGCACATCTTTATTTGTAATTATACATTTTCACCAACGGATGATACTGCTGCATTCCCTTTAGAATCCGTTGTGGAATACGATGGTGGTTAGTTAGTTATCTAAAGCTATCTTTAGCTTTGACTGAACCTTAGTGCATAAAGATCTAGTGTTTCTGCACCCATAACAGAGAATAAGTAAATAATGGCAGCCACCGAGACAATACAATTACATCTTCAAAACACAATATTTAGGTCAGACTGAACCTGAAATTCTACAGTCATTACAAATTGTGACGTTACTCAAAGGAAATACTTCAATATATAAAGTTCAGACACCTGTAGTTTTTCATCTCCTTGTCGCAACTGGTATAATAATGCTGGAGAGTCTGGTTGACGGACCTTGAATTCATGATCCTGAATTCCAGAGATATCCTGTTTAGGGAAATGGAATAGGAAATTTGATTTACTCCACACATTTATAAAACTTTCATTTTACATAATCATTCAAATATTGTCATTTAATGAAATTATTAAAATTTTGGGAGGTGGGAAGAGGGTAAGATGCAGGAAGGGATGAAAGTGAATCTGAGAGATTAATATTTTAATGTGATTTTCAAACTACATCCTGATTACTGAAAAGTTGGGATAGTGGACTACCTTTACAGATTAAAATTATTAAGTATTTTTAAGGTTTTTATGGGCAATTCCTGTGCATACCTTGATATTCTTCCACATTTTATGTTCTGTAAACTCCTAACTCTCATCAAGTCCCAGTCACCATAAGCCCTGTGCTCTCCAAACAAAATTGTTAAGACAATTATTTAAAGTCTTCATTCCCATTTATAATTTCTTCTGTTGAATCACCTCTTCCCATTTCTATTCTACTCCAGTTCTATTGCTTCTACAAGGTGTGACCTCTGCATTCTTCCAATTCCGGCCTCTTGCTTTTCGCCACTCCATCAATTGCTGCTAAAGCCCAAAGTCACCAATTCCACCTCTTCTCTGATTTCCTTGATTTCTTTAGGGACTTTCTGATATCTTACCATGCTCAAAGTGCTATATAAATTCAAGTTGGTGCTTTTGTGCTATTCTACAGAATACTCTTGTCCTGTCTGACGGATTTCCGTTAAATTGAAAACATTGTATAAAGTTAAATTGAAGACTCAATTTAACTTTATACAATGGCAGACTCACATGGTAGAACGAAAGCAGCCTTTTCTTTCCTCCAACCCTGCAATCACTTTCGGAGAAATCAAAGAGAGATTTCAGTGGATCTGTGTCTGAGTACATCAGATGACCCAAGTAAAGCAAGTTTTGGAAAACTGAAAGGGTCAGTTCATAGGCTCCTAATTTTTCACTATTTACATCAGTGAAGGAACAAAAATTATAAAGCTCATTTACAAGCATGAGCTGTAATTTTACAATCCTAATTTTCCAACATATACTACAGCATACCTAGGTACAGATATGTAGAAAAAAATTTAAAGCCAGCACTCTCTAATTTTGTGCTGATTTTCTATAGCTGGTGAAAAAATATCTGATACGGACACACACTGACAACAAAATTGAGCCAACTCTTGGTTCACAGCAGGTGCAAGATATGTCACCCTCATCTGTGGAGTTGAAACTGGAAAATTAACAATGGGTTAACTTCATAAAGCAAAATACACAAAATATTCAAAGATTATTCATTAGGATTTTTTTTTGTTTTGGAAGTCATTAGCTCGGCCAGCATTAATTGCCCATCACTAATTGCCCAGAGCACTGACTGAGTCAACCACATTGCTATAGGTCTGGAGTCACATATAGGCTAGGTAAGGGTGGCAAATTTCTTTCCCTAGAGGCACAATTGAATCAACTGCATCTGCCTTTTTCCAAAATATATTTTAAAACATGAAAAATTGAAATTACAAGATCCAGAATTGTGAATTCACTTATTTTCCTGCAGCTTTACAATTCAAACTTTTATCAGAAAAATGTTTGACCTGGTCTAGATGACAGAATGTCTCTTTAAGCTGCTGAAGAAGCAGACAGTCCATTCGATTAAATAGGTGACAATCTCTATAAGGGAAACCAGACCGCTGCATAAGCCAGAAGAAACACCTGGTCACATCAGATCCTCCATAGGCTAAACGCAATCTGTATGGCATAGATAAATCAGTTGTCAGAATACAAATTACTGGTGGTACAGCACTAAATGAAAATGTAGAGTTCTAAACAGACAAATGCTGGAAAAAAAAGTACATTTATCAAGAATTATGCATATAGATAAACTCAAATTGCAATTTCCCTTCATTCAAACCATCAGCAACTGAACATCAGCCACTGCACACCAAAGAATTCTTTCACTGAACACAACCACCCAGTCACTTCCCTTTTTCTAAATCCTCTCCATCACTTTGAACTGACTTTTGCCACTCCTCTATTAACTCCTATTTTTGCATGGTATCTATTTTTGTCTGAAGTTACCGTCTAGGAGAAAGTGAGGACTGCAGATGCTGGAGATCAGAGCTGAAACCGTGTTGCTGGAGGACCTGCTACGCTTTTCCAGCAACACATTTTCAGCGCTGAAGATACCCTCTGTAAAGCATATGGCACTTTTCTATGTTAAAAGCACGAAGTAATATTATGGACGAAGCCACAGGATTCCAAAACAAAATGGATCACATCAAAGTTCAGCAGCCCTACCACGTCCAGTTTTGAATACGTCAGGGATGGAAATAAATTATGCAGTGGGTGACTCGCTCGTATCGGTCCAATTTAGATAAGCAATTATGCCACACAAACACTGAGTTATTGACTGGTTTATTCATGAGCTCACGGGGAGAGGCAAGTCGACCAAACAGTCACAAGTTACTTTGGCGAGTTACAGGGAGTTGTGTGAGAGCACAGTGGCCCAGTGGTTAGCACTGCTGCCTCACAGCACCAGGGTTTCTGGTTCAATTTCAGCCTTGGGTGACTGTCTGTGTGGAGTTTGCACATTCTCCCTGTGTCTGCGTGGGTTTCCTCCGGGTGCTCCGGTTTCGTCCCACAGTCCAAAGATGTGGAGGTCAGGTGAATTAGCCATGCTACGTTGCCCATAGTATTAGGTTCATTAGTCAGAGGGAAATGGGTCTGGGTGGGTGACTCTTCAGAGGGTCGGTGTGAAGGGCCAGTTTCCACACTGTAGGGAATCTAACCTAATGATTATATAGGCTACAATCGTTTAACAATTAGCAAACTGTTAATTGCAGGATAATCAGCAAGCTGAAGAGATGCGAGAGAGGAGCGAAGGACTTCTGGGAAGGTTAGTCTAACTGTTTAAAAACCTTACTTCAGGTGTTGAAGCCTCCATTTGCCGAGAGGTGCAAGGGAGGAGCGAAGGACTTCTGGTAAGTCATATATTTGTGTGGTTGTGTTATCTGAAACACTGCTCAGGTAGTGTCTCCCACCCATCCTCCTCCTCTAACCAAAAAAAAGGTTCTGTGCGCCAGATTGGTAAGGTAACGAGTTTACATTTTATTCCTTATTTTTCAACAGTCTCTTTGGGAATTTCGAATAGTGGGAATGGAGATTAGGGCAGTTGAATGTTCCTCCTGCAGAATGTGGGAGTTAAGGGTCACCACTAGTGTCCCTGCTGACTACATCTGCGGGAAGAGCACCCAACTCCAGCTCCTCGAAAACCGCGTCAGGGAACTGGAGCTAGAGCTGGATGAACTTCGGATCATTCGGGAGGCAGAGGGAGTTATTAAGAGGAGTTACAGGGAGGTAGTCACTCCTCAGGTACAAGAAAAAGGCAGATGGGTGACAGTCAGATGATGGAAAGGGAACCGGCAGGCAGTGCAGGGATCCCCTGTGGCCATTCCCCTCAACAATAAGTATACCGTTTTGGATAATGTTGGCGGGGGAACGACTTACCAGGGGAAAGAAGTGGGGCACAGAGTCTGTCCCTGCTGCTTAGAAGGGAAGGGGAAAGAGGAGCAGAGCAGTAGACATTGGGGACTCCATAGTTAGGGGGACAGATAGGAGGTTCAGTTGGTGTGTTGCCTCCCAGGTGCCAGGGTTCATGATGTCTCGAATCATGTTTTTGGGATCCTCAAGGGGGAGGGGGAACAGCCCCAAGTCGTGGTTCACATAGGCACCAATGACACAGGTAGGAAGAGAGATGGGGATTTAAGGCAGAAATTCAGAGAGCTAGGATGGAAGCTTAGAGCTAGGACGAACAGAATTGTTGTCTCTGGTTTGTTGCCTGTGCCACGTGCTATTGAAGCGAGGAATAGGGAGAGAGAGAGGAGTTGAACACGTGGCTACAGGGATGATGCAGGAGGGAGGGTTTTGGATTCTTGGATAATTGGGGCTTTTTCTGGGGTAGGTGGGACCTCTACAAGCAGGATGGTCTTCATCTGAACCAAAGGGGTACCAATATCCTGGCTGGGGGGGGGGGGGGGATTTCACTAAGGTGGGTTTAAACTAATTCAGCAGGGGGATGGGAACCAAAATTGTAGTTCGAGGATAGAAAAGGCTGAGAGTAGGGAGGTCCGAAATCAAGTTTCAGGGACGCAAGATGGCACCAGCAAGCAAGAAGTTGGTTTGAAATGTGTCTACTTCAACGCCAGGACTTCTGGTAAGTCATATATTTGTGTGGTTGTGTTACCTGAAACATTGCTCGGGTAGCTCCAGGAGCATCTGGAATAAGGTGGGTGAACTTGCAGCATGGGTTGATACCTGGGCCTTCGATGTTGTAGAGAAAATGAGGTCTGCAGATGCTGGAGATCAGAGACGGAAATGTGTTGCTGGAGAAGCGCAGCAGGTCAGGCAGCATCTAGGGATGCTATTCTCCTGTTCCCTAGATGCTGCCTGACCTGCTGCGCTTCTCCAGCAACACATTTCCACCTTCGATGTTGTAGCCATTTCAGAGACATGGATAGAGCAGGGACAGGAATGGTTGTTGCAGATTCCAGGATTTAGATGTTTCAGTAAGAACAGAGAAGATGGTAAAAGAGGGGGAGGGTGGCATTGTTGATCAAGGACAGTATTACAGTTGCAGAAAGGATGTTTGGGGACTCGTCAACTGAGGTAGTATTGGCTGAGGTTAGAAACAGGAAAGGAGAGGTCACCCTGTTGGGAGTTTTCTATAGGTCTCCGAATAGTTCTAGAGATGTAGAGGAAAGGATAGCAAAGATGATTCTTGATAGGAGTGAGAGAGACAGGATAGTTGTCATGGGGGATTTCAACTTTCCAAATCTATAGAGTACTATAGATGGTCAGTTTTTGTCCAGTGTGTGCAGGAGAGCTTCCTGACACAGTATGTAGGCAGGCCAACAAGGGGCGAAGCCACATTAGATTTGGTACTGGGTAATGAGCCCGGCCAGGTGTTAGACTTGGAAGTAGGTGAGCACTTTGGTGATAGCACTCACAATTCTGTTATGTTTACTTTAGTGATAGAAAGGGATAGGTGTATACCACTGGGCAAGAGTTACAGCTGGGGGAAAGGCAATTACGATGCGATTAGGCAAGATTTAGGAAGCATAGGATGGGGGAGGAAACTGCAGGGGATGGGCACATTAGAAATGTGGAGCTTATTCAAGGAAAAGCTCCTGTGTGTCCTAGATAAGTACGTACCTGTCAGGCAGGGAGGAAGCTGTAGAGCGCGGGAGCTGTGGTTTACGAAGGAAGTGGAGTCTCTGGTCAAGAGGAAGAAGAAGGCTTATGTTAGGGTGAGATGCGAAAGCTCAGTTAGGGGGCTTGAGGGTTACAAGGTAGCCAGGAAAGACCTAAAGAGAGAGCTCAGAAGAGCCAGGAGGAGACATGAGAAGTTGTTGGCAGATAGGATCAGGGTAAACCCTAAGGCTTTCTATAGGTGTTTAAGGAATAAAAGAATGACGAGATTAAGATTAGGGCCAATCAAGGATAGTAGTGGGAAGTTGTGTGTGGAGTCAGAGGAGATAGGGGAAGCACTAAATGAATATTTTTCGACAGTATTCACTCTAGAAAACGACAATGTTGTCAAGGAGA
>NC_057727.1:29467703-29478153 GCF_004010195.1 Chiloscyllium plagiosum
TATTGTACAAAATGCAGAGGAATGGGATTGTGGGAGATATAGCAGTTTGGATCAGTAATTGGCTTGCTGAAAGAAGACAGAGGGTGGTGGTTGATGGGAAATGTTCATCCTGGAGTCCAGTTACTAGTGGTGTACTGCAAGGGTCGGTGTTGGATCCACTGCTGTTCGTCATTTTTATAAATGACCTGGATGAGGGCGTAGAAGGGTGGGTTAGTAAATTTGCAGACAACATTAAGGTCGGTGGAGTTGTGGATAGTGACGAAGGATGTTGTAGGTTACAGAGAGACATAGATGAGCTGCAGAGCTGGGCTGAGAGGTGGCAAATGGAGACTAATGCGGACAAGTGTGAGGTGATTCACTTTGGTCGGAATAACCAGAATGCAAAGTACTGGGCTAATGGTAAGATTCTTGGTAGTGTAGATAGATCCTTGAAAGTTGCCACCCAGGTTGACAGGGTTGTTAAGAAGGCTAAAAGTGTTTTAGCTTTTATTAATAGAGGGATCGAATTCCGGAACCATGAGGTTATGCTGCAGCTGTACAAACTCTGGTGCAGCCGCACTTGGAGTATTGTGTACAGTTCTGGTCACTGCATTATAAGAAGGATGTCGAAGCTTTGAAAAGGGTGCAGAGGAGATTTACTAGGATGTTGCCTGGTATGGAGGGAAGGTCTTACGAGGAAAGGCTGAGGGCCTTGAGGCTGTTCTCCTAAGAGAGAAGAAGGTTTAGAGAGACTTAATAGAGACATATAAGATAATCAGAAGGTTAGATAGGGTGGACAGGGAGAGCCTTTTTCCAAGTATGGTGACGGTGAGCACGAGGGGGCAAAGCTTTAAATTGAGGGGTGATAGATATAGGACAGATGTTAGAGGTAGTTTCTTTACTCAGAGTAGAAAGGGTATGGAATGCTTTGCCTGCAAAAGTAGTAGATTCTCCAACTTTAAGTACATTTAAGTTGGCATTGGACAAGCATACGGACATACATGGAATAGTGTAGGTTAGATGGGCTTCAGATTGGTATGACAGGTCGGCGCAACATCGAGGGCCGAAGGGGGCCTGCACTGCACTTCTATGTTTCAAGCTAGGCACCTTGCCCAGTCACTAGCTTCAGTCACGTAGTGTCTGGACAGTGTTGGTCAGTAGCTGCTAAGCAGGTATTAGTATACAATAAGTCCTTGCAAAGAGAAGAGTAGTCCCCTGCAAGGAAATAATTTCTTTATCAGATATCAGTACAGCTGCAAGGCCAACTGTCTTCGCTGAGCATGGGAAACACAAGCTTTAACAAGCAGGCACTAAGATGAGATTCAAAATGGTTTCCAGGTTTTTAATATGTGACAAAATGGATGGCCCGAACCTAACAATTCTCCCACAGAATAGTAGTAAGCAACTCAACTAAGCTCCATTAGTCTGCACTCCATCAATAATGGGGGAGCACAGCATGTCAGTGCAAACATTTGGAACCATCTTCAGCCCGACATGTCGACTGGGTGATCCGTCTCCACCTCCTTCTGAGGTTGACAGCAAGACAGATGCCAGTTCATTTTAAAGGAAGTCTTCACTGAAGCAAAGAAAGCAAAAAAGCGGATGAGTTTAGGGTAAGAATTCTTATTTACAAATGCTGATCGTAAAGCAAAAGGAGTTGTAATGAGGATCTGATTCACTCCACGTGACATCAAGGGTGGGTTGAAGGTACTAGATACAACAAGAACAATGGACCATCAACACTCTAGCAGTAATACTGAAGACGTGCTCCTGAATTAGTTGCAAATCTACTCAAGCGGTTTCAGCACAGCTCCATCCAACTCTGACCAGAATATAAATATTGTAGTTAAAACAGGTCAGAAGCTGGGAATTCTGAACCAAGTAAACACATCATAGTTTCCAAAATGCAAAATTACCAAAAGCAAATAGGAATTTGATAGAATATCCTCAACTTACTTGGATGAGTGCAGCTCTAATGCTGAAGCAGCTCGATACCATGCAGGATAAAGCAACCCACTAAACATTCACTCCTCCCACCACCAGTGCACAGTGGCAGCACTGCATATTATCTATAAGATGTAATACAGCCAAGGCACTTTCAACAGGTTCTTTCAAGTACACAACCTCTTTCTTTCAGAAAGGCAAAGGCAGCAGAAGCCTGGGAATACCACAATGTGCAAGTTCACTTTGAGGTATACATGATCCTGGCTTGGAAATACATAATTACTTCCTCATTGTTACTGCTTTAAAATTCTGCAACTCCCTCTCTAATAGCACTGTGGGTACGCCTACACAATATGAGTGCAGCAATTCAAGAAGGCAGCTCATTCCCTTCTTCTCATGGGTAATTAAGAATAGACAATAAATACTTGCTACCGATGCTGACAGCCTGTGGAAAATTAAAAGTACATTTACAAAAATATACGTCTGAAAACTACAGAACAAAAGTGGTAATAATTTGCAGAACACTGAAAGACACATGCTCAAAGAAGAGATGTCAATGTGGACTTAAATCCTGGTCGTGTTCACTTTTTTCCTCCACTTTTGTACTGTCTGCCTTTGTAGCAAGGTCAGAATAATCCTGTCAGGGAAACTCGCAATGAGTTAATAGACTCCGGTATTTCGCCTCAAATGTGCAAAATGAGATTGGTAAATGTGACCTCAACTAAGCCCAAATTAACTGCCCACTTTTCACTAAAATGTGAATAAGTCTCCCAGGTAACTGTCCAACAATTTTGCTTGTATGTAACCTGTTGCATGTTTTAAAACAAGGTTTTCTTTTGGCATCACGGCAGCACCGGAGCATTACTATTTATCAACCATCATTATTCTGCTGATAACTAATACTAATATATTACTGATGTTATGATCGAAAACAAGTCAGTGAGTCCCAGAAGCGAGTTGCGGCCGGAATCCAGAGCAGAAGCAGATGCAGACCGAGCACAGGCCAACCTGGAAGTCAGCGCATGGAGGCAGCAAGGCCTTGTGTTCTGAAGCCCTGTGGGCATCGATTCAGTGAAAAGGACTATAATTTGAGTACTTCTAAAATTTTTTTATTCGTATTCTGGACTTTGAATAATTTGAGTACTTTTGAAAATGGTGTATTCCAATGTTAGACTTTTGCTTACTTTCTCAATTCTGTAACAAATACTTAGAAGTATCTGTACCCTGAACCTAAGATGGTGCCAAACAGGCGACATTACAAACTTTTCCCTGCACTCTATTCTATTCTAAGTCCGTTAGAAAACCATTTAACTATACAAAGCATTAGTTCATTTTGAAGTTAAAAATCACACAACACCAGGTTAGAGTCCAATTTCATTTTGAAGGTAGCATACATTAAAAAGTTCATACATGAGATCAAAATGAGTTCAGCTGTACACCAAATAAATGAAACCTGAAATATCGGAATTGCAGATATTTTCTTTCTACCATTAGTGCCTGTGACAAAAGCTCTATGCCCAGGTTAAAACTCTTATGAACTTCTTTGTCCTCAGATATGATGCATAACAAGTTGGGGTATTCTTCTGGTAACGCTAATCCAAACCCAATTACTTCAGAATCAAAAGTTTCTAATCCATCATTAAAAGTAGAACATTGACTGACCTGGTATTACGATGTGATACTCCATCTTCTACACAACATACACTAGTCTTCTGTTCTCCCACATCTACAACACAGGCACTACTTAAACCACTTCCAAATGTGGCACAGATGGATTCCTGATGAACAACAACACCTAGAAAATATTTTTAAAAAGGCAAAGATTAACTAATACTGACCAAACATATATGATAACAGAAATAGTTTTAAGGTAGAATTCTGCTAATTCTCAATTAGTTGAACATATTTTAACTAAATTATAAATGAGCAGTTCTTAAACTATAATAAACCTAACAGAAAAATTATTCTAGACTTATAAAATATCATAAATGCAAAATTAAACAGGAGGTAAAGTAAAAGTTTTCAATGCTGAGGAGGTGTCTCTACCTCAGAGGGATGCAAATTTTTCACACTGACTATATGTAGTGATGTGATAGACTGTAGTTTCTCAGGGAATCAGGGATAAGGCAAGCGGACAGGAAAGTGGAATAGAAGCCCAATATCACTTATAGTCATACAAAACGGCAGAGGTGGCTTGGCAGGCTATAAAATGACACTTGATCTTGTTTCTTACCTTTTCAAAATTTACCCTTTGTTTTTCTCACAGAAATTATTTATACTTGGTTGCTGAACATTTTAATATATACATAAGAACATAATAATTAGGAGCAGGAGTAGGCCATCTGGACCCTTCAAGCCTGCTCTGGCCATTCTATAAGATCATGGCTGATATTTTCATGGACTCAGCTCCACTTACCCGTGCTCTCACTATATCCCTTAATTCCTTTATTGTTCAAAAAATCTATCTTAGCTTTGAAAACGTTTACTGAAGTAGCGTCAACTACTTCAGTGGGCAAGGAATTCCACAGATTTAAAACCCTCTGCGTGAAGAAGTTCCTTCCCAATTCAGTCCTAAATCTGCTCTCTCTAATGTTGAGGCTCTGTTCTCTTGTCCTAGTTTCACCTGCCAGTGGAAACATCCTCTCTACTTCTACCTTAACTATTCCCTTAATAATTTCATATGTTTCTATAAGAGCCCGCTCAGTCTTCTGAATTCCAATGGAATACAATCCCAGACTACTCAGTCTCTCCTCATAAGCCAAACCCCTCAAATCCAGAATCAACCTGGTGAACCTCCTCTGCACCCGCTCTAGTGCCAGTTAGCAGACCAAAATTGCATGCAGTACTCCAGGTGTGGCCTCACCAGCATCCTGATCAGCTGCAACATAACCTCCCTGCTTTTAAACTCAATCTCTTTAGCAATGAAGAATAAAATTCCATTTGCCTTCCTAATTACTTGGTGTACCTGCAGACCAACCCTGTGATTCATGCATATATTAAAAATAAATGTATGCACCTTGATCAATGGCAATAACATACTATGTATGCTTACCTGAGAATCCTATATTGTTCAAAAGTAGGTTTATCAATTCTTTAACATGTTGTCTGTTGTAGATATCTGGGATTAGCACAATACACCTGTAATACTTGTGGAATTAAAACATAGCAATTAATACTACATTTTAAAAAAATCTTAAAAGTGAAATGCAAACAAGACGTGCTTTAATACAATTTTTGCACATTAAAATTCTTGCATGGACTGCAACATTGTTTCACAATACCATGAATACTCCTATGTCAGGTTCTACCTATGAATAGTAAAATATATTTTAAACATTTAAGCAATATTTTGCTCCCAAGTACTTTCCATGGGCTTGATGGCATAATAAAGACTCACTTCAGCACAGTATTAAAGAAATTCTGCAATTTTCCCTGTTCCTTCTTTAAAACTTGGTGTTCCAAATATGGAAATACATTAGATGTTACAGTATTTTATTAAAAACTCCAGCAAATTCACCTTCAGTGTGCTAGATGCACACTTATTCATATTGGAATGATCATTTAATCAAGAAAACCTGATTTGCTGAGAAACTGGCCTTGGAACCAATTTTCAGTAACTCACAATCCAGGTTTTTAGGACATGTCAATACCTCCTAAAGGATGATGGAAATCAAGATGAAATAGGTCTTGAGGTTTGATTAAGTGGAATAGATTTTTTAAAAAAGGCAAGAGGAAACAGGAAATTAAAATTCAATTGAAATGTAACTAGTCTATAGTGGAAGCACAATGGATTTGCAGCAAAGTACGTACACAATTTTCCACTATGCCTAATCTGTTTTCCACTGATGTTTACAGAACATTAATTTAAACTCTTCAGGAGAATAATTTCCTAGTCCCCACTGTTGCTTTTACATAGTTAGAAATTAAAAATTTTGGCAATAATTTGCAAGTCAATTAAAATAAAAACTGATGTGGTACAAAATTGCTTGCTGATTTTCTATGAATATACATCATGTTGCTGCCACAGACCAATTCCACATTAAATCAGATATTTTTAATCCAAATTAAGTTTCCATAGGCAATATTAACATTATTCCTAGAAATTATATTCGTATCATCACAGTGTATTACTACCTTTAAATTGCTGAAAATTTAAATATTGCAAATGAAGAAGGAAAACCAGTATCAAATGTTCCTAATACAGGGAACAATACAAAGTATAAAATTTGCAAAAAAGAATTCTAACATTGTTTTCATTCAACTTCTCATTAAAAATGATAATGTTTGTTAAAGGGAATTAATTGTCTAAGTGAATTAAAGAGAGTTATAAAACAAAAGCAATAAAGTCCAATCTACATGGTTTCCTAATTTCAATAAATTATTAATAATAAAAAATTTACACCAAAACATAATTGATAGCAAAATGGTCAATAATTTTAATACTTCTTAATAAAATAAATTCTAAGAGTTTAACTGTTTTCATTAAGAAGCTAATGTTAACCTTTAAATCTTTACGAGGTATTTCAAGGAACTTCTGAATGGCGTATGTCCAAATAGTTTCCAGATCAGCCAGTACTGCAGTGAGAGAGCCTCCAGGTCCTTCGTGAAGGTTAAACTGGCCTCTGCGAATTGGCCAATGTACATTGTAGCAGTCTGATGGGTTTACATACAATGCCTTTTGGAAGAGAATAAATTGATATATTGGATTGTATAATTTCAGTTTCTATTTCGATACAAAATTATTGTTTTATTTATTACTGAATTAACACAAAAACAAAACACACTATATTCTAAAAATATTGGAACAGACCAACTTGGTACAAAAGGTTTTCCTATGCTGCAATATATATAAAGAGGAGATTGTTGTGGTTGGAGATCAATCATCTCAACCCGAAATCATCACTGTGGGAGTTCCTCAGGGCAGTGTCCTAGGCCTAGTCATCTTCAGATGTTTCAGACTTTCTCTCCAGCATAAGAAAGGAATGCTTACTAATGACTGCACACATTGAGCTTCATTCACAACTCCTTAAACAACAGCAGTCCTTGTGCATATGCAGCAAGACCTGGACAACATCCAGGCTTGAGGTGATGAGTGGCGAGGAACATTTGCACCACACAAATGTTCCACAATGAGAGAATGTAACCACCAATTCTTGACGTTCATTAATATTACCACTGTTGAAGCCCCAACTATCAACATCCTGTGGATTACCATCAACCAGAAACTGTACTGGTCCAATCATATACATTGTGTAACTGCAAGAACAGGTCAGAAGCTGGGAATTCTGCAATGACTAACCCATTTCCCGACTCCCCAATGCCTGTCCATCAGTTATACCCCATTGGTCAGGAGTGTGATGGAATATTCTCCTCTGATCTGTGGGATCCAACAACAAATACTTAAGAAATCTGACAGGATATTGGACAGAGCAGCCCACATAAATGGTACTCTAGCTACCTCTTCAACATTCCCTCCTTTCACTACTGATGCACAATTGCATCAACAACTACAGTACAGTAGCCTCACCAAGGTTTCTTTAACAGCAACTTCCATATCTGCTGCCACTACCATCCTGAAGGAGAAGAGAGCAGATGTATATAAATATCATAATCTGCAAGTTCCCTCTAATGCACACATCATTCTAACTTGGAAATATCTCACTGTTTTCTCATTGGATCAAAATGCTCAAATACCCTTCCTAATTGCATTGTTGGTGTACGTGCAGCAAATAGACTGCAGTAGTTGAAGAATACAGCTCACCACCATCTTCTATGGCAAGTGACATCATATACTATGAATGAATAAAAAGAAATTTGACCTTGTGTGTCTTCAAATTAAGGATAACTGATCTTTTATGTTCGATTGAGTGGGCAGATACAGTTTTGGTTTATTAGCTTAATCGATACAACAGTGCACCCTTAAAACTCTACTGAAGAGTGAACTTAAATTATGTCCTCAAATCTTTGAATGGGACTTCAACTCTTAACCTTTTGACACATAGGCAAGATTGCTACCATTGAATGAAGTCTAAAACTTGTCCAAGTCACAATTTATTTGAGAAGTTTCAGGACTTTCCGACATCACATTTCACAGCTGACAGAAGTTACTTAGTAATTACACAGCTTAATAACCACAGTCAGAAGTTTCATTGTTGGTGAAGTTTATATAAAGATTTAAAACAAAATGCTCTACCTCTTCTCCTACAAGAAACTCAGGTTGATGTGACGTGTTTGTCCATTTGACCCCTGAATTGGTGTCTAAGACTGCTGGCCTCATCTGTTTGTTATATGCCCTCACCTGAAAAATACATAAAACGTTATAATGTGTCATCCACTATTCAAAGTTCTCAAATACTTACATATGTTATATTCATATTGGGGAAACATACACCCTGCCACGCACTACCATTTTTTAAAGCATTTTGCATTTCAAATTTTTCGGTGCAATAAAATTTAATGTAAACTCTCTGGAAATTCTCAAACTATAAAGAGTTTAGCAATATGATCTGAAACAATCGATCATACCTTACTATAATTACCGAAGTAATACCCCAATAAGGAATACAGGTATTCACCAAGTTTATTTTAGAAAGCAAGTTACCCACCACTTCCCAAGTGTAAGATTAATACTGTAATAAAATCTTACCCCAGAAAACTGCA
This sequence comes from Chiloscyllium plagiosum, assembly GCF_004010195.1. NCBI lineage: Eukaryota > Metazoa > Chordata > Chondrichthyes > Orectolobiformes > Hemiscylliidae > Chiloscyllium > Chiloscyllium plagiosum. Next base: position 29,476,287 of record NC_057727.1, read on the forward strand.
GTATTGTACCTGATCTGGAGGAGCTGGTATTCGCCTCGCACCATTTGACATCTTTTTGGACCATATAGCTTGATCCACCATTTTAAGGCCATTCTGTCTTTGCTCGTTACTTTCTGGTTTCTTTAAAGAAAAACAAATTTCATTGACATATTAATTTCCAACTTTAGATTAGCATTGCATTAGCAATTAAGTTAGTTATTACATAAACACACATTTCTCCAATGAACAAAACTGATGAAATTTGTCTTCTCAGAGATAGGATATTTGGGCCTAGAACTTGCAGTTTGGCAAAATGGCCAGTGTTCCTCTGAAACTGAAAGCAACTTGGGAAACAACATGTGAGGTAAAAACAGAATTTGAGAAGGTGCAGTCAGTGATTCAACACTTCTCCAAGTGGTACACTGCTAATGTTGCCCACAGTTTAGCCAAGAGTAAATATGTATGTTGACAGAACTTTTTCTTTTATGCTATTAATCTCATTTCAAAACCTCTTGGAAAATTACAACACATTGACAGAGGTGTAACTGGATTTTTGACAGCATACTAAGTTCATAAGCATGCTAAAAATTTCTTTGGCTCTTGAAAATTAATTTATTATTTGCAGGATATTAAATCTTTAAACTATGATTTGAAAATACAGTTTGTGATTTTAGCGTCTAACCTCATCTCAAATGTATGCCCAGTCATCAGTTCCACTCACTGAAATTTAATTGAAAGTATAATTAGTGCATTTTACTGCTTAGCTTGCTATCTGTGGGAGTAGTTAAATATGGTTGCTTATTTACCTGGCTTGATAATGTCACACCAGGCAATCCCTGTTCCCTGTTTTCCGTTGGGAAAGGGAAAGATTACAAAATCATTGTAGGCAATTTTCTTCAAGAATAGCACCAAGTGCTGTTATTTTGCAGCTGACACCAAAACTAGGGCCAATGATTTCTCACCATGATTATCTCCAATATGAATGTCAACAGGTTAAAAGGTTTAGCGGAGATACTTTGGAAAAAAGGCAACCACACAGCAAAGCAAACTTACATTGAGACCATCCCTATGTAGCCATGGATCCTCATAGTGAGGCTGTCCTTGTTGTTTATGTCTTCGGGCAATAATATGAGGTACACAAACAGGAAGTGTATCTGCAGCTCGTCCAATCCTTAGAGTAGATGAACCAGGATGAATAACCACAATGAAGTTACTCTGAATTGGCTTCAAAAGAAAATATTAAAAGGTTTAGTTTGGATCCAATTTTTAGAATGTACACAAGAAAAATCAAGGATTGAAAATGTAACTAAAATTTAGTCATCTTCTGTCCAATCCTTGTTGGTTACTGATTCTAAACATTTTGAAATCATTGGGTAATATTTTCTCCAATATTTTTAACTCACTTTCATTAATTTAATTTCAAATCTCTAATCCTATTTTTTGGCTTTAATAAGACGTCCATTGTCCTAACTAAGGATGTTGCCTACTCAGTGTCAGGTTAATTTCTGACGGAGGTCTTCATGTGCCTGAATAGGCCAGTTTTCAATTCGCAGATTTTTGGGGATATGGGGCAGCATGGCCCACAAGGAAGTGAGATTTGCTTCTTTTTCTTTCTTTCTCTGCTACCACTCATTTATGAAAGGTGTTTGGGCTCAGCATGTTGCAGCTTCATGAGCAAATTGGTGCCGTTTCGAATGATTGGTAGCGAACTCCTCCCAGTTTTAAACAGGATCTTGACCAGATGGGCCAATGGGCAGAGAAGTGGAAGATGGAGTTTAATTCAGATAAATGCGAGGTGCTGCATTTTGGGAAAGCAAATCTTAGCAGGACTTATACACTTAATGGTAAGGTCCTAGGGAGTGTTGCTGAACAAAGAGACCTTGGAGTG
>NC_057727.1:29478325-29517798 GCF_004010195.1 Chiloscyllium plagiosum
AGTCTTTTCCCTGGGGTCAGGGAGTCCAGAACTAGAGGGCATAGGTTTAGGGTGAGAGGGGAAAGATATAAAAGGGACCTTAGGGGCAACCTTTTCACACAGAGGATGGTATGTGTATGGAATGAGCTGCCAGAGGAAGTGGTGGAGGCTGGTACAATTGCAACATTTAAGAGGCATTTGGATGGGTATATGAATAGGAAGGGCTTGGAGGGATACGGGCCAGGTGCTGGCAGGTGGGACTAGATTGGGTTGGGATATCTGGTTGGCATGGACGGGTTGGACCAAAGGGTCCGTTTCCATGCTGTACATCTGTATGACTCTATGACTTCAAGGAGAATGGCTGGTACCATTTTTGTTCTCCGCTCCTGGAAAGCTGGCCATTTGAACGTTGAGAAAACGGGACTTGAAGAGTCCCCTGTTCAAAGGCAAATATAAAATGATTAATTAAGTACACATACCTTAGCTACTTTCCTTCTAAATTGTCCAGCTCAATTTAAAACAATTGGGTAACTTGCACATTTTGTCGATGGTGATACTTAAAGGTTATTCCTCAGTCATAATTCATCACATATACACTTGAAGACTAGGTATGTCATTTGACTATACATCCTCTCTAATATATATGGTTTCTAAGTTTCCTTCAACATAGCTCAGCATGAAAATTGTTAGCTGACAATTTCCCTATCCAGCTATTCTGAGAATGAAGCAGATAAAAACCAAGCATCACATGCAACAATCATATTTATGAACAGGTTAATTATGAAAATATCCACAAACAACAAGCATTACCAAAATGTTCAACCATCTGCCCTGACCTTTGATGCCACCATTAGACAATGCCTTGAAAGTAGTTAAGTGATTAGGATCTTGTTTAATTCTGACATTGTGACATTAAAAAAGGCAGAAGTTGGATCCTCTGGAATAATGGCTCACCTCCTGATCTCAAAGCTTTTCCACCACCTGTAAGACTCAACTTATGAATATGACTGAATAAATGTTACTCACCAATTACTACTACTCAGGTGGAACAGTGAGGGCAGCTCAGCGGTTAGCACTGCTGACTCACAACCCCAGGTTCAATTCCACCCAGGTGACTGATCTGGGTGAAGGAACAGGGGGCATTCTGGTTAAGTTTGCCGATGATAAGAAGAAGTTAAGCGGACAGACAGGTAGTACTGAGGAGTAGGGAGGCTGCAGAAAGATTTAGACAGTTTAGGAGAGTGGTCTAGGAAATGGCTGATGAAATTCAACGCGAGCAAGTGCGAGGTCTTGCACTTTGGAAAAATGAATACAGGCATAGACTATTTTTTAAACGTGAGAAAATTCAAAAAGCCAAAGTACAAAGGGATCTGGGAGTGCTAGTCCAGGATTCTCTAAAAGTTAATTTGCAGGTTGAGTTTGTGATTAAGAAAGCAAATATAATGTTGTCATTGATCTCGAGGGTTGGGATGTAAAAGCAGTGACGTCCTACTATAAAGCTCTAGTTTGGCCCCATTTAGAATACTGTGTCCAATTTTGGGCCCCACACCTCCAGAAGGACATACTGGCATTGGAGTGCGTTCAGCGGAGACTCACATGGATGATCCCTGGAATGGTAGGCCTAATATATGATGATCGGCTGAGGATCCTGGGATTGTATTCATTATAGTTTGGAAGGTTGAGGGGAGATCTAACAGAAACTTACAAGATAATGCATGTCTTAGAAAGACTGGACGCTGGGAAGTTGTTTCCATTAGGCAGGGAGATTAGGATCTATGGGCATAGCTTTAAAATTAGAGGGGGTCAATTTAGAATGGAAATGAGGAGACATTTCTTCAGCCAGAGAGTGGTGGGCCTGTGGAATTCATTGCCACGGAGTGCAGTGGAGGCCGGTACATTGGGTGTCTTCAAGGCAGAGATTGATAAATTCTTGATCTTGCAAGAAATTAAGTGCCAAGGGAAGAGTGCTGGTAAGTGGAATTGAAACACCAATCGCCATGATTAAATGGCAGAGTGGACTCGATGGGCTGAATGGCCTTGCTTCCACTTCTATGTCTTATGATAGTGTAGACTGTTTGTGTGGATTTCCTCTGGGTGCTTCGGTTTCCTCTCACAGTTAGGTAAAGTGGATTGGCCATGCTAAATTGCCCATAGAGTCCAGGGATATGCTGCTAAGTGGATTAGCCATGGGAAATGCAGGATTATAGGGATAGGGTCAGGAGGGTCAGTGTGGACTCGATGGGCTGAATGGCCTGCTTCCACACTGTAGGGATTGTATTTGTAAGTGCAATTAGCCATGTTACTTGAGCTCAGTACCATTCAGATTATAGCAGTCTATTTGACTGCCACTGGATGCATTATCAATTCCCTAAACCACAGCTCACTAACTGTACTGAAAACAACCGATGCTGGAGATCACAGCGGGGCAGACACAATCCGTTGAGAGACAGCAGGCTAATGTTTCGAGTCCAGATGACTTCATCAGAGCTGAAGTACACATCAGTTCTAATAAAAGTGTCATCTAGACTTGAAATGTTAGCTTGCTCTCTCTCATGGATGCTGTCTGACCCACTGTGATCTCCAGCATTTGTTGTTTTCAGTACAGATTCCAGCATCTGCAGTAATTTGCTCATTAATTGTAGTCCATCACCCTCCATCAGAAGGATGTTATAAAACATGGAAGGGTTCAGAAAAGATTTACGAGGATGTTGCCAGGATTAAAGAGTTTGAGCTAAAGGGTGAGGCTGAATAGGCTGGGACTATTTTCCATGGAGTGTCGGAGGCCGAGGTGTGACTTGAAAGAGAGGCATGGATAGGATAAATAGGCTAGATCTTTTCTCCGGGGGGAGTCAAAAACAAGAGGACATAGGTTTAAAGTGAGAGGGGAAAATATAAAAGGCACTTAAGGGGCAACTTTTTCACACAAAGTGTGGTGTGTGTTTGGAATAAGCTGTCAGAGCAAGTAGTGGAGGCTGGTACAATTGCCCGTAGTGTTAGGTGAAGGGGTAAATGTAGGGGAATGGGTCTGGGTGCGTTGCTCTTTGGCGGGTCGGTGTGGACTTATTGGGCTGAAGGGCCTGTTTCCACACTGTAAGTAATCTAAATCTAAAACATTTAAAAGCCATCTGGATGGGTATATGAATAGCAAGGGTTTAAAGGGATATGGGACAAATGCTGGCAAATGGGACTAGGTTAATTTAAGATATCTGGTCGGCATGGACAAGTTAGACTGAAGGGTCTGTTTGACTGCTTTACATTTCTATGATTCTATCACCAGTCAAGAGATCAATCTAATCTTAATGTCACCTCTCCACCTGCAGTCTATCACCAATTAAGGTCAAGCTCTGTGACAGGGTCACCCTAACTTCCAAGTCTGATGCAATCAACATTCAACACTCATTATTTCTTGTGATGAATCAAGATCCCAGAATTGCTTTACCCTTAACACACTCTCTACAGCAGCTGTAATTCAACAAAGTAGCACCAGCTTCTCAAAGCAGGTAAGACAAGCCATAAATGAAGTCTTAACGTTCTTCAAATACTACATAAAATAAAAGTATTGAGATTTAATTTCTCAACAGGAATAACTTATCTTTACTGTAACACTACTCGCGTCTGTATGTTCTGTCAACATATTTTGTTTGAATTTAATCGTTTCCCCTCTAATGCACCTCACAATATACTGCTGCACTATTTGAGGAACCAAATGTTGACAGTTTGCGTAAGAGATGTATAACAACTTTACCCAATGCTGCTAAAACTCACCCAGGAAGGCTGCCAGCGGTGAGGCCCAGGCCCAGGCTCAAGCCGCGGCCTTCAGTCCAGGCCCAGGCCGGCTGTGAGGACACAAAGCCAGTCAGCGCCGTGACTCAATGCCGCTCGATGCTCGCTCTCGGCCTGGGGACACGATTCCGGCTCGCACTCACCTCGAGGACAGATTCCGGGATGGCAGCGGGGACTATCGGACGCTTCACACCGCGCTGTTCCTTTTCTTTTTCCTTCTCTTTCTCTTTACCGTTGTCCTGTTCCACTTGGGTCATTTTTACCGGCTCCCTACCCGACACCGAGTCACAATTTCAAACCCGCGTCAGCGCTCCCCCTGTGTCTGCAGATCCTGTCTCAGTGTAGATCCTGTCAGTGACCTTCAGATCTTGTCTCAGTGTAGTTGTTGGATCCAGTCAGCGCTCCCCCTATGTCTGCAGATCCTGTCAGTGTAGATCCTGTCAGTGACCTTTCAGATCCTGTCTCAGTGTAGATGCTGGATCCAGTCAGCGATCTCCCTGTGTCTGCAGATCCTGTCTCAATGTAGATGCTGGATCCAGTCAGCAATCTCCCTGTGTCTGCAGATCCTGTCTCAGTGTCGATGCTAGATTCTCAGTCATCTTGCCATGTCGGCAGATCCTGTCTCAGTGCTGACCCCTGTGCCTACAAATTCTCTCTCAAAACACATCCTAGGTCCTGTGGCAGTGTCCCCCACCCTCAGTGTCTGCAAAACCTGTCTGTGTTGATCCCTGTATTTGCAGATCATCTCTGTGCTCCCTCTTGTATCTACAGGTCCTCTCCCTTAATGCTCCCTACTCCATATCTGTAGATCTTAGATTCTGTTAGTGGTCTCTCTGTTCGCATGTTTCCGACATGTACATAGTAGGTACTCATGTGACTCTGCCAACGTTGTCGATCTCATACACTGCAGGCAAGGATGACCCGAGGCATGGTACATCGGCGAGACCAAGCAGTGCTTCCAAATAAACTTGTTGGACTATAACCTGGTTTTGTGTGATTTTTAACTTTGTAACCCTATTTAGCTTCTCTTCTTTACTGGCATATAATCAACAACCCCTTTGTTTGCCGACTTCTCTGGGCTCTATATCCACCAGTTCACTTATTTCTTTACAGTGTCTCCACCATCAGCATAAATACCTCTTCCCAGCTGTTTCTAGTTTTGGAGGGTCACTGAACTTGAAACATGGTCTCTTTTCTCTCCACAGATGCTGCTGGATCTGCTGAGATTTTTCCAGTGATTTGTCTTTCGTAGAATAAAATCCTTACAATGTAGAAACGGGCCCTTTGGCCCAACAACTCCACACTGACCTGCTGAAGAGTAACCCATCCAGACTCAGACTCATTCCGCTACATATAATGCCTGACTAATGCATCAAACATACACATCCTTGAACACTGGACAAGTTACCATGGCCAATTCACCTAACCTGCACAGACATAGGGAGTATATGCAAACTCTACATGGACAGTCACCTGAGACTAGAATCAAACCCGGGTCCCTGGCACTGTGAGGCAGCAGTGCTAACTCCTAACCTTATCTCGTCTTTGTTTTGTAACTTTGTAGACTTAGATGGTGTAAAGGTCTTTCCTGGATTTTCTCCTCTTCTGTTGCCCTTAGTCAGTGGCTTTTTGATGATTTCCTTTGCACCCTTCTTGGAGGTTTGCTATCTTTTCTTTTCATCAGCTATAGTACTTATCAATTTCAAACATAGAATCCTTTGTGTCTGTAAGGTGTGATAAGCATACATTATATTGATTTGGATATTCCAATGGCCAAAGGATCATTAAAACAGAGTGGCCTGGAGAATCCCTGGTACAACTGACTCTGAGAATTGTCCAGGAAATTACATTTTTGGATGGCCAATTCCCCTAAAAGTCCTATAAAGTTGGAGAATTTAGAGGCTTCTGACTCACTTAAATTCAATAATTACCCAAGAAAAATTGGGAGGATTGAAAACCCAGTATAAATCCTGGAATACTATTAAATCTCTCCCCCAGCTCATGGGCACGTCCCGCTCCAACATCTCTTGGTATGGGTGGCAGCTGTCACAAGTGAGCCACTGCTCAGGGACTGGGCCCTCTGTCAGCTGGGTTTTAGGTGGCTGTGAAAGGAGATGGCTCAGGATTCAGGGGTTACCAAACTCAAGGACGTGTTAAATGGAAGAGGAGAGGACTGGATGACATCAGAAAAACTAGCCAATAGGGCATCCATCAGTGTGCAGACTGTGGCCAAAGCTATCCATTGCCTGATTAACATGGTAATCAGGCCTGAGAATACACAGACTATTAAGACAGCTCAACTGTGTAATATACGTCCAGGTAAAATTCTGTCCATCCAGAATTCAACTTGAGCCCTGGAGATTGAACCCTCCTTTGGACCTCTGGATCCCACAATTTGATCAGGCTTGAGATGATTCAAGACAGCAGAGGAATTTCCTGTACGTTCTGCTCAGCACACTCTCTACTTTATCCTTCTCTGCTAGTACCCTACATTCTGGCAGCTAGTGGAAAGCTCTCTGTAATGAGTTCCTCCATCTTTTCTTTGGATACTTGGGTCTCATATTTAATTAGAATGTCTTCACTTGCAGCCCCCCATCAGTTATTTAAAAGGGGCTGCCTTTAAACTTTTGGCTGCACTTCAGCTTTATGCTCCTGATCTACAGGCACACCATGCAGAAAGGGGGGGGCGGGGAAACGACAGGTAAGAGAATAGCGAGCCTGCTCCTGGGCACAGGCAAGGTGGCCATCAACAGTTCCAGACAGCTGTTTGTGAATGGTTCATGGCACCTGACTGTCCACCTGCATTCTGAGGTTAAGTCTGTGCTTAGAGCAGGAGCATGAGGGTTTCAGTGGCATGGTAAAGGCCATCCATGCTAGTTGTACTTCACAGGGGTTGGGGTACATCATCATTCCCAAAAATGACATTTTAAATTAAAGTTTGCTGAGTTTGGTTTTTGCTACAGTGCCCCATTGATGTGGGCTGTCTAACCCACTTGTTTAAGAGTATGTGAAGCAATATTCCCACTCCCATGGTGCACATGGAGCAGTGTTCAATCACTCTGGATGGAAGACAAGGACTTCCCTAGTATAATACAATCTCAATGAAAGATCACAGCATTCAAACAAAGGACTTGTTAATTTGGCCAGAATTGGTCAATCGAACAATAAAAGGGCTTTTGCCCCAATGGTCTTGTAGTTCAAGCTTTTAAACATATTCTTAGTGTTTAAAAAAACCCTGATAATGGCTTCACTAAGGTATATTTTCAAGGTGAATGCCTGAAATTTTTACTTTTAAAATAAAACTTAAACAAGTTAGACAGACCTAGTGGGGCACTGTAACGAAAACAAAGATAAACAGAATCTTATATAACTGCAATGGAAACTTATTAAAATTAAATCAGTGTTGTTAGTAGGGGTGATAACGCATCCCAGCCCCTGTGGTGCCCAAAAGTTCCTAAAAACCTCTGTGGTAGACACCACATGCTCTGTTTAAATAGGCCCCCAAACGCATAAGTGATGTGAGACAGTCAGATACTAAATTTTTGCTTTTTACCTTGAAAACAACAATGTTATACAGACCAACAATTAAGCCTCATCATGCTAAATTACAATCTCAAATTTTAATATATCCATATTCTGTCCATTGATTAGTGAAAATTGCACCAAACCAAATAAGAATAAAGAACAGGCTAAATAGAGTCCAATTTATTTACGTTTAAAATAAAAAACAAAAACTTGGACTTACATTGTGCCACTAATATTAAAAGACATTCTTGGCTCTTCAAAGATGCAATTTGATCTTGGCATCCATCAGAAATGAGATGGAGTTTAAGCCAGTCCTTAAGACCAGGACTGAAATGAGGAAATTCACAGATAGCAGTAAACATAATTGAGGCAAAGAAGTAAAAGAAATAAGACGTTTGAGAGTATTGTTGAGCTGGATGTGATAGAGCAAGGATCAGGAAGACATCAAATACAGGGACAAAAACTATAAATTTGGAAGCAGATGTTGGATAAATACATTTTGCAAGAGGTTCGTAGTGGGTAAAGGTTATCCACTAGGCTAGGAAAACATCAAAATAGTTGAATTTACAGGAACCGGCAACAGTTGTGCACATATAGAGGGATGGGTGTTACTTGGGAGGAAAGGAGGGGTTAACAGTGGACTTTTTGTCAAATGATTGAATCAATAATTGACATTAGTATTTTTGTACAACTGTTCTATCATATTAAAAGTGAGCAACTGATGCATTGAGTAAAAACAGATTGAGTTGTTAAAGATGATCTGATTTGGAACTTGCGTGGTCAGTGGCAAATCCACCTGTCTCAAGAAAACTAAATTTGAGAGCACATTTCTCTTATACTGCTTGGCTACCTGAGGCTGCACCTACACAGAACATGTGCTGAGGCTATGAACTGAAGCATTTAGCCATGTTCATCATCTTTTCCCCCAATATCTGATCAATACTTTTTTTACTTTGAACTGCTGTAGCAGTATCGCACTGGTATCTTTTACTACTGTATGTGGTGTCTTGGTAACTGCTTCCTAATCTCTGGGAATTTATCAAATTTTGGAAACATGGAAGAATCTATGAATCTTGCCTCATTGAATGAGCAATGTTCCCTCTGGCTAAAATTCTAAAGCAAAGCACACTGCTGACATTTTAAATTGGAATATTTTAAATGAAAATATTTTTGCAGCAATCTTTCTGAGGAGAGTTTGAATCATGAAGCACAGCTGGAGTAAATAGGGCATCAATGCACCAAAATTGATTCAGCTTGAGAAGTAGCTAGCAGGAGACTGAACTTTGTGACAAGGCAATGGATTTTGGGTCAGGCCAACAGACAATAGCCTCAGTCCTCCCAAAGTTTAACTCAAGAAAATTATTGTTTATCCAGAAGCTCGGGGAGGGATGAGAGAGTGAGACAGCAAGAGAGAACACACTAGGTATTATAATATTTGTATAATCTGATCCAATGTTGGCATATGATTCTGATAAAGAATGGCTAATAGATTCAAAAGAGGGTGATAATAATAGACAGTTGTGTCTTTGCTGATATGTGGGGGTATAGAGACTCCAATGATCATGGTGCAGAACAGAAAAGGCTGTTGCTGGAGATTTTATGCTGACGAGATTTGAACAAAAATCACACTGATCTTGAGATTTGACAATTTGTTACTCCTTCGAGAATTTTAACAGAAATGTTCTGTTTCTGGAGTTTCACATGAACAAATCCAAGGAATCTAAGAAAAGCTCCTCAATAAGAAATGTCATGTAAAATGGGCTAAAAGAGACAAATATATAAATAATACATGAATTTTATACTTACCATCCCAATAATGTCACACCATAAGCTTGGCTATTTAGATATGGTCTCAGGACACATTTTCTACACACACTGTCTCAAAAGATAGTGGACAAAGGGTCAATTCAAATGTAAAAACAGTAGATTTTTGTTAGGTAAGGATACTAATGTTATCGAAGAAGGTGGGCAATGGAGCTTGAAGTAAAAGATCAAGCATGATTGAACAGAATAGTGTCATATTTATGAAATTAAATGGCATAGTTCTTTTCCTATAACTATAGGTGTATCTCCTGGCAAAACCTGACATAGTATCCATTGAGTTTGTATTTGTCACAATTAGAACAATATGTGTAAAGATCCATCCCACATTGTTGACAAATATAAATTATATAGCTAATGAGGGAACTATGACATGTGTGAGCGGGCTTACTTGTTGACAGGTAATGGAAATATGTAGTGATAACTTCTAAACTAAGCAGCTTTCTGCAGATATACGGTGGAACTAGTGTGGGACTGGGAATGGTGCAATGACCTTGCCATGATCTGGGAACAGTAACAGTACATTCAACAACATGATGAAGTGTGCCAGTCACCATGTCCTTGAAGAAGCCAACCCATATCTAAAGCCTCGACTGTTCAATAACTACCTAAAAAAAAAAGTTAGTAACTATTCTTATGGCAAGCAAGGATCCAATCAGAAACTCTTACCTCTGTTCTGTACTAATAAAGTGTATTTTTAGATTAAACTCCAATACCACTTTTTTCAAAGAAAGATTTCTGTGACTTGATTCTTTACAACCTGTGTACGTTAGGCAAATGAATATTACTTCTGTAAACTTCAGCAAATTGACAAGGAAATCATTAAATATAAAAGAAAAGATCAAACCAATGTTCAAACGAATAGCCAAAACAAATATTGCTCTTGTATCAAAAAGTGCTTCTACTCCACCATTGAAACTAGGCATTTTAATTTAAGAAACAAGACATTTAAAATAGTTTATTGGTACATAGACCCAAAGAATAAAAATGTTCAAAATAGGATTATTCAACATAAGTTTGAAAGGAATGCTTGTAAAGTCAATTTTATTAAACACAAGACATTGCACAGTTGCTTTTCAATTGTGCCAGTGCCTATAAATTCAGGTTTTCCTAAGCACAACATCATTAATCAGTGTGTTTAACACCTAGCAACTCTTCTGGGTGGACAAGCACATTCACATTATTACTTTAAACTGGTCTTTACAACTTTCCCATCTTCTTGGAATTCTTGCACATCACCTTGTGAACGCACGTCCAACCGCCTGCTTTGGAAAGCAGGCGTTTACCTATAAAAAAAAGTTTTACAAAATATATCCATCACTTAAATTTTCCTCCTACATCAATACAAAAAATCTAATAAGTAATTGCTGTACATCAAATTAAATTTTAATCAGCTCTGCCATTGAATAGTGAGGTGCAGTTTTGCACTTGGAATTCCACAAACTCAAAATGTGGAATGCAGACTGGACAATTCCAAGCACGTGACTGTTTACAAATAAACATGGTGAAATTATTTATGAAAAGCGTAGTTTTGATTAAAAAGTGAGTGCAGCATGAAATCCTGACGTTTAATCCTGTGATTTTCCCTCCAGAATGTCAGAAGTGAAGATGTCACCGATGATTGCATGTTTAATTCCTTTTGTAACGACTCAGATAAATAAACTGTTTCTGCCTGAAGGTAATGAGTCCTGGACAACATTCAGGTTTGGATTGATTAATTGCAAGTAATATTTTAACTACATAGTGTCAGCAATAAATGTCTTCAACAAGAGAGAATCCAACTCTTTATGATATTCAATGCCAGCAATGTCACTGAATTCTCCATCAGTACCCTGGGAATTATTGATCAGAGATGCAACTTGTTTTTTATTCACTTACAGAATGTGGGCATCTCTGGCTAAGCCAACATTTATCGCCTATCCCTAGAGTGAACTAGTCATACTGTGGCTACAAAAACAACCCAGAAACTGGGAATTCTGTAGCAATTAACTCACATCTGGATTCCCCAAAATCTGCAAATCCATGTCAGGAGTACGTTGGAGAGCATTCCATCAATCTGAATGAGTACAGCTACACTTTAAGAAGCTTGAGTCTATCAGAGCAGCCTACCCGATTGCCAACCCATCCAACACCTCAAACTCCACTGGTAGCAATCAATCAATCTCCAAGATGTTTTGCAACAAATCACCCAAGGGTGTTTTGAAAATGCCTTCCATGACCACTACAACCTAAAAACGGCAAGGTTGGATGACATATTGTCACACCACCAGTAAAGTTAATTCCATCCTGACTTGAAACTATATGGCCTGTCTTTTACTGTAGCCTTGCGTAAATCCTGGATCTTCCAAGCAAAACGGTTGGTATTCCTACACCATAAGGATAGGGTTAGTTCAAGAAAGTGGCCAGCACTAATTTCTCACAGGTAAGTAGGGATGGGCTAAAAATACTGGACTTGGCAGTGATGCCCACAACCCTGAACAAATTAAGAAAAAAATTCATAAGTGCTATGAAATAAGAATGGAATTTGACTTGGTAGGCTAGTGTAACAAGTGACTTAGCTGACTTGTTTTATTAACTATTTCCTCGCTTGTAACAATTAAAAATAATTTGTAAAATTAAACTTGCCAAAAGTTTTGCTCTATTTGCCATCCATTGTAGAACACAAACAAAAAACCAGAATTCTAACTGAACCAGTCAACAAATTGTTTCACATACTAAGTACTGTTATGATTTGGAGGTGTTGGCGTTGAACTGGGGTGGACAAAGTTTAAAAATCGTACAACACCAGGTTATAGTCCAACAGATTTATTCAGAAGCACTAGCTTTCTGAGCACTCCAAAAGCTAGTGCTTCCGAATAAACCCATTGGACTATAACCAAACATTGTTATGTTATTCATAAGTATATTTCTGTTTTGAAACAGGCACGTTACCTTCCTCATCCTCCAGACATTGGAGGTGGTGGAGGACCACCTCCACCATGGTTTATTCGACCCATCTTTCTCCGTGGAACTCCTGGAGGGCTGTTAAAAAATTAGGTTTGCAAGGAATTTAAATTAAGATTGTTACAACCAGATTCACTTAGCCAAAACATATTGGGTAATAATCCAAGTTGAACACAAGTTACATACAGTCAGAATGTGGTAACCAAACCGCTTTCCCATTATTTATAAGGGATGTCTACATTATAACAGAAAATAATATAGCAACTGAAGGAGGAGCAGATCATACCTGATCCACTAGATTAGTCACAATTGTATTAACTAATGCACTTTTCTCTTTGCCCAATATCCCTCAATTCTGAAACATCAAAATCTGTCTATTCTAACCTTAAAAAGTATATTCAACAATTAAGCATCCAGAATCCTGTGGAATCGAGAATTTCAAAGGTTCACATTATGCAAGTCAAAAAATTTCTTATGATCCTACAAGATTCATCCCCTTACCCTGAGATGATACATTATGCTTTCGATTGCCCGGTCAGGGGAAACAACATCTGGGCCTACTCTTTCAAACACCCTACAAAATCTAGTACACTGATTAGTCAGTGAGAGAAGATACTCAGACTGTTGCTTTCATGAATTAATTTTAGACAGCACCACCTAATTTCCGATGTTTTGATGACAAGGAGAATTGCATACACTGACAAGCCACAATACTCTGAGCAGTTTATATAGAAAGAGTATTGACGATTAAGGAAATAAGTCACTGTTGATGCCATGTAATTTTGTTGTCACTGCTGCAGCACTTTTACTTGTCCCCAATGGCAATCAAGAAAACTGCCATTGAAAACCTGGTCTTTCTGACGGGGGGTCCAAAAGATTTTTCACCAAAATCAACATGAGATCTATGCTATAGGTCCATTATTGTATTTGCTACATGTAAAATGGCAAATGAGACAAATAGTAAAACAAAATTATTTTAGGTTCTCTAAAAAACTGCGAAAACAGTGACTGATCACATTTTTTTCCCCGACAGTGTGGAAGCAAGCTACCACACCAACCCTCTGAAGAGCATTCCATGCACCCACCCTATCCCCTGAAACCCTTCATTTCCCATAGCTAATCCACCTAACCTGCACATTTTGTACTGTGGGAGGAAACTGGAACACCCTAGGAAACCCATGCAGACATGGGGAGAACATTCAAGCTAGAGGCTGGAATTGAACCTGGCTCTGTGGCACTGTGAGGCAGCAGTGCTCACCACTGAGTCATCTTACCACCCCTACTTAGAAATCAATTCTTCTCCCATGTTTTGTCACAATAGTAGAAAAATCATAAGTCATAATGAGACACAAGTATAATTCTTCCAATTGCTTAAGTTGTTATTTTACCCTTTCCACGTTCAATATGTTTCAGTACTTAACAGTTTCAAATAAATCTATAGCTGAATGCTCACTGAGCTAAAACGTTCATTTTCAGACATTCCATCTAGTTGCTCACTGAAGATGTTACCTAATATGGTGACGAAACATCTGAAAGTGAACCTTCCAGCTCAGTGAGCAAACCCATGTCCAGAACCTCAATCTGAGCTACACATCTTCTCAAACTCGCTAAATCTATAGCTTTATTGAGTAGAAGTCTTTAGTTGCAATTCTTTCAAAATCTCTTCCTCTCTCTCCCTCCCCCCTTTATTTACACCTTTGCAATTGGAGCAGTTACAAAAATGTACACAACATGATCATGTTTTTGCGGCTGGATATCATTCAAGCCTCTTTAATATTCTATGAATGTAGCATACATTTTTGAAGTTTCACTTATGGAAACAAAAGTGCATTGTATAGAATTTACTTAAACGTGTTCAAGAACTTGTAATATACAGGCTTTGCAATCCAGAATGCTTAGGTATCAGTAAATAGTATCATTTCGAAATCACATTTAAAGATGTTCATTATTAGCTTCATGCAACGTCAAAGCAACTTTAGATCAGCATGTTAATGGTGACATTATCCAATCCATTTTGATATTTCAGATGTATTTCAAGAATAGCTTAAAATAGTCATGTACATGAAAAATTACAGTTGACTATAATTTCAAATTTTTAAAAACAATTCTCTTAATTACTTTTCATCCAAATAGTTACGTCTTTGAAGAGATACAGGTGCCAATGTAGGAAATGTTTAACATTTTTAATCAAAAGGTGTTGATCCATTTGTTTTAAATACTGAACAAAAATAGTTGAGTATTGCCAAAAGAAATATATTTGGTTGAAGTTTTTCTACTTGCATTTATCAGGACAGAATCACAAGAATACCAAATCTCAAAGGAAACAATTTATATTGGATGAGAAAAAGTGTTGGTTGGCTGACCAGCAGCCTCTGATTGGCAAAACTTTGATATTTGGACACAACGCGTGTACACATCAATTTTATTTCTAGAAAGGATATGTGACTACATGCAAATATACTGTAGTTTCTAATGTCCATAAGTGAATCATAACTGCAAGTCAAACAGTGTAATTATTAGCACAATCAGGATTACTTAGCATGTGTGTGCAATCGTGGAATGATCCTAACATTGGAAACATGGTTAAGTTTTACAAGAATGGGCTGGTAAAATATAGAGAGTAGGCGGGAGTGAAGATTGTAGATGCTGGAGATCAGAGTCTACATTAGAGTGGTGCTGGAAAAGCACAGCAGGTCAGGCAACATCCGAGAAACAGGAAAATTGACATTTCGGGCAAAAGCCCTTGAAGGCTTTTACCTGAAATGTCGATTTTCCTGCTCCTCAGATGCTGCCTGACCTGCTGTGCTTTTCCAGCACCACTCTAATCTATACTCTGAACTCCAGCATCTGCAGTCCTCATTTTTCGCCAAATATAGAGAATAGTCAGTTTGTTGCAGTTTGCATTGTTTGATAGTGATCCAGTTGTTGGGACATTTGGTTGACAGAAATATTAAAATTCTAAATTTAGGCTGCATGAAGGAAAAAAATAAATGCATTAAAAGGTCTGTTTCCATTCGTATCATTACAGCAATGGCAATGCAGATTGTAGGGCTTAAATTTAAATTCTAAAAACATGATTCTTTGTTCTACTTACTATGGCATTATGATTAGATTAGATTAGATTACTTAGTGTGGAAACAGGCCCTTCGGCCCAACAAGTCCACACCGACCCGCCGAAGCGCAACCCATCCAGACCCATTCCCCCACATTTGCCCCTTCATTTAACATTGTGGGCAATTTAACTTGGCCAATTCACCTAACCTGCACATTTTTGGACTGTGGGAGGAAACCGGAGCACTCGGAGACACAGGGAGAACATGCAAACTCCACACAGAGTCGTATGAGGCGGAAATTGAACCCGGGTCTCTGGCGCTGTGAGGCAGCAGTGCTAACCACTGTGCCACCATGCCGCCCACGGTTTTATGCTTAAAACAAGTAGTGAACCTTTAAAAAAATGATTTTTACTGAAAGAAAAAAAATCTGCTTGCTTTTAACATAGAATTACCCTCTTCCATCGTCGGGTCTACCCCAGGATGACTGACTTCCAGTTCTTTTATATTCTGCTCCAGCTGGATTGAACAATGTTCTGAAGCTGAATATGGAACACAACTGATTACTAAATCAGAATAGATAGTAGTTCATATACTGCTTTAATAATAGAATTGTTTGCACACTGAAGTTAGATAATAAAATGTTAAGTTGAAACTTACAAAAAAGAAATAAACTCCACTATTCCCCAGAAAAACTGAATTATTGATGACAAACTCCATGGTGCTTGACTCCTGCTATCCACTACTTGCCCTATATTAAAAAAATTACAATGAATAGTGTTATGTATTTTACTCAGTCCACAACAATGCATTACAAAAATATATTTTCAACATGAATATTTAGATGCCCCAGGTCTTTAGCTCCCAGAGTTTACAATGAATAGCTCAAATCCTAGAATGCAGTATCATTACAATGTGAATGATTGGATATAGTGTTGAAAATCATACTTAATTTTCCTTGCCCAATCTTTTATATGTTCAATAGACATGTAAACAAGTACTAATGACATATAGAAGCAATATCACAGCCAGCACTGTGCCGAGGAAATCTCTTGCAAGTAGACAAATAAACAACTTTCCACTAGATTAGGAAAGGTTCTGCATTCCATCCAGGTAGGGTCCACTGATAACACTTTCAGAGTCCCCTCTAAAAGATTAAATGTTAAGGGACATTACAGATCAAAGATGAATTCTATATTTGTTAGAATATTATTTCTGTTTAGTGATCCATATTAGCATTGTTTTTTGATTGTTAAAGAGAAAAATAAATTCTGTCCTCCAGATATCTACAGACATTACTGGCAATATTTGAAAGCAGGTGGTAGACCCCCCACCCTATTTAAGGCAGAGGTATAAAAGCAAACAAAAAAGTGCCAATCACAAAGACACTTTCCCACTGCAGTTGCATACTTCCTGTTCAAATGTTTTTATGTAAGATAATTTAAACTTTTGGAAGATTATTATAGAAAAATCCTTAATCCAAATCTTTGTTTACAAATAGTACAAATGACCCTTTGGTCCAACCCGTCCATGCTGACCAGATATCCCAACCCAATCCAGTCCCACCTGCCAGCACCTGGCCCATATCCCTCCAAACCCTTCCTATTCATATACCCATCCAAATGTCTTTTAAATGTTGCAATTATTCCAGCCTCCACCACTTCCTCTGGCAGCACATTCCATGCATGTACCACCCTCTGTGTGAAACAGTTGCTCCTTGGGTCCCTTTTATATCTTTCCTTTCTCACCCTAAACCTATGTCCTCTAATTCTGGACTCCCCGACCCCAGGGAAAAGACTATCTATTTATCCTTGTTAAAAATCACACAACACCAGGTTATAGTCCAACAGGTTTAATTGGAAGCACACTAGCTTTCGAGCGCCGCTCCTTCATCAGGTGATAGTGGAGGACACAATTCTAAGGCACAGAATTTATAGCAAAAATTTACAGTGTGAGATAACTGAAATTATACATTTGAAAAATACCTTTGTCTGTTGAGTCTTTCATCTGTTCGAATCCCATAATAGTTTAACTTTTTTAAAAAAGTTGCATTCTCAGGTTAGCTGTAACAAAGGGTGTTAGCTAGACAATATGTTGGAGGTGTTAGCCCAATGTTCTCTGTCTGTGTCACGATGCTTAGATTGTTATCTCACTTTTTAGATTAGAATCAGAGAGAGAGAGAGAGAGAGAGAGAGAGAGAGAGAGAGAGAGAGAGAGAGAGAGAGAGAGAGAGAGAAAGAAAATATGTGTGTGCATGAGTGTAGAGTAGTCTAAGTCTCTGAGAGGATCCTCAGACCACTCTACACACTCAACCCCCAACCCAGACAGACACAGACACACACACACAGACCCACATATTTTGTGGGGTGAATTTGTACTTGCAGAGTTACATTGCACTTTGCTCAAAAACTGCATGAATTCATGTAAAACTCTGTTATTTCACTTTTTAGATTAGAATTAATCCTAACATCATGGCATAGACTGAGAACACAGGGGTGAACACCTCCAACATATTGCCCAGCTAACACCCTTTGTTACAGCTAACCTGAGAATGCAACTTTTAAAAAAAGGTTTTGTGATTTACACATGAAAGAAGTGAAACTATCATGGTATTCGAACAGATGAAAGACTCAACAGACAAGAAAGGTATTTTTCAAATGTATAATTTCAGTTACCTCATACTGTAAATTTTTGCTATAATTTCTGTGCCTTAGATTTGTGCCCTCCACTATCACCTGATGAAGGAGCGGCGCTCCAAAAGCTAGTGTGCTTCCAATTAAAACCTGTTGGACTATAACCTGGTGTTGTGATTTTTAACTTTGTACACCCCAGTCCAACAGTGGCATCTCCAAATCATGTCTATTTATCCTATCCACGCCCCTCATGATTTTGTAAACCTCTATAAGGTCACCCCTCAGCCTCCGATGCTCCAGGGAAAACAGCCCCAGCCTCTTCAACCAGAATTGCATGCAATATTCCAACAGTAGCCTAACCAATGTCCTGTACTGCCACAACATGACCTCCCAACTCCTGTACTCAATACTCTGACCAATAAAGGAAAGCATACCAAACGCCTTCTTCACTATCCTATCTACCAGCGACTCCACTTTCAAGGAGCTATGAACCTGCACTCCAAGGTCTCTTTGTCCAGCAACACTCTCTAGGATCTTACCATTAAGTGTAAAAGTCCTGCTAAAATTTGCTTTCTCAAAATGCAGCTGAATCAGATCATTGAAGTATTCACATGAAAAATGAAAAAAAAAATCAAAGAATTAAAATTTTCAAAACAGCGAAAATCCCAGACAACCACGATCATGTAATAAACAAAGATGCATTAAATCAGTAGCTGCATTTAACCTTCAGCAGTCCGAGAGAGGTAAACCTAATGTATGACTCTCAACCGGTGTAAAGGTAAATACAAAATTTGTTAAGTATCCCATTCAAGCTGGATGTTTTTTCGTATATTCTTTAGCATAAACTCATCAAGATGAACATGCGAATTAAATATTTAACATGCTGTCAAGTGAAAATACAAAAAAAGCAAACATGGGTTTTTGACTCAATTGTTATCTCACCAATTAGTTTGTTAAGGAATTCACCTGAAAAAGCTATTAGATGAGGTAAAATAGCCAACAAAAAATTGTGTTTCTAGAGAACAAAACTAGCTCAACATAAATAGTTAGACACCACAGATTAATTGCATTTTGCACAAAGTGACCAATACTACTGCATGGGTTGAACCCCCACGTTTGGAGTAATGAAAGCTCCATGAAAACTGGCATAGATATTGTTTTCTAGAGCATCTACAACCCATTTGTTGAAATTACAGTGGACAATCCCTGCAAAGATTCACCCTGATAATCTCTGCCTGCGTAAGCAGTGCAGTATCAACTGAAAGGTACATTGTTTGAAACATTTAGATTTTAAACTCTCACCTGGCATTTAAATTACAGATGATTACTATGGCTTCAACAGGCTGTAACAAGAAACATTGAAGCCTGAAGGACAAGGTTTAGCTTTTTACATACATGATGTGCTGACATCTTCCCTATCTTACCCTTGCCTCAAACGTCATACTCTGATTATTTCTGGATTCTTTGATCATCTAAGAGTATTGTATCATTCCCACAGGAATGGGATAGGCAGTGATTCTGAACACCTCTGGCAAGAGTCCTGGATATTTAAACATGTCCAGGAATCAAAATCTCATCAAGCCTCGACATGCACCTTTACTTATCACCCACCCCACCTCGACGTGAATAAAGCCAGGCCTTTTGTTAAAGATCAAGCAATAAACGGAGGTGAACTGGCTTGCTGCACGGATGTCCAAAAACGTTATGCATCATCGCCGTCATGGTCTTTCGTTCATCCTAATCAAATATTTCCACTGACTGTTGTTGCTGGATGTCAAAAGTTTGCCAGTTGATGACGTACATCAGTCACTACACACATTTATTTAATGTACGCTCCCCTTTCTCTGGCGCAGCCCGGTTTAAACCACACACACACACAAACAACAGTTCAGTTTGATTAGTGCGGGCACATCCTATCATTAATAGTGGCGGTGATGTGAGCAGCAGCGGCACTCTCCTTCCTCCATCAGGTTACACCTGACACTGAGGGAATGCGAGGATGGGGAAGAGGTCCCGGTAGGAAAGCGGGTCCATCTCACCTTCGGGAACAGGGAGAGACAACACTCGCTCAGTTTAAATACACTCACTTACTATTACCCTCCGCCAGATACATTCCCCAACGTCATCAAAATGCAGTTTTAAAACCCCCTAACCGACGCCGCCACTTTCTCACCGTTGGACACGTACACCATTTTGTCATAATCTATTTCCGTTTCCGCCTTACGGCCGGTTTTTTCCGGTCAGAGGGTAGAGCATAGAGCGGTTCCGACAACCGACAACTGACATGTTGATACACGTGAATTTCCAAGATATATTTTCTCAAACTCTCAGCTTCTCATTAATGTGAGCCCATCAACACGCAAAAGAGCAGATTGTGTAAGTTTTATGAATTTAAATGAGTAGTATCCAGCATAGATTTGCCATTGAAAGCCTAGGTGTAACGTGAGCCAGAGTTATTTTAATATTAACATAACTGAACCTGAAGAGAAGGAAACAACTGTGCTGAAGACTTTTACTCTAAAATTTGCTATGTCCCTAGTCAAAATGATATAGTTAGAACTGTGGTATATATCTGTTAAAATGGAAAATTTCTTAGGTATGTCCAATCCGCAACAAATGTGGCAGTTCCAACCTGTCAAATTTCCACCCCATCCACCTTCTGTCAATCATCAGCAATGTTTTGGACAGTGTTATCAAGTGGCACTTGTCCAGCATCAACACTGCAAAAAAGTACCTTCACCATCATTCCCCACTTAGGTACATAGTAACAGTGTACATGCTACCTACAAAATGCAAGGGAGGAACCCATCAGACCTCCTTTGCCTGCATCATCAAAACCTACTGTGGGATATAAATGAATTAATGTTATTTCTGCAACTATAAATTCTGATACAGAACAGGAATGAGAAAATATATATTCAGCAAAAAGATAGCATGAGACGTGATTACAGAACAATGGTGGATGTATGGGCAAACAGGAAAACATCTGTTTCCCACTTGCACGGAGACACAGGAACAAACCCTAATTAAAGAGGTCAAAGTGGCCTCTGGATAGAAATGGATCCTGATAGAAGATATGCCTAAACAATGACTTACAGTAGACTGACGTCAAACAACCTTATGGGAGTCAGAGATAAGAATTTGTCACGGACAAGACCGGATAAACAGAAGTTGTGGGATAAGTCTTAAGGAAATGAGTGACGTAAGCGAAGCAGGGGACAAACAATGAAATGAGAAAAAATATGGGAATTTAAAATGTATAAATTGCGAGTTTGTTGGGGTTTAGTGTGTATTTGTCATTGCCTTCCTTGGTATTAGACATTACACCCACCTGCAGGTGTACAAATAAAACGACGCTGCTGTTTCAGATATTTGGTCTCGGACTGAAATTATTGAAGTGAGTGAGCTTTTGTTTCTCACACTACCAATCTCTATCACCTAGAAGGACAAGTGCAACAGTTGTAAGAGAACATGACCACCATGTAATCCTCTAAAGTCACATGATTTGGAATAAAAATGCTGTTCGACAAATATCACTGTGTCAAAATTTCAGAACTTACTTCATAATAGCATTGTTGGTGTAACCACATCAAATGAACTGAAGCAATGCAAGAAAGCAAATAACCACTATCTTCACAATGGCAAGTAGAGATAAGCACTTGGAGCTGGAAATGTGTTGCTGGAAAAGCGCAGCAGGTCAGGCAGCATCCAGGGAACAGGAGAATCGACGTTTCGGGCATAAGCCCATCTTCAGGAATCCTGATTCCTGAAGAAGGGCTTATGCCCGAAACATCGATTCTCCTGTTCCCTGGATGCTGCCAGACCTGCTGCGCTTTTCCAGCAACACATTTCCAGCTCTGATCTCCAGCATCTGCAGACCTCACTTTCTTCCCATAAGCACTTGGAGGACTGCCAGATACTATCCACTTGCTCAAACCTAAGCAAAAACTGACCCAGTGGGGTCAGCAATCAATGGCATCATCAGAATTCAGAGGAAAGAGCAGCAGTGGCAGATGGGCAAATGGGACATAATGGCCTTCATAGCCAAGAAGGTGCTTGAGTATAGCAAATCATGGGACTACCTGTCTCCGTGGGTAGGTCAGTGGTTGCCAGGGCGAGTCATGTGCAGTACCTTTAAGGCTGCTGGGAGAGGAGCATACACCTGCGCTTCATTGCTCCTGAGGGCTGGGTCACAGAGAGGTCAAGGATCCTTGACCTCTCAGAACTGAAGAATAACATCCTGAGGCTCAGTCCCATGGCGGCAGATGCAGTTAATTCCCTACCCCCCCCCTTTAGTTTCTATGGGTGGACTTGATTGATTGACTGAGGCCCATCTTGTCAATTGACATGGCTGGACAGACCTGTGTAATATGTTTTCAGATCATAGAACATCGAAGAATACAGCGGAGTACAGGCCCTTCGGCCCTCGATGTTGCGCCGATCCAAGCCCACCTAACCTACACTAGCCCACTATCCTCCATATGCCTATCCAATGCCCGCTTAAATGCCCATAATGAGGTCTATCAAGTCACCCCTAAACCTTCTTTTCTCCAATGAAAACAACCCCAAGTGCCTCAGCCTTTCCTCATACGATCTTTCTACCATACCAGGCAACATCCTGGTAAACCTCCTCTTCACCCGTTCCAGTGCCTCCACATCCTTCCTATAATATGGCGACCAAAATTGCACACAATACTCCAGATGTGGCCGCACCAGAGTCTTATACAACTGCAACATGACCTCAGGACTCCGGAACTCAATTCCTCTACCAATAAAAGCCAGTACGCCATATGCCTTCTTCACCGCACTATTTACCTGGGTGGCAACTTTCAAAGATCTGTGTACATGGACACCAATATCCCTCTGATCATCCACACTACCAAGTGTGGTAGCCCAGTACCCCATCTTTTTGTTACTCACTGACTGGTGAATAAATATCTCCCCAGTTGTATTTGGTCTACCCCTCTGGGTTTGCTGCTGTGGAGCAAATGGACTGACTGTGACTGACTCCTTAGGCTGAATAAGCATGAACCCTCTGCCTGATAACACCCTGACCGTTTGTATGACCATTACCAGTTCCATGTGTTACGACACAGGGTAAACCCTCCTGCTTAACTTAAAACCAGCAACACAGTAAAGATTTATCCCGTGCAGTAATCTGTAAAAACTAGAGTGGCCAAGAACTACTTAAAGTAAAAATTAACAAGTTTATTTCTTAAAGTATAACATACAATAATTAACTAACAACTGTTTACCATTCCTTATTCTAACCTATCTGTTACCTTCCCTTCCATAATACTAGTCCGATAAAACTCCTAATTAAAATGCACAAAACAAGACTGCTTATCTCAAAACCAGGCAGTTTTTGTTCTTCTATTTAAATATTCCTGTGTCTTGTTTGCTTCTTCTTAGGAATTTCTCTGTCATGGGTTACTGATTGAAAAGGTACCTTTTTAGGAGAGCTACTTTTCAAGCAGTTTGTTTACATGCTGGGCTTGGCAGATGTCCTCTCAATTGTTCAATTTACCCCAGTCTTATTATTCCCAAAGCATCAGATTGTGTCATTGGCTTTTAAGGTTGTTGTCAATATATGGAATTCAAACCGAATTGGAGTTTGATATTTTTCAGAGTATAATTTAAACTGATTTTCCAAATTCGACTTTGTTTCTGTCTCCAGGCAACGAGCTAATCGATTTGATCAAGCGCGTGTTACATTGTTGCCTGATTGAGAACACTTGGTGCTGTGTCTGGTAGTTCTGCTGCTTTTAACTCTTAAAGTACACCCACAGCTTCATAACACATAGACTGGTATGACAGGCTGTCTTTGATGTAATTTGCTAGGCTCTCTTGACTCAAAGGTGCCTCCAAGAACTTCAATGAGGACTACAGCCCTAGAGTTGTATGTTTGTCATGTAAACTGCTGGCAGATGGTGTAGGTGTAAGATTGACATAGCATACTGTCATCCAGCAAGACGTGCATCCCCTAGATTGAGGACTGTAATTAGGCAAAGTGCTAACGGAGCAAGTGAGCAGTCCTGACATGCATCCTCATCTAATCTATGAATTTGGTACCTGTCCCAGTTCTCGCTGCAGCCTTTTAATGCTAGTTACTGGTGCATGCTGCAATGTAAATCTGTGCATCCAAAGTGCAATGCCAGTGAATTGTAGAAGTGCCAGGATAATTGTGATGGGTTGGCAGATGCCTTATGCCATTGTCCATGGAGGAGGGGCGTGTGTGGCCAATGTCCTTGATCATGCAGAGAGATGTTGTTCAGTGTCCAGCATGGAGGTTGTTTGGTGCAAATAGCAAGCCGAGTCTGCCAGGTACACATTCTAGTTTCCCTCTTGAGATTTCTTCATGTCTTGCTTGTTTGTGCAGGTTTGGTAAAATGGGAATCAGAATATCAATGAGATGAGTCCTAGCATTAACAAGGCATTTATCAAATGTTAATCGCCGTAAACTGGCATTTTGTCACTTCCTAGCAAGAATCTCACCATGCTGTTTGTGAAAAGCAGAAAAGATAAAATGAGATCATCACAATGTCTAGATGGACCTCACTGCACTTGTAGCCTAATTCTGTCACACATCTCACCATAGCCTGTGACACTCAGACTCCTAAAAGTTTTGTTGTGATTCCAGACTGCAAAATTCAGCTCCACAATTCCACTCATGCTGCCACAATTGAAGCCTGAAAGTGGCACACATTGAATTTCTGGTTACTTTCTGTGTGGCCTGGCAATGCCTCATGCTGAGAAGGAGGTTGACTTGGGGGTTCAAGGTGCTTGCTCAATGTGTGAGTGGTCAGGTGGTGTCATCAAACAGCGTTTCCAATTGATTTGCTCCTAGCTTCCAAAACCTGTAACTGCACAGGTATAATTGTTAACCTGTGCTAATCACTTACAGCTGCATAAGAAACCTCCTGATTACTCCATTTAAAGGAAAGTTTGGGCTTTATTT
This sequence comes from Chiloscyllium plagiosum, assembly GCF_004010195.1. Lineage (NCBI taxonomy): Eukaryota > Metazoa > Chordata > Chondrichthyes > Orectolobiformes > Hemiscylliidae > Chiloscyllium > Chiloscyllium plagiosum. The sequence goes on from NC_057727.1 coordinate 29,503,018, forward strand.
TTGATAGTCTTGTGATAAGTTAGTACATCTATTCAGGAATGACTAATAATCTGGTCACTTGCGAATATTGAGACAATAAGAAGAATGGGGACTGGCGTTGCGGTGAATTTATAGCATGACCAGTACGTGAATTAGAGAATGCAGAGAGGGAAAACAATGACGAGGCAAGAGGAACATGAGGGTTTCCTACTGAGGGGCCAATTCAACACTGGTTTTCAGAGAACACATTTCAGGAAATTACCTCATCTAGGAGCATGTCTAAGGTACCTCAGGTTTAACAAGGAGCAGGTTACAGAACTGTGTCACTTCCCTCAAGAAAATTTGGGGGCTTCACAATAGGCTGCAGATGGTTGCCAGTGACCAGAAAGTTCACAGTCACATTAAACCTCCGTGTGACTGAATCATTCTAGTTGATATTGGCTGACATGGGTGGGGTTGAAGAGGAAATTGGAGAGTAAGCTAAGTAGTAACATAAAATAAAGTCGCAAGATATTTGTAGATTTCTAAAAGGTAAGAGAGAGATAAGAGTGGAAGTTGTACTAATGGAAAATGAGACTGGAGAAGTAGTCATGGGGAACAGAGTGGCAAAGGAACTGACCAGGTACTTTGCACCAGTCTTCACAGTGGAAAACACCAGCAGCATACCAGAACGTCAAGAGAGTCAGTGGGCAGAGATGTGTGTAGTGGCCATCACAAAGGAGAAAGTGCTGAGGAAGCTGAAAGGTCTAAGGTGGATCAATCAACTGGACTGCACCACAGAGTTCTGAAGGAGGTAGCTGAAGAGATTGTATAGGCATTAGTGGTGATCTTTCAGGAATCAGTAGAATCAGGGAGGGTTCTAGAGGACTGGAAAATGGCAAATGTAATACCCTATTCAAGCAGCTTCTCTCCATTTAGACAGAATATGTTTATTCAAGAAGGAAGGAAGGCAGAAGCACTGGAAACTATAGGCCACTAAGTCTGACCTTGATCGTTGGTAAAATTTTAGAGTCTGTTATGAAGGATGAGATTGCAGAGTACTTGGAAGTGCATTCAAAAATAGGGCTGCATCAGTATGGCTTTGTCAAGGGGAGGTCATGCCTGACAAATCTGTTAGAATTCTTTGAGGAGATAATGAGCAATTTAGACAAAGGAGAGCCAATGGATGTGATCTATTTGGATTTCTAGAAGCTTTTGACAAGGTGCTACATTGGATGCTGCTAAATTAGATAAGAGCCCATGGTTTTAGGGGAAAGCTACTTGTATGAATAGAGGATTGGCTGACTTTGGTAGGAAGCACAAAAGGACTTAGAAGTCCTAGTTTAGGATTCTGTTCAGGTTAACATGCAGATTCAGCTGGCACTTAGGAAGCCAAATGAAAGAGGACAAGAATACAAGAGCAGAAATGTATTGTTTAAGCTATATGAGGCTCTGGTCAGGCCACGTTTAAAATGTTGTGAGCAGTTTTGGACCCATTATCTATTGAAAGATGTGCTAGGTAGGAGGGTGTACAGAGGATGTGTATAAGAATGATCCTGGGGATGTGGGGCCTGTCAAATGAGGAGCATTTGAAGATTCTGGGTCTGTACTTGGTAGAGTTTAGAAGGATGAGTGCGGATCTAATTGAAACTTTCAAAATACTGAAAGGTCTGGATGGAGTGGATGTGAAGAAGATGTTTCCATTAATAGCAGAGACGAGGACCCGTGTGCACAGCCTCACAGTGTAGGGACGACCATTTAGAATTGTCATGGGGAGGAGTGTCTTTGGCCAGAGGTGGTGAATCTGTGAAACTCATTGCTGCAGAGGGCTGTGGAGGCCAAGTTATTTAGTGTATTTAAGACATAGATATATTCATAGTTGGTAAAGGGATCAAGGGCTATGTGGAGAAGGCAGGCGAATGAGTTTGAGAAATATATCGACTATGTTTGAATGGGAGAGCAGAATCAGTGGGACAAATAGACTATTTCTGCTCCAAAACTCATGGTCTACAACAAGTATCTCTCAACACGTCCTTTACTGCTCCTCCCAGGGTGTGACAAAACTCCTATATGTGAGGAAAGACAATTTAAGCATATTCTGTCTAAATGGAGAGAAGCTGCTTGAGTGGGCGTGTGGACTTGCTAACATAGCAATATTTGCAATGGTCCAAGGGGACATCTTTGAGACAAGAGACCTGGGTTCGAGTCCCAACTGCTCAAGAGGTGTGTAACAAAGTCTCTGAACTGGTAGATTAGAACAACAAGACTGCCATTCCATCAACATGTCCTGGATGTGTGACTATGACCTGGAGAGGATGGATATTGGGAAGATTAGTAGGAGAGACTAGGACCCAGGGCATAACCTTAGAGTAAAGGGAAGACCTTTTAAAATGGAGATAAGGAGAAACTTCTTCAGCCAAAGAGTGGTAAATCTATGGAATTCACTGCCATAAAAGGCTGTGGAAGCCAGGTCATTGAGTATATTTAAGACTGAGGTAGATAGGTTCCTGACTGTTAAGGGGATCAAAGGTTATGGGGAGAAAGTCGGAGAATAGTGATAAGAAACTTGTCAGCCATGATTAAAAGGTGGAGCGGACTCGATGGGCTGAATGGCCTAACTTCCGCACTTATGTGTTATGGTCTTATATATAATCTACTATGTCAGTGAATGTCCGCAATATTGACAGCAGTCACTTTGATGTTATCTGCTTTTCTTCATTAGTTCACAGAATAAGAGCATCACTGGTTAGGCCAGCATTTATTGCCCAATCCAATGGGTTTTTTCTGACATCTGACAATGATTTCATAGTCATCATTAAACTTTTAATTCCAGATTTTTATTGAATTTAAATTCTACCGTCTGCCATGGCAGAATTCCCAGAATATTAACTGGGTTCCTGGATTAACAGTTCAGTGATAGTACCACTAGGCCATTGCCTCCCTGCCTTTGCTCTGGTCTTTCGCCCTCCAAGAAGAGCCAAAGGTTGCTCAGTGACAAGGACTCCACCCTTTACAGTTGATGGTGTTCTCTATCACCTCAAGATTCAAAAAAATGAATAAATAATGAAAATTATACAGTTGTTAGAGTGTCTTGGAGCAGATCACCAAGCTGCCTGGACCTGCATTTGTGCTTCATTTAAATGAAAACCCCTACCTGCTGGAGCTTTACATCAGCCATGTAATGCCATCCCACCCATCATGCCTGCTTTTTTGATTTTTGGGCACTATGACTGCAAAAAGATGAAATATTTGGTCTCAGATGTACAAAACACTAACGCTATCTTGGTAAAGGTGCATACGCTTAAACACCACTAGTAGTGACATGTTGATGCAAAATAATGTTCAATACTGATTTGGCATAAGAGTTGGTATTTTCAAACTCTCCATTCTAGCTAGTTCCCGGTCTCAAATTTTGCATATCTGAACATAATATTAAACAGAGAGTTGGACACAAACACTGTACAAAAGGATCATGAAATATGTACAAGTCAGACATGAGATTATTTATTTTGTCTTTTGGTGTACTTGCATGAACTCTTGGAGCTGTCTTATAATAAACTAAAGCTGGGTTATTTTGCAGGGAGTGGTATTCAAGTACTTCTTTCCTTTAAAATTAAGTGCTGATGTTATTGTCCCAAATGATGTGATTAGCAGACAAGTCAGATCCCAGACTCAGATCTGGCTTGATAGATCAAATAGCATTTTGATTTGGTTTTAGATTAGATTAGATTACAGTGTGGAAACAGGCCCTTCGGCCCAACAAGTCCACACCGACCCGCCGAAGCGAAACCCACCCATACCCCTACATTTACCCCTTACCTAACACTACGGGCAATTTAGTCTGGCCAATTCACCTGACCCTGCACATCTTTGGACTGTGGGAGGAAACCGGAGCACCCGGAGGAAACCCACGCAGACACGGGGAGAACGTGCAAACTCCACACAGTCAGTCGCCTGAGGCGGGAATTGAACCCGGGTCTCTGGCGCTGTGAGGCAGCAGTGCTAACCACTGTGCCACCGTGCCGCCCACCTTTAACAAGGTGATGTCACTGAATCATTAGCACCCAAGCTTATAGTTTTGGTTTAAGGAATAAACTAAAGTTTTTTTAAGCAAAAGAAATTTAGAGCAAATATAATAGACCAAACTATTCACAGAAAATACTTTAAAGATTTTGAAATACATGGTAATTTGATTAATCCTCAAACACTTCTTTGACTGTTCCCATAAGGAACCCTTGTATAGTACTCACACCAATGAAAAATCTCTTTTTCTAAAGATTTTACGGTTATGGAATATCTGACCACCTTTTCCTAGAGCTTTCATATACCTGAGTTTAAATGTTTTCTGCTTCAAATAGCCTCTTCAGAGTTTTATGCAAACACTTCTGTTCTGGGACAATCAATAATGCCTAACTTAAGGTAATCTAGTTTTACTATCTTCTCAGGAGTACACCTTTATCCAAGGATATCTGCATAAATACCTCACACTTTTTCCCAAGCTATGGTTCTTTCCTTTAAATTTAAATGAAAACAAATGCTAGAATTTTCGAATAAAAACGTTGATGCAGAATTATCTACCTTGCATAGCCATAATGTAAATAAATGTAATGTAAATAAAAACCTATTTATATTAAAATCTACTCCTTTAATCTGTTTTAAAAGGAATCATCATAGCTACAGAAATGCATACAATTTAATCACTACGCTCTTTAGATACACAGAAAAACAAAATATAACTAATTAATATTTAAGAATCTAAGCATAAATGACGTAATAGCAAAGAGGCATCTTGATAGATATGTGAATAGGCAGTGAATAGAGGGATACAGAGTGCGTGGTGGCAAAAGATTTTTAGTTTCGTAAGGCATCATGTGTTAGCACAGCCTGGATGTGCCGAAGGACCTGTTCTGGTGCTGTACTGTTCTTTGTTCTTAAATATACATGTAAATCACTGTCCAAATAACACTGAAACAAATAGCTTTCAGATATTGAACTTGGTGAATTGACAGAGCTTTCTCTGGAATTGAACATGGCTGGATGGAGAGAGGCTATGCAGAACAGACAAAACTACTGAAAGAGGCAGCAGGAGGAGAAGGAGAAGCACATTCAGTCGGAGACCATGATAGAATAGAAACGTTAGGAAACATTTCTCTTATCCTAAATGCTTGCATTAAAAAAGGTGACTGACAACAACTTGCCACTCCCAAGGTACACAACATCAGCATCAACACAGGGTAATGACAAACTTGCCTGATGACATGATCATAGCAATCAGGATGATCAAGGTTCTTAACATTTGTGCATCTGGCTACTTTCAACCAGCTATTGGTGACATAAGCAGCATTTTTCAGATTTTTACTGCATTGCTGTATATAGAAGTCTACTAGCTCTCTATGCATGGATAAATCTTTTCATTTAATCCCCTCTTGCCAGAAACAAGGAGATAGAGTTGTCATGATGTTTTATATGGATTACAGATTTCCCTGTGGGCATTTGCATATACTGTGAGGGATTTCACTTTCCCTTGATGTATAGCAGGTGTATGATCACAGGCAATATGTCATGCAGATGAATGACTGTAGTTTACCTGGCATGTCATGATTTTTTCATTCTGTGGCAGTCTACTATTACACCTGTATTTGATCTACCATGCTCCTTGATATTGAACATAGATTTCTGGCAGGCTTTTCGGTACACAGCACATTTGGTTTTGTATACACCCACCAGCTTGGATTAGGTCCATCCCATGATTCCTCTGTAGCAGAACTAATATGTAATCTCATACTTTGGCAAGCTGGCACCTGGGATATTCCCTCCCTCCTGTCTTAACTCATGCAAACTTGTTTCATCACAAAACTCCCTTCCCTCCTCTTCTCTATAATACAGTGTAATCCCTGATCTGTTGACCGTGACTGTAGGATAGAATAATAGTGATTCTTCATTTTCACTATCTTCTTCCTCTTTCCCCTTTGGCTGAAGCTTCCAGTTCTTGGATATCCAAATGGCAGATTTCTTTTAAAATTTCAAAAATATACATTTTTCATAAAAAATCTCTTTGTATATATATATATACATCGTCATGCAGTTTGGTTTTGTACAGTAGCATATCAAGTAAGCAAACAAACATTTGAGTTTGACTCTATCTCAACAAACCAAAGGCAACTTTTACACATGCATCTTTCCTTATATGCATCGAAGCGTGGTGGGGGGACAGACCCCCAATTAACTTCAGCAGGAAGACCTCAGATGGTTGTCTTTCCACTGCACCTTGGTGGCAGCTGTCCCAAGCTTTAGTGCACACCTCAACGTATAGTTCTGCACCTTAGAATGTGCCAGTCTGCAACACTAAGTCTAGGTCATCTCCCAGTTCTGGAAGACCAACAAGTTTTGGGCAGACCAAAGAGTGTTTTCCACTGAGTTGATGGTCCTCCAGGTGCAGTTTGTGCAGAGAAGAGAAGTAAAAGGTGTGTGTGTATACACCATCTGCCCTTTCTGAATCGGAGGAGATTGCTGGATGAAGTCCCTTTGCATAAATGTTTAGTGCTGTCTCCTTTGTGGTAATTAAAAAACACACTTGTCTTACATTTCCTAACAGTTTCCTGTAGTTATGCCTAACCTTTTCCTCCAGGAAATGGAAGGTAATATTGTTGATGTGATGTGGCTGTTATGGTGATGTGGACGTCACATTTGAATTGGTGCCTGTGTGTGAGCTGTGAATTTTGGTATGAAGCTTGTAACAATGCTATGTATATGAGGGTGAGGTAAAGCACTTGAATTTAAATTTTAAGTACTGATAGAGATTTTTATGAGAGATGAAGGTTTAGTGAATTAAAAACCACTTATCTTGACTCTTATGAAATCATAAGCTTTTTTCTAATTCCGAATAACCTTTTGGAGCAGCACTCTTGGCATTGTACTCCATTATATTTATTTTTAATGTGAGATAAAATCATTCTTTTTCCATGTGCTTGTGTTTTGTGAAAGCCAGCAGCTTGTGAACATTAGAACATTTAAAGTATTGAATGGTGTCTGCTCAAACAGCTGATGGAGTTCATGATGATAGTAGTGGACACCAGGACTTCAATTCCATTGATGCATACAAATCTCAGGAAGCCACAACCAATTCTTCACTCATACTTGCTGCTGTTCAGATGCCAACTTATGAAAAGCTACTGGATGATGCTTTTGACTACGCAAAGAGTTGTGGTGGATCAGAGTCTGAACAACTGTCCACTGTCATAGACAAGCAGTTTGTCAATTTTGGTGTTGAAAGTTTGAAAAAAATTCCTGGCAGAGTTTGTATAGAAATTGACACAGAGTTATCATTTGACCAAGATGCCATGGTCCAAAAAGCCCAACTGGGAGAAAGTGAGGACCACACATGCTGGAGATCAGAGTCAAAGAGTGTGGTGCTGGAAAAGCACAGCCAGTCAGGCAGCATCCGAGGAGCAGGAGAGTCAAGGTTTCGAGCATAAGCTTTTCATCAGGAATTAGGGGGTGGCCAAAGGTGGCTGAGAGATAAATGGGAGGCGTGTGGGGCTGGGGAAAGGTAACTGGGAATGTGATAAATACATGAAGGTGGGAATGAAGGTGATAGGTCGCAGAGAAAGGTGGAGTGGAAGGAAAATATACAGGTAGGACAGTTCAAGAAGGTGTGCCGAGTTGGAAGGTGTTCTTGTGGCACGTTTCAGAGAACATCTCTGGGACACAGGCACTAAACAACCTTACCGCCCTGAGGCTGAATGCTTTAAGTCCCCTTCCCACTCCACCAAGGACATGCAGGTCCTGTGCCTCCTCCACAATCAAACCCTAGCCACCTGACACCTGGAGGAAAAATGCCTCATCTTCTGCCTTGGGTCCCTCCCACCACACGGTATCAATGTGGATTTCAACTGTTTCCCCATTTCCCCTCCCCCCATCTCATCCCAGATCCAACCTTTCAACTATGCATCGCCCTCTTGAACTGTCCCACCTGTCCATCTTCCTTCCCACTTATCTGCTCCACCCTCCTCTCTTCACCTATCACCTTCACCTCCACCTTCATCTACCTATTGCATTCCCAGCTACCTTCCCCCCAGGCCCACCTGCCTCCCATTTATCTCAGCCCCTTTGGGCAACCCCCTCATTCCTGATGAAGAGCTTATGCTTGAAGAATTGACTCTCTTGCTCCTTGAATGCTGCCTGACCGGATGTGGTTTTCAGCACCACACTCTTTGATCCAAAAGGCCCAGTGCCTAAGTCAGATGTACAAGGATGCAGGAGTTGACAAGGATCATATTCTCATCAAACGTAGTTGGCTGAGGCAACATTGATTTGTCCATTGTGGGTCGCATTCTAAAATTGCATGTGGCTGACACTGATAAGAAAAGCTTTGAACCATCAGCAGACTCAAGTGTGCAAAGTGTAACAAAGATCTACAACTATCGTAAGAAGTTTGGTGCAAGACTATTGTCATGGGAGTATCTTTTTGAAACACTGCTGAAATCAAGGCATTGCTGTAATTATCTCACAATATCTCCAAAACTGCTAGAAGAACTTAGGAAAGGCAGTGAACAGCTAACACCTGCTTTGAGCATTAACAACACCCTAGCACTTGACCGACAGAAAGTTGAAATGAATGAGCAGATCTTTTGTTGGTATAACAATAAAGACCAGAGGGTGTGAATTGTCTGATGGGATCTGCAACTTTTCCACTGATGCTGTTAAACTAGAAAACATGCTAAAGGTATGGCTTTTTACTGCCAAGAATGGATGCTAGGTGTCTCTTGCACACATCCCTATCTTGAATTCATGTGATTTGATGGCTGAAAATTTAAACTTTCACTTTGACCAACCATGTACTGTATATGGTACACCATACATTGTGTCATTGGTGTACCTGCTGTTGAGCAGTGCTTTGATGTTGGCTTGTGTGATCTAGTGCAATTCTTTCTAATAAATGCATAAACCTAAATAAAATTACAGTACAAGATGTTCCAATGTTTGAAACATTTATTTCTGTCAGAGAATCAGGACACTCTTGGAGTGTTTTGATATATCATCTGGTTCAGTTTAAGGGTCAGTGAATAGCTGTTCAAATAAGTCAATAGGTCAGTGAGAGAGAGTTAGAGAAGGTGGCTCTATAGAGTTAAAGTGTTACTGTTAGCTTTGTTCCCATGCAATTCCATCAAAGTTTAATCCATGGGCTATAGAGTTCTGTGCAGCACAGTTAGAAAGCTGGACTTCAAATAGTGGTGTGTTGGTGGAATGCAGCGTTATGAAACACAAGTGGATGCGATCTCAGGAGAAATTGAGTAGTTGGGGAATGAGCAGTTGTTAGTAGTTTTATGGCTGAAGAGATTGGACCGTGATTGGATTGAGAGACTATAGCCTGGTCAGAATTGTGGGATATAGTCTCAGAGTAGGTCAACTCAGATAGAAATGAATACAAGAAGGCAGCGTTAGGAAGCTCAGGAAAATGTCAACATTGTGAAATCGCTGTTTGGTTAAAAAAAAAACTAATTGTGCCAGTAGTTAGGTCCTTGTGATAAATCTGAAGCATCCTGAGGAAATACTGATTTTGGAGAAGAAATTGAACTACCAGGACATGAATAGTTATTTGGACAATTCATAGTTAAGCTTTTCTGAATGAGTTTTAAGCCTCAATCTTCAGAAGTGAAGAACTAGAATTTATTGTAAAGGCTTCAACATTTGAACGAGACTTGGTGACTGTAATGGAAGACATATATATCGTATTCTGGGATTTTGAATTTCAAAATATAGACAGATGGATGTAGATAGGTTCTGTGAAAGTTTATTTATAAAATGAGAAAGTCACTTTGGAACAGTGACATAAATACATCAATTATAAGAAACTATGTGCTTGCAATTGAATGCCTGGGAAAATCCCGAAGTGTTAATGGATAAAATGTTGGGTATATGACAGGAAGAGGAAACACATTAAGGCAATAAGTTTCATTTTGATTTCAGAATGGAAGGTTATAAGTTTCAGTTCAAAAGAACCTAAAGGTTAGTTCATAAGGTGGAATTGTTTTTCCTAGCAGAAGAATCAATTTAGTGCAAAAGCAGGAACCTCAGCAGAAGTGGTTTCTAGTCTAGAGCTCTATATCAAGAGAGTTTGGATAGAAATCTTCAAATGATTAGAACTGAGAAAGCTTCAGATATTAGCATTGTTAAAGGTTCATGACAGCAGATTTGTAATGAAGTTGTAAAATTGTTTCCACAATTTGAAAAGAAGAAATTTAAAAGCAAAATAAAGATTTTTAAGAGCTGAGAGATAGGGATGATATTTTCCTGGAATTGACTATAACAGATTGTGTTGGTAAACTAGCCAACGATTTGTTTTGATGATTGTATTCTAATTATTTTCACCTTCCTTCTCAAAAGTGCTCAAATTCTCTCAGTTCCTTAGCATCAAGCACATCACTTCATTGCCTGCTCCGATTGTCCAGACCATGGTACGTCTGGATGATGTAACACAATTTGCCCACACTATAACCAGGAGGGCTACACCAGATCAATCCAAGCAGCAGAACTGCATCTCCAAGAGCCCTATTGTCTGCTCCATCATGACCCTAGTTGTATGCTGTGCACTAGCTTGGTGTAAGTGCCTCACTGGTTGAGTGAACAACACATTGTGTTAAAAATGGAGTCTCTGCTGCACTCCCAACAGCTTCCCATCCCAGACCCACATTGATTAGTTAGGCTTTCATTGCATTCAGTTGAGACCATTTTCACAAGTACATTGGGTACCTGGTCGGCATAGATGTAATGGGCCGAATGGTCTGTTTCCATTCTGTTTGCCTGGGTTTTGTCCCAGCCAATTTCCAGATTTCAGGGAAGGTAGCTTGTAGTGAAGTCAATGAGCATTGTGCTACCATCAGCCCCTATAATATTCCACCCCAGAATGTCATTCAAGCATTGTGACAACTAGTCCCAAAATAGCCATTAACCATTCTTTCTAAATTGTAAATATTCTGGAAATTTATTTGTATGGAGTTTTTTCCTTCAGCCACAGAAATATCATAAAATAGAAATTATAGTAGAGAGTAAAAACAATAACTAGATTAAAAATACAGTAATGAATTATAAGGAAGGTGTTTACTGTGTAATTACACAGCTTCCAATGGTTAATTTCAGTCTATTTGTACAAATTATTGGAATTCCTGTTATCAAAATTAAATGGAATTCGAATGAAAAGAGCTAGCAGCTTTTTTGTTTCTCCCTGGCATTTAAGACAAATTGAAAGTAACAGAAAGTTCAAACTTGTTTTCTGAATTGACTTTATATTTAATTGGAAATATATTTAGAGCATCTTTTAAATATTTGAATACTGAAAGTTACAGAAAATATGGATCTGGGAGATTGATTGAAATCATTAATTGAAAATTAAGTGTGGTTTCATTTCTGAAAATGTCAGCTTATAAACTTTACAAAATGACACTTTCATAATAATCGATTAGTATGCGTGATGCAGACATTAGTTTCCAGAGATGTGAGCGAGGTGAATGCCAAACTCATATTTTTCTTCATAAATGTAAAAGTGGGATCTCCATCCATAAGCTTGCAGGTGTAACTTTTTTTTAACTGTAATTTTATTTCAGAACTTAACTACCTTTATCTGGCCCTTGCTGTCATAGTTTTACAATTATTTTCCATCCATATTTGTTCTTAAACTGCATGAGAAGTCTTAATACAGAGATAATGTATGATATATTCTTGTTAATTGAAGAAAATGCCTTTCATAAAACAAAAGCGAAGTACTATGAATGCTGAAAATCTGTAATAAAAACAACAGGAAGTGATGGAGAAACTCAGCAGGTCTGGCAACGTCTGAGAAGACAGAAACAGAATTAATGTTCACTGGACCCGAAATGTTAATTCTGCTTTCTCTCCACAGATGCTGCCAGACCTGCTGTGTTTCTCCAGAGATTTTAGTTTTTGTTGAACATTCATATGTTTTGTGAGAAGAGATATTTTGAGGAAAGATGTTAATACTGTATGCCACTAGAGGGCAATGTTTGTTTTTGATATTGTCAAAGTTTTTAAGGGCCTTCTGTATTAAAGGGTAAAAGGAGCTACAACGATCCAAAATTCTGAAATATCTATACATTTATTGACTTATGGAGAATTTCATATTCCACAGATTTTATGAATTTAGGTTGACAAAAATGCAAAGATAAAAATCAGGACTGGCCTAAGATCTATTTGGTGCTCAAGTTATTTAAGAAATATAAAGTAAAAAAAGTTTTATTCAGCAATTTAACTGGGCATTTTCAAAACCATGCATGGCTTTATTTTAAAAATCCCATGATCAACACCATTAATATCATTGCCTATACTTTCCATGCACTGAGCTACATTGATTTGATACCAACGGAAAAACATTTGTAGTCACAAATAAAATGGGGAGTCATGGACATGAGAAATTCACGGATCAGCTTGTAAAATAATGATTGAAGTTGTGATTGAGGAAATATCTGTGTAAAACAGGAATTTTCCTATAGAAATTAAAGCACAGCCTTTAAGAAAACAGTACTGGCTGAAGACTGTGGCAGCTTGCTGAGGACCAGCAGCTTGGTCAGGTAACTGTTAGCACGGTCGATCATCTGTTTCATGGATGGATTTGTGCGACTTTTCAAGAATATTTACCAGAACAACTGGCACAAGCAGCTAATCCTATGCAGCATCTCTCAAGACAGCAGTACTTAGTCTCTAGCTTTCCCTGCCTGTCAATGGAATATAACGGGTAACAACACGTTGCCCTGAATAAAGCACACAAAACAATACTTTTCACTGTATCTCGGTACCTGTGATTATAATAAATCAAATCAAAATATAATCAAAAGCTGTTTGCATTCGTACAGCAATTTAACATAGTGAAATCTTTGAGGAGAAAGTGAGGTCTGCAGATGCTGGAGATCAGAGCTGGAAATGTGTTGCTGGAAAAGCGCAGCAGGTCAGGCAGCATCCAGGGAACAGGAGAATCGACGTTTCGGGCATAAGCCTGAAGAAGGGCTTATGCCCGAAACGTCGATTCTCCTGTTCCCTGGATGCTGCCTGACCTGCTGCGCTTTTCCAGCAACACATTTCTAACATAGTGAAATGTCCATTCCTTGTTACATGAATGCTGTTTAATAAAATTGAACTACCTAAGAAGATATTAGCACAGCTGACCAAAAACCCCATACAAACACGCCTGGTGGATGGCATGCTACAAAGGAAGGCTGACATCTTCCAGAGCACTGGCAGAGGTGGCTGCTCCACCAGCATCTATTGACTGGTCAGAGGTTAACTCACCTGGCTCAACGCTGTGGAGGAACAGCTTGGATATGCCCTTGGAATACTCACTATTTCATCTCCACATACATCACAACTAACAACTGTGTCACCTATTATGATCTCATTCACTTCCCCTGTTTTCTCACAACAGTAGAAGACAGACCATAATAAGGAGGAGAGAATCCACAGGAATGAGAATCCAGAGAAAGTATATTCCTGTTGGGGTGAAAGGAAAGGCTGGTAGGTATAAGGAATGCTGGATGACTAAAGAAATTGAGGGTTTGGTTAAGAAAAAGTAGGAAGCATATGTAAGGTATAGACAGAATAGATCGAGTGAATCCTTAGAAGAGTATAAAGGAAGTAGGAGTATACTTAAGAGGGAAGTCAGGAGGGCAAAAAGGGGACATGAGATAGCTTTGGCAAATAGAATTAAGGAGAATCCAAAGAGTTTTTACAAAGACATTAAAGACAAAAGGGTAACTAGGGAGAGAATAGGGCCCCTCAAAGGTCAGCACAGCGGCCTTTGTGTGGAGCCGCAGAAAATAGGGGAGATACTAAATGAATATTTTGCATTAGTATTTACTGTGGAAAAGGATATGGAAGATATAGACTGTAGGGAAATAGAGGGGGTGACACCTTGCAAAATGTTCATATTACGGAGGAGGAAGTGCTGGATGTCTTGAAATGCATAAAAGTGGATAAATCCCCAGGACCTGATCAGGTGTACCCGAGAACTCTGTGGGAAGCTAGAGAAGGGATTGCTGGGCCTCTTGCTGAGATATTTGTAACATAGATAGTCACAGGTGAGGTGCCGGAAGACTGGAGGTTGGCAAACGTGGTGCCACTGTTTAAGAAGGGTGGTAAGGACAAGCCAGGGAATTATAGACCGTTGAGCCTGACCTTGGTGGTAGGCAAGTTGTTGGAGGGAATCCTGAGGGACAAGATGTACATGTATTTGGAAAGGCAAGGACTGATTAGGGATAGTCAACATGGCTTTGTGCGTGGAAAATTATGTCTCACAAACTTGGTTGAGATTTTTGAGGAAGTAACAAAGAGGATTGATGAGGGCAGAGCGTTAGATGTGATCTATATGGACTTCAGTAATGCATTCGTCAAGGTTCCCCATGGGAGATTGATTAGCAAGGCTAGATCTCATGGAATACAGGGAGAACTAGCCATTTGAATACAGAACTGGCTCAAAGGTAGAAGACAGAGGGTGGCGGTGGAGGGTTGTTTTTGAGACTGGTGGCCTGTGACCAGTGGAGTGCCACAAGGATCGGTGCTGGGTCCTCTACTTTTTGTCATTTACATAAATGATTTAGATGCGAGCATAAGAGGTACAGTTAGTAAGTTTGTAGATGACACCAAAATTGGAGGTGTAGTGGACAGCGAAGAGGGTTACCTCAGATCACAACAGAATCTGGACCAGATGGACCAATGGGCTGAGAAATGGCAGATGGAGTTTTATTCAGATAAATGCGAGGTGCTACATTTTGGGGAAGCAAATCTTAGCAGGACTTATACACTTAATGGTAAGGTCCT
>NC_057727.1:29517944-29541954 GCF_004010195.1 Chiloscyllium plagiosum
GGAGTCCAGAACTAGAGGGCATAGGTTTAGGGTGAGAGGGGAAAGACATAAAAGAGCCCTTCCGGGGCACCTTTTTCACTCAGAGGGTGGTACGTGTATGGAATGAGCTGCCAGAGGATGTGGTGGAGGCTGTACAATTGCAACATTTAAAAGGCATTTGGATGGGTATATGAATAGGAAGGGTTTGTAGGGATATGGGCCGGGTGCTGGCAGGTGGGACTATATTTGGTTGGGATATCTGGTCGGCATTGACGGATTGGACTGAAGGATCTGTTTCCATGCTGTACATCTCTATGACTCTATGTGCCTGGTGTCAGGCTCCTCACTCCCTACAAGGAGATAATTTTGGCTCTTGCTGGAGAAAATTTAGATGCAGGAACATTCATATCCTGCCCAGCGAATAAGTACCACTCTTCATCTAGCGTAACTCTTAAGTGAACCCTGCTGTCACTCTCAATCATTGCACACTACTCCTTAACCATTGACTGTAACACATTTGCTCTCTTTGCTCTTGAAGGTTCCGCAATCCTCTTAAAATGTCTTCTGGCTCCACTAGAAGACCCATATGCTTGCCTCTGTGCATGTGAGTACTGAGGCTTCAGAGGAAGTATCAGGAAGACTGCCTCCTGTACTCTTTGCCAACTCTGATACTGATATTTTGGTGGGAGCGGTTGTGATAGAAAGTGAGGGTGCATATTATAGTGAGCACCTCACTGTGACTGCCGTGCAGCTGGCTGAGGAAGAAACACCCTAGGTCACTTGGAGGACTCCTGGAGACCAGGCAGCTGCTCAGTTGCAGGCAGGAGAGGATCCTGTGGTTTCAGCAATCAGCGACTTCATCTACATATACAGGGAGTGGCAGGCAGGCATCTGGGATGCAATTCCCATCACTGCCCAGAATCTACAGCAGGGCAGCAAAATTTCTATTAGCCTCTATTGACAGGTTGGTGACAGTCAACGGGAACCAGGCTCAGCACACACAGAGTCTGCACACCCATTGGTTCACAAGACTGAAGGTCAGGTGACAGGGGAATGGGGATATTTGACCTCACTCCAGCTGCCCAATTCTCACTGCAGGTACTCAACTGGAGCAGGAACCACACGCAGGATTCTTGGCAGTTTCCACTCAGAGCACTACACAGATGACCAGGCCCTCTACTTTCACCGTGCCTGCCACCTCCCGCATGACAACTTTATAGCAAGGAGGATCAATTTGCTTCTGGCCAGAAGACTATTGGCCTGTCAGGCCTAGCCCCTCCAGTGCGGTCATTCCACTAAGCCATCAGGGCCAATACCCATTGCAAAAGAGCAGGTTCCCTCCACCCCATTGCAGAACCAGGGAGTGCAATTGAACATAGTGAGAGGGAGAGAAAGATGAAAAAGTGGAGTTAGTTTGGAGCAAGCATGAGTTAAATCTTGTAATTACCTTCTAGTTTTCTTGTCATGGTTTTATAGACATTTATCTTGTTCGGTGAAACAAAAACAGAAATTGCTGGAGAAAGTCAGCAGGCCTGGCAGCATCTGTGAGAAGAAAACAGAGTCAACGTTCAGACTGTGGTAATTCTTCATTAGAAGTATTTGTCGCATGGAGAAACTGGAGTAATGCTGAAGCTGAAGTTGGGAAGGTGGAGGAGAGGAGAGGTGAGTAGACATGAGGAGATGGAGCCCAGAGAGAGAGCAAGATATGAAAGGAATTTGCTTCCTTGTCAGCATTCTGCACGGACTGTTCCCTCCGGGACACTCTGGGCTACTCCTTGATACTCAACGCCTCCTCCCATGCCAATGGCATCTTCCCATGCAATCACAGAACATGTAATATCTGCCTGTTTAACTCCTTATTCTTCACCATCTATGGACGCAGACATACTTTCCAGGTGAAGCAACGATTTACAAACGATTCATTCAATCCAGTTATCTGTGTTCGTTGTTCGCATGTGGCCTCCTCTACACCAGGGAGATGAAACACAGCCTGGGTGACCACTTTGCAGAACACCTCCATTCTGTCTGCAAAACCAACCCTGAACTTCCAGTTGCCTGCTACTTCAACATACCACTGTGTTCTTATGCCAACATTTCTGTCGCAGGCCTGCTGCAATGTTCCAATGAGTTTCAGCACATGCTGAAAGAACAACATGCCTTTAGGCCCCCTAGGACTTAACATTGAACCCTAAGACTTAATAGGACCCTGCAGCTTCCAGGACTTAGCATTGAATTCAAAAAAATTGGAGCCTGATCCCATCCTTCCATGTTTTTCTACCCACCCAACACCTGGTCCTCCTGTTATGACATGAGTTATTTTTAGCACAGTCACCCGTTCCTACATATTCCTTAGTCCATTATCACATTATATGGAGTAAAGATGGCACAGCTCATTCAATTTCCCACCCTTTGCTCTTACTTCCTCTCATTTATTTTGACACACCCTGCTATCCATTATCTCCTTGTTTGCCTACCTCTTTCATATCTCTCTCTCTGGGTACCATCTCTTCCTTTCTGCTCACTTCTCCCCACCTCCTCTTTGGCTGCAGCATAAATACCACACTTTCTTACTACAATTCTGATGAAGAGTCACTGTACTCAAAACATTAACTCTGCTTTCTTCAAACATATGCTGCCAGACCTGCTGAGTTTTTCCAACAATTTCTGCTTTTGTTTCAAATCTCCAGCATTTGTAGTTCTCTGTTTTATTTTACCTTGTTTGGTGAGTCTGCTAAGATGGAAATCTGAACATTCATGAGATGAATTATGGTGTTAACAAAGTATTAATGTTTTGTAATGACCACTAATTGGCATCTCATCATTACTCAGCATGAATCTTGCCATGTGTGAGAAACATAAATGATAGAATGAGATAGTGTTGATGTTGAGAGAGGGAATGGCACATATGTCACCCAATTTTGTCACACATCTCACCATAGCTCATGTCACTCACACCACCATAAGTTTTTGTCCACTGAGTAATACCAATACGAAGGATTATTGGCAGTAAACCTACCCAGAGCTTCTCAAGTCACTCCATTACAGCAAGCTGACAATATTGGCACCCATTGTTAGAATATAGTGCCAGTGATGGTTGGTGAATGTTCTGTTTAACCAGCACATTACAATAAAAGGCATGTGTATTTATCCAGGTGAAGAAATGTATTAGGAAATGTAGGTTGTTCTGTCTATTTGATCTTCATTGTGATAAAGGTAAAAACAAGGACTGCAGATGCTGGAAACCAGAGTCTAGATTAGAGTGGTGCTGGAAAAGCACAGCAGGTCAGGCAGCATCTGAGGAGCAGGAATCCTAAGATGTTGCCTGACCTGTTGTGCTTTTCCAGGACCACTCTAATCTAGACTTCAATGTGATAAAGCCAAGTATACACTTGCATTGTGCCTGACATTTCAAACTTTTTAAGGAAGATACAATTATTTGTTACCAGTTTATTTAATCAGGTGATAATCATTGCTATGATCATGAAAAAACAAATAAACCATGATGCCATCCGTCCAGATTTAACATGGGTTTCCTAGAATTGAAGATTAATTTCTAAGATACTGTTGTGAGGAAAAGGCTAGGGGTTTAATCATCAGGACAATTTGTTCAAATAGTTTTGCCCTTAGTTGCACATGCTTTGAAGATTGTTATTTAACTAATCAAATTGTTCAAAAGGTGGAGAAGAGGATGTTCTATTTCCTTTTCCAAATGCTGGCATAAGACAGGTCATGAGTTGAGTGATCCAATGACATCAGTATAGAGTTTGTAGACAGAAATTCACATGACCTCCAGAAACACAGTTGATTAAAAATGGAAAAGCTACTTTGTGGACTGAACATCACATGACAATCAAGAATGTCCAAATAAAGCAGCAACCCTACTTGATATATTGTCATGTTCAAGGATGATGCTGGATTGAGGGAATGAACCTTCATTTCATGATGGGGGCGAAAGAAGCACAGGTCCATTGTCAACATGGTAACACAGAAAGAAAGCTTCAGTGATGAGATGTGTTAGGATGTGTTCTGATGCCTCTTTTATATTTTATTAGGGTCTCTATTGAGGGCTAGAATTTGCAGCATTGTTGTGGTCATGGTGAACACAGCTTGTGATGTGTTCGTGGTCTTATGTTTATCTGCCCCTTGGAACTGCCCTCTCACTGATCTGTAAGTTTCATTGGGGTCAGCACCAGAAGGCATGAATGGCTATGATTCTAGCATAATTGACAAAAACGAATCTCATGGATATTTGAGTGAATATGTAATTCTAGGTGTAATATGAGGCAGACTTGACTATGGCGCATATGGTGAAGGAATCCTAATATGACCATAATGTCAAAGAATTCACCCTCAAGAATTGGAATCAGATGTAATAGTATTACAATTGAATAAAGGTAACCACAAAGATATGAGGGATGCTGTATAAGGCTCTGGTCAGACTTCATTTGGAAAATTGTGAGCAATTTTGGGCTCTGTCAAGACCCAAATTTAAGGAAGGATGTGCTGGCCTTGGAGAGGGTCCAGAGGAGGGGTGCAAGAGTGATTCCAGGGATGAAGGGTTTGAGGAGCCATTGAGGACACAGGGTTTATATTAGATGGAGTTTAGAAGGATGACGGTGAATCTCATTGAAATGTACAAAATACCGAGAAGCCTGGATAGACTGGACATTGAGATGATGTTTCCAATAGTAAGAGGGACTAGAACCCAAGGGTACAGCCTCAGAGTGAAGAGATGACCCTTTAGAACTGAGATGTGGAGGAATGTCTTCAGCCAGAGGCTGGTGAATCTGTGGGTCTAATTGCTGCAGAGGGCTGTGGAGGCCAAATCACTGTCTTTAGGACAGAAATACAGAGGAACCTCGATTATCCAAATTAGATGGGCAGGTATTATATCATTCGGATAATTGATTATTCAGTTAATTGATTCAATACCTCTCCTCTGGGGCTCGGAGTTTTCTGAAGTTTCCTTTTTTCTTGCTCTGCCTGCCTTGCTCCCTCTCTCTATCTCATGGGCTTTTTTTCTGAGCAGACACACACTTGTGTGTAAGAGACCTGCAGCATTGCTGAAGCCTTCCCCCCGCCCCTATCAGTTCAGTGGGATTGACACAGCAAGCACTTGCTAAGTCTGCTCCCCGTTCAGGAGATTAGGCAGCAGCAGACTGCGTGTGAGCCCCTGCCCCCCGTCCACCTTCCCAACCTTGTCCGCCTCCCCCCCACCCTGGCCCCTGCTTCGGGGCAGCTGGACTGGACACCAACAGTCAGTCTGCTGCTGCCTTTGTGGGCTTCGTCTCAAAATCTCTCTCACACACACACCTTTTTACTGTAACTTTTTTTCAGGTTCCACCTTTGCCCTGTACAGGACAATGTTGGAGAGATTATTTGGGGAAAGAGGGTATAGGGCACACCCCTGTATAGAACTCCAGGGAAAGTGTGGTGAGAGAGAGAGAGAGAGGGCGGGCGGTCAGTCATTTGGAGACAGTGTCTGGGCTCCTATCAATGTCCAGGACTGTTCTTGGCAGCATTTCAGTTAGCCGTGTTCATTTTTAATCATTGTAAACAAAAGACGCGATCAGTGTTGGAAACACCTCTTTGATGTAATGTTTCTATTGGTACTTTGAGATCTTCTTCGGATAATCTGAAATTCGGATAATTGATATTCGGATAATCGAGGTTCCTTTGTAGATGGGTTCTTGAATGGTAAGGGGATCAAAGGTTACTAGAAAAAGGCAAGAGAATGGATTTGAGAAAAATGTCAGCCATGATTAAAGGTAGAGCAGACTCAAAGGGCCAAATCGGCTAATTCTGCTCCTATATCTTATGGTCTCATGAAATGTTTGGTATTTCCAAAAACTGCATATCAAAATTATACATTTAATTAGGATATGAATTATTCCTACTATTGGATCTATTTTTGTATTCATTTGCTACATTTTTTCCTCCTTTTAATATTATCAAATGAAATCAATGTTAAAGACATGAGCTTACAGGATCAATTTTTGTTACTAATTTAAATGTCAAAAGTACATTTTCAACCAAAATGTAAAATTTGCTAATGTGGCACTTTTAACTGTTGTGTCTAAGTACAGCCTAAGAATTGTTTCAAAGTAATATGAGGCACTTACACGGGTTAAGCCATCTCATATTTATTCATTCATAGACTATAATTGTTTCCCTCTCTGTAATAATTTTGCATAGCAGACCAAAGCACACTGAGATGGAATTGCAGCCATACAACAATCGCTTTTGGCATTATAATATAAATAAGGTAGTTTCTTGACTGCTCAAGCAAGCATTTTTCTTTGTAATCTAATAACTCAAAAAGACAGATTATAAAGGGCACCGAACTAAAAGAAGAAAAACGATGAAGCCCAGACATTTGAAAAACATCAAATTGCTCAGTAAAATTATTTTCTGAAATGAAAGTAAGAAAAATAGATATTATGTTTCATAGATTGAAGCTATCTATTGGAAACTAAGCAGGAATATGGGATGAACTGCAGGCATCAATGATGAAGTATACTATCTTGATTTTCTGACTGAATTAGAAGATAAGAATGGAAGTATGTTGAAGTAGCAGATGTGTTCAGTGCCCTCTAGGCAAATAAACATCAGTGATATAACAACAACAGAGAATCAGGACCTACAAGCTGTGATGTCTACTGGAGTGTGTCAGTTCGCTCTTTTTAGATGGCATTACTTTAGAACGGTGTATTTGTGGTTTTGTCTTAAGGGAGGGAATAATTACTTGAGTTAATTATAGTCTTAGTAGTAAACTAATTGTTACACTCTTACTTACCTCATTTGTTGATGACTTGTTTGCCATGTATCAACATATATGATCCACATATTGGTGATATAAATTTTATTAAACCTTGCTAATGTTCCCATATGCTATCAATGTGACAGGGTATTAGGTTTAATCGCACCTGAAAATCATGGTAGAATCATCAGCTATGTGGTGATAACTCAAAAAACCTATAAAGATGCATTCTTACACAAGAGATGGATTATTAAACAATCACAACTGATGAATTTTAGGAAACGATTGTGAGAATAAATTGATGAATGCTGATTTTTGGTTACTTATTCTTGGGAAATGGGAGATACAAGAAGGTCTCCTTGAGAAGGCACAGTGGTTCAGTATAGCACTACTGCCTCACAGCACTAGGGACCCGGATTCGATTCCAGCCTTGGCTGACTGTCTGTGCAGAGACACTTTTTTTGTTGGAATTGAACAAAGACTTATCGGTCACATGGATGATTGACATCACATAATTTAAAGTAGGCAATTGTGATTTTACAAAACCTGGTGAATGTCGATGTCCTGAAATAATGTCTGAATGGACTATAGAAACTGATCATCGTATCTTCCATGATTATGTGTTAATGGAAAGGAATTAAAGCAGAAAGATTCTGCCTGCTACAAATGGGGAACTCACATACCTATGCTAATATGTAGGTGAGGTAACTGGGGGATTCACATACCTTTGTTAATATGGAGGGGAAATAAATGGGGATTCACATGCCTATGCTAATATGGAGGGGAAGTTAAACAATGGGAGAGGGAGGGTTGGGGCCAGGGTTATTAGTTCTGTCTGGAAAGGACAAAGGTTTTGTCTAGGCTTACTTGCATGGAAAGGGGGAATCCACATGTGTGGATTGAAAGAGTACAGGCTTTCAGTTGCTGTTGTAGTAAGTTTTTTTTGTTAGTGGGATTTTTAAACCTAAAGTCCCCAGTGTGCCCTGGAAGAGAAGCAAAGCATGGAACTGACCCCCTCCGTGACACTTTAACTTCCTCAACTCAGCAGGTCCAACAATGTAATGGCAACCCAAACTCCCTGCCCATCTTCATGACTCCTATAGCCCCCTGCCACTTTAATGCCAATTCATATCAACTCACCCATGGTCAGCTTGCTTCATGTTGTGCGCTGCTTCCATATAGATATACTTGATCTGGTAGAGCATGTTTCCCCATTAATTCTGTAACTCTAATTATCTCTGCTACTTATCAAACCTCTTGCAGTAACCAAAAAAGAAATAAATCGTACCTCACAACAGTAGCTGGAACCCTTAAGCATCTGCCATTTAGAAGAAATGCCTGATTTCAGATGCCACAAGTAGTTTGAGAGTGAGGAAGGGAATTAACCTAATGAAGGTATGAAGGATAAATAATTGTGTCGACACCTAGTGATGCAATTTTGCTTGCATTAATATATATTGATGAAACTTCTACCTGTTTCGGAGATCAGCTTCCACTGCTGTCAAAAACGCAGACAGGAAATCAGAGAGGGTGCAAACTGAGCAGAAATCAAGTGGAACTGATTTCTGCCCTATTTTATGGTCGATTACACTCCATCTGCCCCTGAGATTGCTTTAATCATGTAAAGGAATCAGATTGCGACAGCAGTTATGCAGGTCTCATTGCTGCCCAGTAATCTGTTTCCACATAAATCTCTGGCCATGGTGAGGAAATATCCAGTAATAGTGGAATGACAGAAGCTGACACAGATGAAGCAAATGTCTCACAGAGAAGTGCCAACTCTTTAATATGCTGATTCCACTCTCAAATATATAAAATAGTGTGACAGCCAGTGCAGCCAACACAATCAATGCTGTTTATCACAGGGTTAGGCAAAAACACAGCACAATGACACTTGACTATCTTCAGTCCCATAAACTAGTAGCCACCAATTTGACATCTTTCTCCCAATGGTGAAATATTGAGAAGGAATTTGCGTTTAAAAGAACAGCAAAAACAGTTCCCATAAATTTCCTGAAGAATTTCTTCAAGGCTCATGGGATAAATTACTCCAAATGGAGATTTAGTTTGAAAACTGAACAGCAAATGGAATTCAGCTATTGAACTGCATGCTGGAAGAAAATGGACTTTTAGTTAACATAAGTGAAGTAAACTATTATTCTGGCTTTTCTCCATTGAATTTCCTAGATAACTTGCACTCAAGATTTTCTGAACTAAAGGTCATGCAGCACTTAAAACCCATAAAAGGTCCTAAGTAACAATTTGAAAAATGATTGTCTTTACACTACAGACCTTCATAACAGTCCCATTGGCCATTATCCTTAACTCAACCCCATTAGGTAACACCTACAGGAACATAACAATGTCACATTTTTTCCATTTTGGACAAAATAAATTCTTGAAAATGGCTATGTCAGTACAGTTTTTAAAAGTTGTAGCATAATGCCTGCCTTATTGGGCACAAGGGATGCTCCAGTGTCTCAATGGCTGCCATGGGACTCCACATAATTAAATAGCAGAAGAATGGGGCAAAGTCTTTTGACACCAATGTAATCCTGATTGGTTCAATGAATGCAGGCAGAGTTCCCTTTAAAATTAGGATGTTAAAGTGAAAGATTTAGCACCATAAGTTTGCTTAATGTTAGACAATCAGTAATCTGTGGTAAGCTTTTCTGACTATGCCTTCTCCCTTTTTGTACAATAAACTGTTTGTTCATTTAGGTTCTCTTTGTTTAGTAAGAATTTTTACCTAGCAAACAGACTGGTGACTTCATGTGTCCAACATACTAGGACAGGAAATAGAATATCAAGCTTCCTGTTTGGTTGTACCAACAAAGAGAGGACAATGCAACTTTAATTTTATTGGTTTAAGATCAGAGTGAAGTTAGTCTAGGTAGCATGGGCACAAAATGGATTCAATCACAACTGAGAACCCAAGTGACATAGCTAACAGCGTCATGAAAGGGCTCATTTGCTCAACATTCAAGAGCTGTTGAGGTCTGTGTCCCAGTGATGGTGAAAGAGTAACTCAACTACACTGGTTATAAAAGTGAGATTGCCTAAGTTCTGAATATTGCCAATTACATCTAGTCTTAAGCTATTTTATAACCTGTGTTATATTACTTTTAATATTATTTATCCTATACATTTATGATCTCAGATTCAGTTGACTATTGTAGTTAATGTTTAGGTTTCATAAGTGCAAACCACATTGTTACATTGAATTGCATGCAATATTTGCCATTTGTTTCGCAAAGTAATTTAATCTATTAGTGTTTATTATATTGCTAGATAGCCTGTTAATTAAGTGAATACTTGTGTAACTCTAACTTGTAAATTGAATACAATAAGCAGAGTTTAGTTATTGATGTATAATCAGTTCTCATCCTTGGTCATTTGGTAAACTTTGTTAATTAACTCACTCAACCTAATCGAGCACTGAGAAATTAATTATAATACAAAATGGGCAACTCTGGCATCACATCTTTACACCTAAGCAGGGAGCTAAAACTGCATTTGTTGAGGATTTAGAGAAGGGTATTAAGAATTTGTTGGTACTTTACATTTGTGATTATGTTATCTATTTATCAGGATACATACAAAATACTGATTTTTTTAAACAAAGTTAAACACCATGCACTGTCACTGTGAGGAAAATTGGAGAAAATAATTACACCTACAGTACAAATTGTCAGTGAAAATAAAGTGTGGTTCACCAGGTACTCTGAAACATAATTTCACATGAAATGGAGTGGAAAAAATAGTTTTGAGAATGGGTCATGATGCAAAACTGTGGGCAATAACAAGCTGCTGTCTTTTGTTTAGAGTGTTAAACACTTGTGCTGCTGGCTACTGTGTCTTGAAGCCAGTTCCACAAATATTTTGGAAAAATTGAAAGATCAACTTTGATGCATAGGTTTTGCACTAAACTCTATTTACTGGGATAAAATCACTACATGAAGAGTCTCCCCACCAGATCCAATCTTCTCAGTTCTCAATTTGTTAATATTCAGCATCACCATTAATGACTTGGTGGAGTCTGTTGCTAATCTTTCAAAATGGTGACAATCTGTGCATCAATTTGGGTCACAATGCCCTAACAATAAGATAGAGTGGTGGTAGAGAATGAAAGAAAAGGATACAAATACTCCATTTTGGATCCCACTGCTCTGTGGGACATCCTGCCTAGCTTTCTCAAAGATCTGTGTGAAAAGAATAATACTGTTCAGTCACATGAAGATCCTTGTGCAACCCTGAGTAAACATCATCCTCAAATTGAGGGACATCTGATCACAGTACAGTCACTAAAGTATAGGTGTTGGTTAATGCACCAGCTATTAACAATCCTGGTCAATATCTGATTTTTTCAGGTATCATGCAGTGAAAATTTCCTTAGATCTACTTTATGTCTGGAATGGGCCAAATGCCACAACTTTGAGATCAGAATGAAATTGGAGCCGTTAACATAGGAAAAACTGTCACCTCCATTTGTGTCTCTGCAAACAACTCACCCATTTATCAAGTTGTGTTGCTTCCCTCATCAACTGAGGGGGAAGGGAATGGGATGCAGGTGGGTGGGTGTGAAAATTGTCAGTTGGGAACTGGCAGTGGCTTTCAGGATTATTGTGGAACTGGGAATAGAGATTTTGCTCCTCCTAGCCCTCCACAGCAGATATTCTTTTTTAAAAAGTTGTTTGTTTGCAAAGGATTGTAAGGCCATGTTGTGGGGAAAATCACCAGCCTCGGAGTCAGAGTCAGGGTTCAATGGCACAGTTTATTGTACAAGGAAATATTGGAACTCCGGGGAGAGAAAGACACCAACAGCACAGTGGTCAGCTGTGATTCTTCTCTCAACCCGGAGCACATGTCAAGATACTTGTATACATTTTGTAATATAATAAGTCAGTGATGAGGTTATTGTCTTTGTAACATGGTTTGTTTATTGTAAACATTGTAGAACTGTTAATGGTTTTGGTGCAGTCATTGTCAGTTCCAGTGCAGCCTTTGTTAATTTCAGCGTGATCGTTGTCAGTTTCAGCGCAGACATTGTCAGTTTCAATGTCTGCACGGAAGCCCATTGCTGTAGTAATGGGCGCTAATCGCGCTTCCTGAGAAGGACGATTACTGCAGCCCTGGCTATTATCACTCTGTATTGAGTATGTATCAGACTGTTATCATTTCTATCAAAGGTGTTGGCTGAACCCAGACACTTCGATGGGCAGTTTATACTATCCATGTGTATTCTCTCCCCCACCCGCCATAAACTAATCTACTAGGTTGTGAATGCATTGTGCTGGCATTCTGGTGGCCCCAGGCAGTGTATGTATTTACTCTGCTGTCTCTCTCCATATTTTGGTCTGGCCGCCATCTTTTGTGTCAAGTGGCCAACTTATGGCTCAGCAGCCATCTTGTGTGTCTGTATGCCTAGTGTCACCCTGCCCCATGCCATCTCCCACTTCAGCTACATCCATGCTGGAAATTCCTGAGTGGAACAGGCCAAAGGATGTCCAATTTCCCTGAGAGAGTCTAAACCCTTTGTTACCATAAATAGCGGTAACATTTGGGTTTGGTTTCTTTCAAGCAACCTTGGGTGCAAGATATCGTGTGTATAATTTACTGTATGGATTTTACACATAAAGTGGGAGCATCAAGTTCCAATTTCTGATTCTTCTTCTATTTTCCAGACAAGGTCCATACATTGAAAATGTTTTCTTTTATTGCATATCCATCTCTTTAGAGTGAAATTTCATAAGGTACCATTGCTCTGAAAAATCTGGGATACCTCAATCTGACTTCACAGTCACCACTTGCTAGACTAAACCATTTGTTTGCGATTTTGGAGAAGATTTGTAGCTCAGGTTGTAAATTTGCTTGCTGAGCTGGTAGATCTGTTACAATATCGTAGTGTCCCTACAGTGTGGGAAAAGGCCCTTCAGTCCAACAAGTCCTCACCGACCCTCCAAAGAATAACCCACGCAGACCATTCCCCTACCCTATTACTCTACATTTATCCCTGACTAATATGCCTAACCTACAAATGCCTGAACACTATGGCCAATTCACCTAACCTGCACATCTTTGGATTGTGGGAGGAAACTGGAGCACCAGCAGGAAACCCATGCAGACACGGGGAGAATGTGCAAACTCCACATGGACAGTCACCTGAGGCTGGAATCAAACCTGCGTTCCTGGTGGTGTGAGGCAGCAGTACTAACCACTGAGCCACCGTGCCCCTCCATTCTCAGACATTCATCACCACGCTAGGTAACATCATCAGAGAGCCTCCGATGAAGCGCTGGTATTCTGAACTGCTTGGTATTTATCTGTCTTCATATGTTTTGGTGGGTGATATCACTTCTGGTTCTTTTTCTAAGAGGTTACCAGGCTTCTAGGAATTCCCATGCATGTCTTTGTTTAGCCTGTCCCAGGATGGATGTATAGTCCCAGTCGAACTGGTGTCCCTCTTCGTCTGTATGTATTAATACTAGTGATAGTTGGTCATGTCTTTTGGGGGCTAGCTGGTGCTCATGTATCCTGGTAGCTAGTTTCCTGCCAGTCTGTCCAATGTAATGTTTGTTGCAGTCCTTGCAAGGTATTTGTAAATGAAGCTCATTCTGTTGGTTGTTGGTACGAGGTCCTTTGAATTCATCAGGAGCTGTTTCAGTGTGGTGATAGGTTTGTGGGCTATTAAAATGCTTAGGGGCCGGAGTAGTCTGGTCATCATTTCAGAGATATCTTTAATGTATGGCAGGGTGACTAGAGTTTCTGGGTATATGTGTCTTTTTGTTTATATCTTTTGTGTAAGAATCTGTGAACTGCATGTATCAGGTACCCATTGTTGCTGAATATGTTGTACAGGTGTTTTTCCACAGCCTCTCTTAGTTCCTGGGTGCTGCAGTGTGTTGTGGCTCGTTTAAATAATGTCCTGATGCAGCTCCGTTTGTGGGTGTTGGGATGACTGTTCATGTTGCTAGTCTGTAGTTCTCCATTGGCTTTGCATTCTACCGTGACATCTGGGAAGGGAAGTCTGTTGTTCTCTTCCTCTTCGATGAACTTTATACCAGTAAGGATGTTGTTTATGTGTTTGTGGGTTTCTTCTAATTTGTTGCGTTTCATGATGACAAAGATATCATCCACATAGTGGACCCAAAGCTTGGACTGGATCATGGGAAGGGCTGTTTGTTCCAATCTCTGAATAACTACTTCTGCTAAGAGTTCTGATATTGGTGATCCCATAGGCGTCCCATTGATTTGTTTGTGAGTCTTGTTGTTGAAGGTGAAATGAGTTGTGAGGCACAGGTCTACTAGTGTTCTTGCTGATGGAGTTGGTGCTGTCAGGTGTTTGTGTCCTTCGTTCATCTAGCAGTGAGGCCAGTGTTTCTTTGACTCAGGTGATGTTTATTAATGTGAATAGGGCCTTCATGTCGAAGGAAACAACGAAGGAAACAACTATACAATGTATTCAGGAACAATGGGTACCCGATAAGCGCAGTCCACCAATTCCTACACAACTGACCTAAACAAGAAGACATAACATGCCCAAAAAATCTAGCCACCCTGCCATACATTCAAGACATCTCGGAGATGACGACCAGACTAATCCGGCCCCTAAGCATTTTGGTAGCTGTTGGACTTTGGCTCAATCTACAAACTTACTTTCTTCTATGTGTTACAGAGCCACCACAGTTTTAAATACTGCATTCATCCAGAGTCACAGCCAGCCTTCCGTTTTTAAAGTAAGAAATATATTTACATAGCCCACAAACCTACCATCACACTGAAACAGCTCCTGATGAGCAACCCACCCAATCAGAAACAAATCTGGTGGCCAGTCAGTTTGTATGGAGTACACCCGAGCAACTGACCCTTTCAGCGAGATTTATCAGCAGTTTCGTTGTCACCGTTAGGTTTCCACTGCTGACTCTCTCTTGCTGAGACACCACCGTCTCTGTCTTCAAGACACTACTGGCTTTTCTGCCACCCTCCGTACATTCCCCAATATAAATTTTTTAAAACTTACAACACGTCAGTCATAAACCAAAACTTGTGAGCGTTGCTTTTATGAGATCCTGCTCAATGGACTTTAAACCTCCTCACACTTACGTACCTTGTTGCTTTTATGAGGACTCTAACCCCACGGGACTTTAAACCTGTACGTATCAAACTTTGTTGCTTTTATGGGGACTCTAACCCCATGGGACTTTAAACCCGTACATACCTTGTTGCTTTTATGGGGACTCTAACCCCACGGGACTTTAAACCTGTATGTACTATAATATCAATACTTTATCCACTTACTATTACCCGGACACTTGCAGTATAATGACAACAATCAATTTAGTATCTCCAATTGCAGAACTTCGATATAAACAGGCATCTGCTCACCTTTTTATGCGGCGCCGCTTGTTGTTGTCATCAGACATCAGTTGTCCTTTGTTTCTATTTTTCTCTCTTTTCCGTCACTTCTCCGTCTTCATCACGTCGGGGTCACCAAATTGTAGGACTTTGGCTCAATCTACCAGCTTACTTTCTTCTATGTGTGAGCCCAGTCCTGCGTGTTCTTTAAATGAAGCAATAGGAGAAGATATTAGGTCTCACACTCTTAGTTTATAGTACCAGTGAGTGGACAAAGTATTCAGAGCTCTGGGTCTAGACCTTTCTGTCCCTGACAAACTACAAAGTGTGTCAGTTCGCAAAGTAAGACCTCTTCCTGTACCTGACCCAGTCTTTTATACAATAAAAAATGTCATGCAATCACTGAGGTGGGATTGTCTTCTGATTGACTGTTGATCCGACTCCATTCTCCGCCTCCTCGCATTCCCAGATGTCCGACCCCACGTGACCTTCTTTTGCCCGCGAAACGGAGCACCACGTGACCTCCTTCTGCCCACGAAACAGAGCATCATATGACCTTCTCGTGCACGAAACAGAGCACCACATGACCTCCTCGCACTCCTCCGGCGCTCGAAACAGAGCATCACGTGACCTCCTGCGCGCGAAACAGAGCATCACGTGGCCTCCTTCTGCGTGCATTACACAGCATCACCAAAGGCTTCCGAATGCCCAGTATATTTACACTCGCAGCCAGCCATATATTTACAAGTAAGCCATATATTTACACCAACCACTTAGAAAAAAGAACCAGAATTGATATCACCCACCACAACAGACAAACACAGATAAATAGCAAGCAGGACAGAACACCAGCGCTTCATCGGAGGCTCGCTGATGATGTTACCTAGCATCAGTGGGGACACTATCACTGCAACACAAGAGTCAGTGACCTGAAGATTTTCGTTCTTTACTTATACTATTTAGCTGTAACACTTTAAGTCATGAGTCAGGATTCTGTTGAACAGGTATGAACCTCTACCAGTTTATCCAAGGAATGGAATCTCAAGTTCAGCTAATTCTCACTTACGACCAGCATGATAAAACTATTGTTTCAGATTGTGATGTTTTTGCATGTATCGTCTTGTTTCTTGGAATGATCCAGCCGCATGCAGTGTCGAAGTAACCTAACCAAGTACTGATAATCGTTGTGCTTTAGTCACCAAATTAAGTTACCTCAAATTTCTGAATATTGAATTCCATCTCCCACTTTTCAGTTCTTTCTTCCTTTCCCATTTTTCTCAGATGTATGATCCCAAAGTATAGCCCCATAAGAGATCATTGCTCATATTCAATTTCTCTGAAAAACTATCTGAGAGCTGAAGTTTACATACTCACAATAGTACTTTAGCAAGGGAGTGCATAAAGTAGGTTGGTGGCTATCCCAACACATTTCCAGCTGTATTACAGTGGAACATTTAAAATGATGATGATGTAACTGATGATGTCTCCCTGGCATTAATAAGAAAAATTAAGAGAGTGAGTAAAGAGTGGAGTCTTAAACATTATGCTGGAGAGCTTTATTTTGTAACGTGTAATGTACAGATGTTAATAAAACATCAGGACATCGGGAATGGCAGACCCTAACCTAAAGCTAAAGAGCCAACAGCCTTAGCGACACTGTGTGTGTAGACCCTGCAGCTCAGGGATACAAAAGACAAGTATCTAAATGTGTTGGTAGAGTATTGGATTAAAGCACACAATAATGTATGATGGCAGCTAGGGAAAAGGTTCTAAAGTTAGATCAGTTCATGGGACACAGATGAAACCAGATGATTCTGAAGGTGGGGCAGGCCCTTGCAAAGGTTTGAGTGAAAAATTAGATAACAGAGAGACTTCAAAGGTCAGGAAAGAACTTTGGAAGACATCAAATACAGAGCAACGGCATGGGAAGACTCTGAAGTGTAGGAGAAAGAACCTTAAAAGGCTTTGGAGATAAGCCATGAAGTGGCAATACTCTGGGGAGTAAAAATACAGAAATTAACTTCTTTAACAGTAAGTAGGGAAAGCTCAAATACTCGCCCAGATTAATAAAGTGCACCAATAGTTCATAGGGATGGCAGCTCCAGCAAAAACTTTGCTATTATCATAGCCATTTGATAATGTGAAGTGTCTACATGAAGTTAGACATAAGAGCTCTGGAATGTGGCAGCTTCAGCCCTGCACATCAAGTTAGCTTGTGCTGTATATCCAGTAGCTGATGATGTTCTGGTCAGACAAAGATGGAAGAAAATATGGGGAGTATGATGTATTAGTGAAAACATTTGATGTATACTTTAACCGATAAATTAGTTAGAGTACAGGGAAGGTTCAATTAGTGATCTCAACTATGGGACAATCAATCAAAATACATTTAATGAATTTATATTGTTGAGCAGGATGCTGCAAGTATGCAGACATAGCTGAATTGGTGGGGCAGTGCCCAGAATGCAATAAGGACAAAAATTATGCCAATAGCTACCCCACATTCCTAGGATTGGCCGGGTAAGCCCTGGACTCAGTTACATGCCAACTATGCAGGGCCTTTCATGGTCCCAATGTTCTTGGTCATTGTAGCTGCCCAGTCAAAATGGCTGGATGTCAATAGCGTTCATTCATCAAATAGGGGATGACGATAAACTGTGTGCATCTTTTGCAATTCATGGACTCTCCAAAGTATTGGTCACAGATAATGGGCCACCGTTTACCAGCAGGGAATTTGAATATTTCCTTAAGTCAAATGGTATTTGACATATAAGGACAGCTTCATACCATCCATCAGCCAATGGTCTGCAGAAGGAGCAGTCCAAACTTTGATGGCAAGCTTAACGAAACAGCCTACAGCTTAACTAGATACTAAACTGTCCCAGTTCTTATTTGATTGTAGGACCACCCATCAAGCAAATACAGAAGAGTTGGTCATGGAGAGAAAATTCTGCGCTAGGTTAAATCAGATCTTCCCAGACCTGGGGTGGAAAAGGTGAAATGGCATCAGGAATGCAAATGCTGAACATAAAACTCCACTAAGCAAGACAGACAGTTTACTTCAGGGGATGAAGTTTGATGTAGGAACCTCAGGAATGGCCTGGAATGGTTAAGAGACCTGGCAAGGTCATGTCCCATAATGTATAAGGTTGTGGTGGGTGCGATGGTCATGAACATGCATGTGGACCACATGAAAGTTGCAAACTCGCAAATGGTGTGGGAGCAAAATGTGCCCGGCTCCTCAACAGCTTTTCCAAATGTTCAGGAACCTGTGGGTTCTCCCTTTCCACCAACTGTCGATGATACCTCGGAATCTGAGATTGACATGGTGGATGTCGCCACCTTGATACCTTTGACACCTAAAGAAGTGAGTGGATTTCTTTTGAGATACTCCAGATGCAAGAGGTGAGCTACTTTGTACTACACGCCGCCTGTATCAGAGGCAGAGTTGGAGGCAGAGTTGACCTGGTGCTAAAGTGCCACAGGAGGACCTACAAAAATAAGAGCTGGCCTATGTCCTTTGACTCAGATGGGGAGTGTCGTAGTGATTGTAACAAGGTCAGCCATGTGGACCTCATAGAATATGATTTTCCTGATTGTGGCCATTAATCTGGTCCAGTCAGGGAGCCCTGGCTCACAGATATAAACAGGACAGTCAGAGGTTCTGTTAATTCTGAGAGCTATCTCTGAGGGCCAGAGTCAAGTACTACACATGCGTAAATAAAGGGTGACTTGGTGACAGAATACCGGCCTCTGTTGAGTTATTTCACCCCCCCCAGATGTTAGTAAAGAGAACTTTGCAGTGTTGACAGACACAACATTGCATACTGACAGAGCTCAGTCCTCACTACCTAACATTGTGATGGGTGGCCTTTGCTGTTGCATGCACCTATTATCTTTGTGTTGTGCTGTTTCCTAAGAGATGCATAATTACTTTGCTGAAGCCTTGGAAAGAAATGCCGTGTATCTTAAAATGCATGGTTTTCTGTTAGAGTGATGTCTATGGGGATTGGTTAAAGGTGCAATTAATTAAAACTGCATAAACAGACTAAAAAGGTTTTAGTAGTCAAGAATAGCACTAATGGATCCATTTCCACCGAATATTTAAATTTGATAGCCGAAGGCATCGTTTCCAATTTTCAAATGTTTGTTTGAAACATCTTAATGCAGGTGATTGCTGAACTCTCTTATTTAGTAGCTAGCAATAAAACATTGGGTTATGTTTTCTAAGTGAACTGTTTTTGCTGCTTTTATTTTGCACATCAATGCCTGTAGCCCAAAGAACTTCTCAAAGTTGCCTAGACACATCCAGATAACTTTAGCACTACTCGCTAAGTTGGAAAGAATAATTCCATAAATAAAGCATCAATACTATTCCTTGTGGAGGATGTGCGTCATATCTGCTATTGAATTTCTACTATAATAACCTAATGTCATTGCAAGTTTGAAATGCTGGTTGGTAGATTGTGAGATATTTTAAAGGGTATTTGCATCTGGTGTTGCACCTTACAAGATGTTTGCTCAAGTTTCCCAACAGAGCTATATATGCAATGAAATTATTGACAATTAACATTGATTGCTATGTGATACTAGATTTGTAAACGTTAATGATAGCCAACTCCTTCTTAACAAGTATGTATTGAAATGTTAGAGTTCCATGCAGATTTTTAAATTGTGAAAACTAGAACAGTTAAGACATGATTAAAATTTTGAATGTTTCAAATAACTGCTAATTTCCATTGTTTATAGGTTTTTTTTCTGAAAAGGACTAAGTTTGCACCAACACAATCTGTACCTTTTGCATTTATTGGTTGTAACATATGTTTGTGCTGAAATGTTTATTGCAATATCCTGCCTGGTTGGTACTTTTTTTTCTTGACAAGAAGTCTTCACCTTCAAACATATTTAAGATCAGGTGTACTAATACTTTATTCAATTTTATTGCTTTTACCTAGATAAAAAAATGATTGGATTAGGAGTAAAGGTGATGTAAAAATCAACCATTCTGGGAAACATTACATAAGTCTGACTGTATCAGAGCAGAGATTTTGGGCAAGCTATGTACAAAAAGCCTGCATTAATTGAGAAGTTTACTGGCTAATCATAATTATCCATGCCCAAGTAATCTTAATGCGTGATCCATTTTTGACCTATATGCAAAGTTAAGGTCAAGACTAGAAGCTTTTTCTCCTATGAAGTGTTATCACTCCAATTGATGACGATGACAGTACCTAATTGCAGCGCTAGAGTTAATTCCAGTCACTTATGGGCATCTGAAAATTGAATTGTATAATATCATTTATTAACTGAACAAGTCATCTATATTTTTCCTTACTGTTCTTGAATCAAAGGAATCAATAGATTATATTATTACTTGTTGTATATATGGAGCATCTTTTAACAGAAAGGACAAAATTGGTTGTGGGCTTACATGTCATCACACATAGATTAAAACCATACACAGGAACCATAATGGAAATGAATCTGCATAATTCATAATTATGGAATTATGAATACATTGCACTTTGCTCAAAAACTGCATTCATGTAGAACTCTGAGCTCAAAAACTGCATGAATTTATGTAAAACTCTGTTATCTCACTTTTTAGATTAGAATCAATCTAAACATCAGGTCATAGACAGAGAACACAGGGGGCTAACACCTTAAATATATTGTCTAGCTACCACCATTGTTAACAGCTAACCCGAGAATGCAACTTTAAAAAAAGGTTTTGTGATTTACACATGAAAAAAGTGAAACTATCACTGTATTCTAACAGATGAAAGGCTTAACAGACAATCAACTTTTCAATGTATAATTTCAGTTACATCACACTGCAAATTTTTGCTATAAATTCTGTGTTACGATTGAGCCCTCCACTATCACCTGATGAAGGAGCGTCGCTCCGAAAGCCAGTGTGCTTCCAATTAAACCTGTTGGACTATAACCTGGTGTTGTGTGATTTTTAACTTTGTACACCCCAGTCCAACACCGGCATCTCCAAATCTTGAAAGTTGCGGCTGCGATTGAGGAAACCCGTGGGGAGATTCGTGCCCAGGTGCAACCTATCACATCCATGCTGCAGAAGCAGGAGCAGAAGATCCAGAGCCTCGGGGAGAGGCTGGAGGAGGTGGTGGTTCGAACTAAGGTCTCGGAAGCTACAATAAAGTCCTCATCCAGTCGGATCCAGGTGCTGGAGAGAGGTGCGGGCCTTGCGAAACCATATTGATGACCTCGAAAATCGAGGTCGGAGGATAAATCTCCGAGTTGTCGGGCTCCCTGAAGGTGAGGAAGGTGAGCAACCAGTCAGTTTCTTTGAAAACTGTCTGCTGAAGCTTTTGGGCCTTCACATCGAGTCCAGCAGGCTTCAGATTGAAAGGGCGTATCAGGTTACAGTGCACAGATCAGGGCCGGTGCAGCATCCCCACCGGGTCCTAGTGCACTTCCACTCATATAAGGACAAGCAAAAAGCCATAGAAGCTTCCAGATCCCTGGAAAAAGATCCGCAGGCGCTGCTGTACAAAGGGTCAAAAATCATGTTTTTCCAGGATTTTTCAGCAGCTGTAATCTGAAAGAGGAAGTCCTTCGATGAAGTTAAAAAGAGGCTGAGGAACCTGAGCATCCAGTACTCCATGACATACCCCATAGTACTTCGTTTCAGCCATGAGGACACAGTTTATACATTTGACTCAGCAGATAAGGCTAAAAACTTTGTGGACACTTTAAAATAGACGGATTGGCCTGAAGAATATGGTTAATGTTTGTTCTCTTTTCTATTTTCCCCATGTTTTCCCTTCCTTTTTTTAAATTCCTTTCTTTCTCCCTAATAATTTCCTTTTTGGAAAGGGGGGAAAAGACTTTGGAATAAGTTGTTCCTTTTTTTTTAATAACTAGATTTTCTGATGGGAATTTTTGTGGATGTTCTTTGTTGTCTCTCTTCCTTTTTTTTGTTTGTTCTGCTTCTCTTTTAGTCACAAGTAAGGGTGTCATGAAGCCAGGGATGGGTGGAGTGCTCATCCTGACTTTGTATTTTGATTTAAGGATCACTTCTTTGTGGTTTTTTCTGGCCTAAGCTGGGGCACAGTCCAGGTTTGAAGGTGCTGTGAAGGAAGGGATGGGTAGGGTGAGTGCTCCCTATGGGCAGGGGCAAGAGGTTCTCTAGTTCCATTCAAGGTTCTCTAGTTGGTTTTCTTTGTAGGTTTTTTGGTAGTAATAGTTGTTTATAGTTATGATAGAGTAGTTTTTGTAGATATAGTTTTTCGATTCTATGAGTCTTTTTTTACTTATGCTTGGCGCTTTGTAAGCAGGGTTCTCCCTCCGAGGGGTTCAAGGGTGTCTGAAAGGGGATATGGCTAAGTGTCTTATTAAATGGTGCACCTGGAACATTAAGGGAAGTCATTCGCCTATTGAAAGGAAAAAAGTGCTTTCTAGCCTTAAGAGGGAAAGGGTTGGTATAGCTTTGTTGCAAGAAACCCACCTTGATGATGGGGAACACCTGAAATTACAACAGGAGGGTTATGACCCGGTATTCTTTTCATCCTTTACTACTAAAAGTAGGGGAGTATCCAGAAAAATCTTCCATTCACATTATTAGAGCAGGTGAAAGATGAGCAGGGACAGTTTGTGATACTTAAAGCCCTGATACATGGGGAGGAATATGGCATTTTAAATGTCTACCGTCCTCCGATGCATCCCCTCAAATATTTGATTTGTGCTTTAAGTTGAATGCTTTTGGAACACGGCACATTATTATAGGGGGGTATTTTAATTGTCTTTTGGATCTGACAGTGGACAGGATGCCTTGTGGGCCGCCAACTGTTTCTTTGCAGGCCAAGCAGGTGGTTGACTTACGCGAGGAGTTGGGGCTGGTGGATATTTGGAGATGTCTTCACTCTACCGGCAGGGACTTCACCTTTTTTTCAAACCCACATAAATGTCACACAAGGATTGACCTCCTGCTGGCTCCCTTGGCCCTTCTGGATTCGATTATGGGTTGTAAAATTGGGAATATAGCTATCTCTGATCATGCGGCAGTATATTTGGATGTTACGGCCAAGAGTGAAGTGTTAGGTTTGCGGCACTGGCGTTTGGATCCCTTTCTCCTTAAGGATTCCAAATTTGTGGAATACTTTTTGAAGGAGTTTCAGGAATTCTTGTCTATCAACTCAGGCACGGCTAGTAGTCTGTCCATGCTATGGGAGACTGCTAAGGCCTTTGCTAGGCGATTAGCTATTTCCTATTTGGCTTGCTGGAAATGACAGAAGGAGGAACAGCAGCATGTACTTGAGATGCGGTTGAAAGCCGCAGAGGCAGCACATTTTGCGCGGCCTTCGGTGATTAAGCTACAGCGGATCACAGCCCTTTGGGCTGCCTTGAATTCAATACTGACACAAAACGCAAAGAAAGAACTTGTTTTTGCTAGACAGAGGCTGTTCGAATATGGGGATAGGCCAGGGAAGTATTTAGCATACCAGACTAGGAAAAAGCGTGCTCCCCAATCCATTACTGCAATCAGAGACAGCGCCGGTGTCACATCCGATGCTAAAATGATTAATGAGGCTTTTCAGAGCTTTTACTCTGAATTGTATTGGTCTGAAGGTTACGAAGACATGAGTGCTAAAATTGAGACTCTTTTTTAAGAACCTGGACCTCCCAGGGGTAACATTGGAACATGTCTCTCTCTTTAATGCGGGGAGAAAGTGAGGTCTGCAGATGGCTAAAATGATTAATGAGGCTTTTCAGAGCTTTTACTCTGAATTGTATTGGTCTGAAGGTTACGAAGACATGAGTGCTAAAATTGAGACTTTTTTTTAAGAACCTGGACCTCCCAGGGGTAACATTGGAACATGTCTCTCTCTTTAATGCCCCCTTGACAGTTCAGGAAATACAGGAGGCAGCTAGGCAACTTCAGAGTGG
>NC_057727.1:29541959-29573161 GCF_004010195.1 Chiloscyllium plagiosum
CCCTGGATGCTGCCTGACCTGCTGTGCTGTTCCAGCAATAAAGTTTCAACTCTCTCTTTAATGCCCCTTGACAGTTCAGGAAATACAGGAGGCAGCTAGGCAACTTCAGAGTGGGAAAAGGCTTGGCCCTGATGGTCTTCCGGGTGAGTTTTATAAGGAGTTTATAGGGATTCTGTCAGGGCCAATGTTGGAGATGTACAATCACTCCTACCACCATCTTTGAGAAAAGCTAATATTTCCTTAATTCTTAAGAAGGGGAAGATTCCTGAGGATTGTGCCTCATACAGGCCCATCTCTCTATTAAATTCAGACTTCAAGATTCTGTCCAAGATCCTGGTGCTGAGATTGGAAAGGGTGTTGCCTCGTATTATTAGAGGACCAGACAGGCTTTATAAGGGGCAATGGGTCCTCTAATAATATTAGGAGGTTGCTGAATGTGGCCCAAATTTGTCAACAACAATCGATTCAGGGGTTGGTGATTTCCTTGGATGCAGAGAAAGCATTTGACCCGGTGGAATGGCTGTATCTTTTTTATGTCTTAGAACAGTTCGGGTTGGGTGGAGTCTTTGCTAGGTGGGTGGAGGTTTTATATCGCCACCCTCTGGCCGTGGTCATCACCAACGGGGTGAAGTCTGGGAATTTTACAATTGGTAGGGGTAGTCGGCAAGGCTGCCCCCCTCTCACCATTGTTGTTTATGTTGGTGATAGAGCCGCTGGCAGAGGCGATTCGTCAGAACGTCCACATAACCGCTCCGGAAGTGGGATTGAGGGCACACAAGATTACATTGTACGCAAATGATGTCTTTCTGTTTTTATCAAACCCGATCACCTCATTGTACCCCATTTGATACAATGTATCAATTCATTTGGGGCTATTTCAGGATATAAGATTAACTTTGCAAAATCGGAGGCTATGCCTTTGTGGAGCCTTAAGGATGTGCCAGAAGTTGAAGGTGGTTCTAAGTTCCCTTTTAAGTGGTCACGGGCAGGGTTCCGGTACCTAGGCATTTTTATTACCCCCAAGTTTGATCTGTTATTTCGGACTAACTTTGCTCATTTGCTCGACAATATTAGGCGAGATCTCCAGAGATGGGAGTCTCTTCCAATTTCATGGTTGG
This sequence comes from Chiloscyllium plagiosum, assembly GCF_004010195.1. Taxonomy (NCBI): domain Eukaryota; kingdom Metazoa; phylum Chordata; class Chondrichthyes; order Orectolobiformes; family Hemiscylliidae; genus Chiloscyllium; species Chiloscyllium plagiosum. The sequence continues at coordinate 29,543,078 of NC_057727.1, forward strand.
GCCGACTATCTCTCATTAAGATGAATGTTCTTCCTCGTTTGCTTTATCCCATGCGTATGCTCCCTGTAATGTTTCCCAGGTCAACGCTGCGGAAGCTTATGGGGTGGTTTGGTTCCTTTGTCTGGCATCGTGGGCGGCCCCTCATCAAACTTACTAAATTGCAGTTGCCTCAAGGAGGGGAAGGAGTTGATTTCCCAGACATCAGAAGGTATCAATTGAGTCCCCTGCTGTCTTTTATCTGCGATTGGGTAGGTAACGATCCAAACTCAATATGGCTGGACATTGAGGCCTCCCAAGCAAAGTGCCCTCTTATTAACATGTTGTTCATGGATAAGATGAGGACAGTTATGGACCACTGCCGGAACCCCATTGTCATTAGTACAGACAAGGCATGGAGGGTGATGCGTCCGAGTGAGGGTTGTTTATCCAAGACTTCGCCACTTACACCTATAGTTGGCATGCCAGGGTTCCGACCAGGGATGATGGACTCAGGGTTCAAACTATGGGCAGCGAGAGGTGTTTCTAGTTTGGGAGACTTGTTTGAGGGGGAGGTTATGATGTCTTTTGAGCAACTGAGCCACAAATACGGGTTGCCCAGCAGAGACCTTTTCCGTTTTTTTCAGGTTAGGGATTTCATCTAGAAGAAGACTACGCTTCTCACTAAGCCCTATAAGCCCGATACAGAGAGATTGTTGCTACACTCCACAAGCACCCTTTTGGTTAATGCCCTCTATCGCCTGCTGGGTGGCAGGGCCTGGCAGGATATTAACTGGTTATGTGAGGTCTGGGAGAAAGAGCTGGGAGTGGAGATCTCTTCTGAAACATGGGAGAACATATGGCAGAATACTCGAAAGATCTCAATCTGTAACAGGACATGCGCTACGCAGTTAAAAGTTCTGCACAGGGCTCATCTGGCACCATTCCGTCTGGTGAAGTTTTAAAAAGGGGCATCTTCAGTGTGCCCCAAATGTAAAATAAGTGTAGGTACTCTTACCCATTGCTTCTGGACATGCCACAGGCTCCATGTTTATTTGAGCGCTGTGGCGAGAGAGATAGGGAGGGTATTGAGACTGAAGTCAAAGTAAACCCGATATCTCTCCTCTTAGGTCTACCGAATTTATCATCTTTAGACAGGCATGGGAAGAAGCTATTTAATATTCTTGCACACTGTACACAGATGAATATTCTGATGAATTTGGTGTCGGAGAAGCCGCTGGGCTTGCTAGGATGGCAGAAATTAATTATGGAGCACATTCCCTGCACAAACATGGTGCACCACACAACAGACAATTTTTATAAGACATGGCAGGCCTACTTGAGTTATTTGGATATAGATTTATCAGTTATCTTAACTAGGACATTTGTTTAACCAGGATGATTTGATTTGTCAAGCCCTGGGCCCTGGAGGGGGTCTCCCGAGTTAATACGGGTATGTATACAATGCTCCCGTTCCTTTGTTTGGGAGCCTTGCGCCGAGCATAGCTGTTCTGTATTTTGTGGGTTTTTTTGTTTTCTTTTGCTTTTCATTTTTTTTTGGTGTTACTTTGCACATTGTTAAGGTTTGCTTTGTAATATAGAGTAAGTTAGTAGTTAGTAGATAGTAGTTGTATTGTAATTTGTTTTTTTTCTTTTTATTATACTGATATTTGTGATTGTTTTTTCAATAATTTTATATGTTTGTAAAGTTAAAAAAAAATTGCTAATAAATATATTTACAAAAAAGAACATTCTACCCTGTTGTTGCATCCTATGTGAATGCTACCTCTGCTTTTTACTAAGCAAATATTTAGAAAACTGAATAGTTGGTTCAGTTCTTTTAACTGGTATCGCGAGCAGCCCCTAATTAAATTGGCTAAATTACCTTACAGACTGGGAGAAGTGGGCCACCCAGAAATCAAATACTAAAAGTTAAACTTGTTGCTATCTTACATGAATGATTGGGCCCAGGGGAACCCTCACTCGCTTTGCTTGGACATCGAAGCACGAAAGGCAAGATGCCCCCTTATTAGCCTGCTATTCTTAAACAAAATGAGAACAGTTAAGAAACATTGCCATAGCCCAATCGTCATCAATACTGTCAAGGCGTGGAGGCAATGCGTCAGGGTGAGGGCAATATTGCCAAAGCATCATTTTTGATATGCCAGGGGTAATGGACTCTGGGTTTAAACTATGGATTGCTTCATTCCTGATGAAGGGCTTTTGTCCGAAACATCGATTTTTCTGCTCCTCGGATGCTGCCTGACCTGCTGTGCATTTCCAGCACCACTCTAATCTCGACTCTGATTTCCAGCATCTGCAGTCCTCACTTTTGCCTATGGGTAGCTACAGGCGTGCCTTACCTGGGTGATTTACTTGAAGAAGGAATGTTGATATCCTTTGACCAGTTGACTCGGAAATATGAATTGCCCAGTAGGGACTTCTTTTGTTTCTTTCAAATGAGAAATTTCATACAAAAAGAGACCACACTTCTAGTTGGCCCTCATAGGTCCGACATGGAGAAGAGGGTGTTGAGTGCTGAGGGTACATTATCTGTTAACAACGCTTATTGTTTATTGGGAGAGGGTCCCTCGAATGAGACTGAATGGCTCTGTAAGGTATGGGAGAGTGAGAGTGAGTATGGGAGGATGTTGAGATCTCTTCTGAAATATGGGAGGATATCTGGGAAAATGCAAGAAAGATCTTGATTTGCAACAGGAGCCACACCTTGCAATTAAAAATTCTCCACAGGGTCCATCTGGCCCCAGATCATCTCACTAAATTTAAAGTGGGAGCATCTCCAATGTGTCCTAAATGTAAAGTGAGCATGGGCACGCTTAATCACTGTCTTTGGTCCTGTCACAGACTATGCGATTACTGGAGCGCTGTAGTAGGCGAAAAAGAGAAGGCCTTTTGGATGGGGATGGAGATGGACCCGGTATCTCTTCTTCTTGGCTTTGTTAATTCACTTTCATTAGATGCACACACAAAAAGGTTTTTCAATATCCTCACTTTTTTGTGCAAGAAAGAACATTCTATTAGCGTGGGTGTCGGAAAATCCCCCAGGACTGGCAGGCTTGTGTGAGCTAGTCATGGAGCACATCCCCTTGGACTTTCTTACCAGTATAGTGAACCATAAAACTGAGAATTTCTATCAAATGTAGTGGCCCTTTTTTGGACTATCTGGGTACAAGTTTGTCCGCAATGCTAATAAGAGCTTTTGTATAGCCATTCTATGTAATGAATCTGGTATCCAGAGGGGAGGAATTACGAACATGCAAAGGTAAGTATAAACTTATGTGCTCGATGATTGAAGACTATTGCTTTATTTTGCTGAGCTGTGTTACAGTTATTATTATTTAGATTTTCCTTTTTTAGCTTAGTCATTAGTTATTTATGTAACTAGTGGGTTTGTCTTTTAATATTGGTTTGAATTGTTTGGTTTTGTATTTGTTGTAATATCCAAAAGAAAAAATGTCCTTTTTCTTTAATAAAAATATATTTAAAACAAAAATTAACCCCTTCAAAAAGGCACTGGGCTGAATCTACCTTTTCTTTCTTAGCTAAGTGTCAATTGTATCATGTTTCTTGGAAGGTTTGTTGCTGTGTGGCAGTTGGTGAAATTTGAATTCAACAAAAAAAATCTAGAATTAATATTTAGTTTAATGGCGACCATTGTTGTAAAAGCTCATCTAGTTCACTAATGACCTACAGCAAAGGAAATCTACTGACCAACATTTGACTCCAGAGCCACAACAATGTGATTGACTCCTACCTGGCCTCTGAAATGACCTGGCAAGTTATTCAGTTCAAGGGCAATAAAGGCTGTCAGGCAACAGCATCAACATCTCACGGATAAATAAATAAATAAAGGCAATCACACAACAAACAAGTCATAGAGTCATAAAGATGTACAGCAAGGAAACAGATCCTTTGGTCCAATTTATCCATGCTGACCAGATATCCTAACCTAATCTAATCCGATATTCCAGCACTTGGTCTATATCCTTCTAAACCCTTCCTATTCATATACCTATCTAGATGCCTTTTAAATGTTGCAATTGTACCAGCCTCCACCACTTCTTCTGGCATCTCATTCCATATATGCACAACCCTCTGTGTGGAAAAGTTGCCTGTTAGGTCCCTTTTAAATCTTTCCCCTCTCAACCTAAACCTATGTTGTCTAATAAATCTCAGCAAATCTGGCAGCACCTGTAAGGAGAGAAAAGAGCTGACGTTTCGAGTCTAACTGACCCTTTGTCAAAGCTAAAAAAAGGGAGAGATTTATACGAGGCTGAGCGAAGGTGAGTCATGGCTCCAGAAGCAAAGGTGGCAATAAAGAGGTGATAATGATAGTGCATACAGAGATTATAGGGAGATTAGGAGTTGTGAATGACCAAGGCTGAAACCAGTGCTATGTGACATATTATGTGGGGGATGGGGGGTTGGTGAAGCAGAGGCAAAATGGAAAACAGGGGTGAAGGGTAACAAAGAGGGAAGAGGAGAGGAAAAAGGTGATGAGAGAGTGGGGAGCGAGAGAAAGAGAGACAATCAAGAAATAAGAGGTACAGAACAGTGAAAAAAAACAAGATAAATAAAATAAATGAAATAAAATTACAGAGCAGAATGAAAACAGAGGGTTTGAGATGTGATAATCATCTGAAGTTGTTGAATTCAGTGTTGAGCCCGGCAGGCTGTAACATGCCTAGTTGGAAGATGAGATGCTGTTCCTCCAGTTTGCATTGAGCTTCACTGGAACATTGCAGCAGGCCAAGGACAGACATGTGGGCATGGGAGCAGGATTGTGTGTTGAAGTGGCTAGCCACGGGAAGGTCCGGGACCTGATTGCGTACAGACCGAAGGTGCTCAGCAAAGCAATCACCCAGTTGGCGTTTTGTCTCTCCGATATAGAGGAGACGACATTGGGAGCAACGAATGCAGTCGACCAAATTTAAAGAGGTATAAGTGAAATGCTGCTTAATCTGAAATTAGTGTTTGGGGCCTTGGATGGTGAGCATGGAAGAGGTAAAGGGGCAGGTGTTGCACTTCTGCAATTGCATGGGAAGGTGCCGTGTGTGATGGGAGAGGTGTTAGGTGTGATGGGAGAGGTGTTAGGTGTAATGGGAAGGTGCCGTGTGTGATGGGAGAGGTGTTAGGTGTGATGGAAGAGTGGACTAGGTTGTCCCGGAGGCTGTCCTCGGATGCTGCCTGAATTGCTGTGCTCTTCCAGCACCACTAATCCAGAATCTGGTTTCCAGCATCTACAGTCATTGTTTTTACCCCGGAGGGAACAATCTCTGTGGAAGGCAGACAGGGGGAGGGAAGGGAAGATGTGTTTAGTCATGGCGTCGTGTTGGAGTTGGCGAAAATGGCGGAGGATTATCCTTTGCATGTGAAGGCTGGTGGGCGAAAGGTGAGAACAAGAGGGACCCTATCCTTGTTCTGGAAGGGGAGGGAGGGGTTGAGGGTCGTGGTGCGGGAGATGGACTGCACGCTGTTGAGAGCCCTGTCAACAACTGTAGGTGGGAAGCCACGGTTGGAGAAGAAGGAGCACATATTAAGAGCACCACTTTGGAAAGTGGAAAATATCAGCTCTTTTCTCTCCTTACAGATGCTGCCAGACCTGCTGAGGTTTTCCAGCATTTTCTCTTTTGATTTCAGATTCCAGCATCCGCAGTAATTTGCTTTTATCCTATGTTGTCTAGTTCTGGACTCCTCCCCCCTCACCCCCAGGGAGAAGACCTTGTTTATTTACCCTATCCATGCCCCTCATGATTTTGTAAACCTCTATAAGGTCACCCCTCAGCCTCTGACACTCCAGGGAAAACAGCCCAAGCCTATTCAGCCTCTCCTATAGCTCAAATCCTCCAACCCTGACAACATCTTTGTAAATCTTTTCTGAACCATTTCAAGTTTCATAACATGCTTCCGATAGGAGGGAGACCAGAACTGCTCACAATATTCCAAAAATGGCCGATCAATTAAGGAGGTTTATGGATTTTTAAATGCCTTATTCAAGTCACAACTGACTTTATTGATATTCAGCTTCCTACTTTGCCAAATACCCCAAACAAGCTCAACATCAAGAATCTTCTAATGTAACAAGTTTCATTGTTAGGGAGGGTACCTGGTGATTAACTGTCCGCTGGTTGTGATCAGCCTGCATAGTGTTCAGATCAAACGGACTCAGGGCATGGTCCATGGTACCAGACACATGCACCCCTCATCCAAAGATATTGGCTTCTGACTTTTGACATCTCCTCCCAACCACAACTAGCATTGAAAGACTGCTGCCAGTACACTTTTTGTGCAGGGACAGGCCTCCAGCTCATGGATTGAATCAGGCTGCATTGGGTGGGGAGTTGAATTACTTCCAGTAATGATGTGGCCTTCATAGGGGAGGTTAGACATCCAGACTGGACATCATTAAGGTGTAGTGTTGAGGTTCAAAGGACACATGTGTAGGATGGTGAGAATGGACTATTAGAGCTCGATAAAAGGGGACATGGAGGTCCTGATGGAGATACCTAGTGACCAAGCAGAGCCTGGTGTTGACAGTGTCGAACATGAGCTGAATTCCCTGCCTTCATTTGCTTTTCTTGAGATGTAAAATAAAACTGAAAATTGTTGGGATATCTCCCAGGCCAGTCAGAGAAGATGTTATCTTGATGGGTGAAAGTACAGCATCCATGTCTCCGGGCTTTGAAGACACAAAAACCTAAAAGATGGAGTAAGTTCCATCCAGATTACACTGTAATTATTTCTTCATCCATTTGTAATGTATCCAGAGTGAATGTGCTTAGGCTTCAAACACTGCTCAATAGCAAAATGCATTATGCCATTGTGCTTGCAAATATAATATTGCTATCTCAGTGAAGCAAAAGTTAGTGGCAATAATTTCAAAGGAGACGAATGCCATCCTAAAGCATCCGTACGATGAGAGGAACATTATTGCAACAGAAATTGTGCATGTTGATAATGGACTGTGTTGACTGAATGACAAGTTTCATTGTTAAGGTAGATCTTGGATGGGATGAGGTCAAAGCACAACAGACAATCCGATAGACAATAGACAATAGGTGCAGGAGTAGGCCATTCAGCCCTTCGAGCCTGCACCGCCATTCAACATGATCATGGCTGATCATTCCTAATCAGTATCCTGTTCCTGCCTTATCTCCATAACCCTTGATTCTATTATCTTTGAGAGCTCTATCCAACTCTTTCTTAAATGAATCCAGAGACTGGGCCTCCACTGCCTCTGGGGCAGAGCATTCCACACAGCCACCACTCTCTGGGTGAAGAAGTTTCTCCTCATCTCTGTCCTAAACGGTCTACCCCGTATTTTTTATGATCCCTTTTTATTATATGTGTTATTTTTCCTGCCAATGTGGCATCTTGACCAAGTTGAACCTGAGCAGATGTTGGGCTGCTGAGGTGATGTGAGAGATACTGAGGAACCGGGACAATAGGAGTAGTCTTCCTCTGAGGAGGTCAGGGACATTGCAAAGAGGGAAGCTGTCCTTGTACATGCAAAGGCAGCTGTGTGGGTTCTACAAGCCAGACAGAACCTAATTGACACCTGAATTCATTAGAAAGCTGGATGCTTCAGACCATCATGGACTGTAAAATAATGGTTAGACATAACATCACCATATGGTTTGCATTGTGGAGGAAACTGCAGCCTCTATTGGTACTGTTTGTTTTCAAATTGCGAATAAAAGCTCATGTTTGGAATTGTTCGATTGTCTGTGTGTGATATTAGACTACTGGACAATGACAACCTATGTGCCTCCAGTGGGCAATGGGGACTGAGTAGTAGTGATTAAGAAAGGGTGTTTTGATGAGATGTAGCCACAGGTAAATTATGTGGCCTGTGGTTAAGCAGCAATGAAGATGAAAGAATTAAGTTGTGTATGTGAGGAAGTGTCGACCATGCTGACTATGTGCCTTGAGCAATGCTATGACATTATCAATGAGGGGAAACACTAAAAAATTCCAACACTTGTCTAAATGCACAGCAATCTTTTAAAAGCAGTGCGTGCAAAAGGGATGATAGCTTTTCAGCACATATTTGGTGAGCAGCATGTTGTTCCCGAAACAGCACATGGTAAGATGGGGACAGAACCAGACAAGAGGGAGACCACAGAGTAGGTAGTTTAATGAGGTGAATTTGATAAGACATGGTGAGACACCTCAGTGAGAAACACACCAAAAACATGATGCAATTTCCAAAACGGTAAAAGTTCAGCCCTTTTTAAAAAGGCAAAGTGGAAAAACACATCCCAGTGGGACACAGATTGGAAATGAAGGATAAAATGTGATGCCTCCTCATGTCTGCTTAATTTCCTGTGACAAAGCCAAGTTGCTGATAGCTATAGATTGATGATATATGTAATTTCAAATAACTTGGATTTGAGCTATTAAGAATCGGTCACAGTCCATTACTTCAGGTTTTACCAGGTAGATGGAAATACTGTTTTGGAAACTATATCAGGTTCCCACAAACTTTGAAGAAATAGGAATTCAGCTTCTTGTGTGTCTTCTTTATTGTGACTCATGTAAAACAAATCCCTTAAATCCAGATCATATTCGTGTCAGGGCCCCATGTTCTCTCCAAGCCAGGCTTTCCCAGTAATCAAATTAATGAACACCATCGCTTGTCTCTTTCAATCTTTGCTCTCCAAAGTCACTTGATTTCCAGTAAAAACAGCAGGTGGCTTGTAGCATAAGTTAAACTGTTGACTTAATTTCTAAGAAATCACATGGTATAACTGATCTCAATCGAGAAAATGTCCAAATCCTCAAAAATATTCCAGTTTTTCCCAAATAGTTTTTACATGTAAGTATGCAATCCAACACTTTGTCCATAAAATTTTTCTATCAGCCAACTTAGCTACTTAGCCAACTACTAAGCTGACATCAATTGTGTATTTATCCGAAGAGGGATGCATGTATACCTGAAGATCTTCTATGCATTTAACTGGCTATGGATTATATTTCCCTCCGCATTCAAATCTCTTCTAGAATGTGAATTGTAAACTTGATATAAAGGCACCAGACATCTTGCCTGACAACTGGAAAATAATTGGGAGTTAGTTGCTGATGGCTGTGAATTCTGGAGGTTAACTGTTTGGAAGGGCATTTGGAGAGTTGAGCAGAACTGAAAATCTCAGCTGGCTGACAAGAATTTCCAGAGAAAATGGTGCAGCTTCTCAGCCCACTATCTTGCTATGCAGAAGTTGTGGCAGAGTGAAGCTCCTGAGCCACAGTACGCATGGTATTGACCACAGTGGTGCAATTCATCATGTTATGAGACAGAAAACTCCAACTGGTTGATCACTTGCATTTTGTTTATTTTATGGAAACTGATTTGTTCAGCTGCTGCCTGAAGCAACAAATCAACTTTCAATAAACATTTTAATCCGAAACATGTCAAGCTAGATTTGTTTTCAGAACTGGCAAGTAACTTGAAGGAAAAGAATTGATGAGGCTGGGTGTTCAAGAAGGAAATCTACAATTGTAAGTTGCCTTACTTTTTAACAGGAATCGTCAACCCACTGCCTTGCAATTAAGATGCATTTTGCAAGTTTAAGGACAGAATCCACACTTCTTTGAAAATAGTCTTTATTTTCAAGTCCTGACAATGTCCTTGCTGGCAGTAATTCAGTTGGTGCAATCCTACTGAAGGTGGCACCCTCTTTGTCTGCTTTTCAATTTAGGATGGCATTTGAGTTCCTCAGATTGCAGGCCAAATCATGAGCCTTCAGCCTCAGAAGGATGGCAATAGTACTGGCAAAGTGCATGCTATTGAATACGGGAGAAAGTGAGGACTGCAGATGCTGGAGATGAGAGTTGAGAGGAGGGGCTTATGCTTGAAACGTCGATTCTCCTGCTCCTCGGATGCTCCCTGACCTACTGTGCTTTTCCAGCACCACACTCTTGATGCTATTGAATGCACCTACTTAGAGATGCCATTATGGTGACTTCTGAAGATGTTTCAACTTTGTTTACATAAACTATTGCTGCCAGACGGGTCTGGAGGGGAAGGCCTCCCACAGGATGGCTGGTGGTTGAAGATTGAAGTAGCTCCAGGTAGGCAGGAAAGTGTAGGAGACCTTGCAGGATGTCCAGCCATTCGCAGGCAAGCTGCCTTTGTTGGTACTTTCCAGGCTTTGACCTCAGCGAAGAGCTCTCCTGCTACTGCCCACAACTGGGTAACTTAATTATTCAAAGTAACTACCTGCTTCTGTCGGTCAGGTAGTCATTGCTGCTTCCAAACAACCTTTTGTTTAAATCGGCTGGAAGTAGGAACTTGTTGGCCCAATATCTTCCCATTCTACTCTGTCTGAGTCCCACATTCAAGCCTACCTCTTCTAGATGGGATTATTCTGTCCTTCATCTTATAAGTGTCATCTGATGCATAATGTAATCTCAAAATCTCTCCATAACTTTACAACTGAATTTAAAATTGTATTTTTCCTGATCAGTCAACAGTTGCTGAAAAATGAGAAGAAGAAATGTATAATGGCAAAAACAGAAGGGTAATTGGACTAGTTTTCTCTTTTGCAATTCCCAGGTGCTCTCTTTAGAACTATAAAGTAGGAAAAGAATTGATGGAGACCTGTTATATTTAGTGTTTACCATTGGTTGTACTCATTGGAAACTCACCTCATTGGGTTTGATGAGGCATTGTAATTCAAAGAATGTCGCATTACAGTAAGGGCCAATTGACACAATTGTGGATATTGGACTTGGAAAACTGTTTTACTGCATTGTTAAAGAAGTACTTTGAAGTACTTTTGGGTGAAATGCTTCTAATATTTGTTAACATTGTTGCTTCGTTAATACAATATATTGGAACATAATGTTAGCAAATGTATTTAGCTGGTAAAAGCTTAGACGGTACCATGCTTTTGAGCACAATAGTGGGTCTTATGGGATCCTATTTCACATTGGCATATTTGGAGAAAATGAAAGAGCATAGATTCAACACAATTTTGAGTGTTAATGAAATGATGCACCATAAGAGAAGAATTGCACTCAGCTGGCATCGCTTGAAAAGACAAATCCAGCTGTTCTGCAGGAATTTTAAAAGCATTTTTACCTTTATAGAAAGGATGTGAAGACCTTGAGAAACAAACTTACCAATATGGTATTAGAGATGGGAGGCTTCAGATGTGCAAAGTGACCAGCAAAGTTGGTTTTGTTAGAGTAGAAAAGGCTATGAGGAGATTTAATAGAATTGCTCAACATGATGTAGGATTTTGGTAGAGTAAATAGGCAGAAACTGATCTGATTGGCAGGTTTGTAAGAAGGGGACATGGTTTAAAATAGTTAACAACAGAACCAAAAGAGAAACGAGACTTTTTGTTTTTATGAATGAATTACTGTGATCTGGAATGCAATCTTCGAATGGATAGTTGAAGCAGGTGCAATCATAAATTTTAAAACAGAAATGAAAACCTCTCAGGCTATGGGAAAGGGACTAATTTGATTGTTATTTCAAAGAATAGAGTAAACGGCCTGAATTGCCTTCTATGCTGTAAGGTGGTATTATGCATGTGATTTGCAGGGGTTTTTTTTATTAGGATGATGATACAAAAACTTTCTTTCTTGGAGGTGAATCTTTTATTCTGTTGTTGGGTGCACATGGCAAAAGGGATTAAATTGCCTTGGTGAACAGTATATCAGTTACCTCTTGATGCATCTGTTGTCTGTCGATTCATTGACATTACTAATGTCCCCAGTAATAACTTGGAATCAGTTCCTTTTACAATTCCATAGGGTCTTATTTTCAGAGTTTTTGGCTGTTAGATTTTTAGTACATTTTTAATGAGAGTTTTGGTAATTGTTACAGTTGTAGAACTGTAATGAGCTTGATGTCTAGAGTTATTCCTGTGCTACAGGCTGGCTGCAGACCAAATTCAAGATGTTATACAATTCTATCTGCAGCACAAATTTACAAAGCTAGCATACAGTATAATCCAAAGGACGTGTTTTGGTATGAGACACTCGAGAATCAGATTCATTATAAAATGCTGTCAAGATACTATGTATTACTGTGCAATGTGCTAATGCATTGAGTAATATTTCTTCAGTGGTACTCTTATGTGACTTCAACTTACTTTGTCTTTTAAAACGGCTTTAGGACACACTATATATAGGCATATATATATATATATATATATATAGAGAGAGAGAGAGAGAGAAAGCTGACATGGATCAATTTTGCATTTGAAAATTTGTCACTCCCTCTCACCACACTTGAGTAAAACCTGCCATGATGATTTGTTGAATTTAACAATGTTTGGGATTCTTAAGGCTTAAACAGGCTATCCAGCAAATAAAAACAAAAAAAAAAATGTTGTGAACCAAATGATTTACTTGCTTAGGTCTAGCAGGCTGGCAGCTACTGGCTTGTGTCAGACTCCATTTGCTCATTCTCCATCTTGGGACAAAGAAAATATCCTTATAGATTTTAACATGTGACCATTATGATGATGTTGAATTTAACAATGTGCGAATGGGGATAAAACTGATGTGGAACCTGTGGAGGGATTTCTGTCCTGTCCATCACAGTTAAGATCCTGGCCTATATTTTTCTGATGCACTTTCATCCTATTGCACAGGACCTCCTCCCAGAAAATGTATATGACTTCTGAGTATCCTGGGGTACTGCAGGTATGGACTTCATGGCTGGCAGATACAGGAAAAATGTTGGGAGCAAAAACTAGAACTGTTTCTCATCTTTTTCAACCTGACCAAGGTATTTGATTCCCTAAATAATGAAGTCATGTGGACTGCCCTCCAACATTTTGATTGCCCATTAAAGGACTGAAACGTGTGTAATCCAGGACATCACTCATCTGGTGTATTTATAATTGGACAAGGAGTTGCTGGGTGTAACACAATGACTGGCCTGGTCAACCTCAGTGATATTTCACTGTAGAAATAGGTACAAGTATGGGATTCACCAATGTAAAAAAGGTGTAGATGATCAGGGAATTTGAGTGATACTTGAAGGAGTGACCATGGTACAGGTAGGAAATTTCAATAAGGAGATGCTCATGGGACAAGCTGAGGCCAGCCAGAAGACACAGGCACTTATTATGGTTTGTAGCCAAAGGATAAATAGGGTAATATAATTCTGAATTACACCTTCAGGTCTTACTTGGGTTGGATGAAGTTTAACCAATATGGGTCAACATCAAATCATTGAATATCACACTTTGCAAAAACATCATATTAATCTATTGGTGGAATTTCTAGCATAAAGAGGGGTAAGGAATCTCATTTTAATGTATTTGATCTTGTTTCATTTCAACTTCTTCCTCGACTCCAAATATTACAGAGTAATTCCTGCCTAGAATGCTCATTAGAAAAATAATCATAGCAACAAAATCTGCAACTGCCAAAACTCTGTTTAAAGATATTCAGAAAAGGGCTGATATATAAAATTTTGGAAACGATACATATTGCAAAATGAATACTTTTTAGATATTCATTTGAAAAAAAAATTGTTTTTTTTTATTAAGTGAGGTTGAGCCTACTCCCCCAGGGTATATTTCATTTGGATGAACTTGCAGAACTGGAAAAAAGATAGGACGTTGTATATATAGTCAGAAGATTTAGTATATTAATTACCATTTTTAAATTAAGTTCTTGATGGCTTTCAGTAAAAGCTTAACAGCTAAAATTAAGAACTCATGACAAATATTCACCTGGCACAGAATAAGTGAAGTTCTTGCAAGATTTGCTGACATTTACTTGATCCCTCCCAAGACAAATGGGAATGGTGACCAGATTGTTTCTCCCTTTCTTATGTCTTTCAGTTCTGTTGGATACAGGATATGGTGCTGCAGTCTTCATGCACAACTGCTGTGATGCACACAGCAGATAAGATGGTGATTTCTGCCATAAAATTGGTTTTTGCTTTTCTCTTATTCTCTTCAGAAGTGCTTCCAGTAACAGGTCCTTACATTTGATTTTATTGTATCTAACAGTCACCATAGCACAAAAGAAATAGAATATGAGTTTTCACATGTTCTTTCCCATTATTACAGAGGATTAATAATGTTTACTATTGTACATAGGTCTTATCATCATTATTGACCTCACCTGCTGTGTAGTTGATTTAGTACATTTATTACTATTCTAGTCAAATGTGAAATGCTGAGTTATTGAACATGCTTATTAATGTTCAGAAAAGCATAAAGTATTCAGTTGACCCCTTGTATCATACTCATGCAACCATTTCTTGTCTCTGTTTAGAAACTGCATAACTGTACGTGCTAATAAATAGTTGCAAGAAAATGGAAAAGAAAAACAAGTTTCTTCTTGACTTACAGTATTAGTTATTTCAAGAATCAAGTGGGTTAAAAGGGGTCATGAAATAGCTTTAGCGAGTAGAATTAAGGAGAATCCCAAAGCATTTTAATCTTACGTAAGAAGCAAGCGGGTAACTAGGGAAAGGATTAGTCCGCTAAAGGAGGCTGTGTGCCGAACCTGAGAGAATGGGTGAGATTCTGAATGATTACTTTACATCAGTGTTCACTGAGGAGAGGAACATGATGAATCTTGAGATTAGACATAGAAGTTTGATTAGTCTGGATCACGTTGACATAAGTAGGGAACATGTATTGGGAAGGCTAGAGGTTATTAAGGTGGACTTAATAACCTCTATAGAGGTTAATAGAGTTCTTTGAGGAACTTAATAGAGTTCTTTGAAGAAGTGACCATGTTGATAGATAAAGGAAGGGCTGTTGATGTCATATACACGGACTTTAGTAAGGCGTTTGATAAGGTTCCCCAGGGTAGACATGGTGAGCAGGGTGTTGTAGCTAGGTGGATAAAGAACTGGTTGAGCAACAGGAGACAGAGAGTAGTAGTTGAAGGGAGTTTCTCGAAATGGAGAAAGGTGACCAGTGGTGTTCCACAGGGGTCAGTGTTTGGGCCACTGTTGTTTGTGATATACATAAATGATCTGGAAGAGGGCACTGTTGGTATGATCAGCAAGTTTGCAGATGACATGAAGATTGGTGGAGTAGCAGAAAGCATAAGGGACTGTCAAAGAATACAGGAGGATATAGATAGACTGGAAAGTTGGGCGGAAAACTGGCAGATGGATTTCAATCGAGACAAATGTGTACAGTTCTGGTCACTACATTACCAAAAGGATGTGGACACTTTGAAGAGGGTGCAGAGAAGGTTTACGAGGATGTTGCCTGGTATGGAAGGTGCTAGCTATGAAGGAAGGTTGAGTAAGTTAGGTTTGTTTTCATTAGAAAAAAGGAGATTGAGGGGGGACCTGACTGAGGTTTACAAAATCATGAAGGGTCTCGACAGGGTGGATAGAGACAAGCTTTTTCCCAGGGTAAAGGATTGAATAACAAGAGGTCACACTTTCAAGGTGAGAGGTGGAAAGTTTAAGGGGGATACACACGGCAAGTACTTCACACAAAGAGTGGTGGGCGTCTGGAACGCGTTGCCAGCAGAGATGGTAGAGGCAAGCACAGTAGATTTATTTAAGATGAGTCTGGACAGATGCATGAGTAGGTGGGGAGCAGAAGGATAAAGATGCTTAGGAATTGGGCGACAGGTTTAGACAATAGATTTGGATCAGCTCAGGCTTGAAGGGCCGAAGGACCTGTTCCTGGGCTGTAAACTTTCTTTGTTCTTTGTTCTAAGAAATTTATGGTAAACTATGAAATACTGATATAGTGAAATCTTGTGTGAATGAACTTTCTAATAACATAATATCATGTATCACCGACTCCTTTATAGGTTCTATTGTTTATGACACTTCACACCGTACTTGCCAATTGTACTTGTACAGGTAATTGGAAATCTCAGCTTTTAGCCGTTGACATATTATTTAGCTACTTAAACTGCTTATAAGTAAGTGTTGATCAGCAGATTGGTTTACATTCAATAATGGCCTCACTAACATTAGAAGAAAGAAGGACAAGTAGGGGGAGATTTGCCAAATACAGCTCAAGGACAGTCACTTGAGTACAAGATGAACTAATCATTATTATTGAGAAACAAAAATGGAATTGTGTTATATGGAGTCCTATTATATCAATGTACGATTGCACTAATCATTAATAATTTATCCCTTTTATATTTAAAATGTAAAAATGTCTGTATGAGTGTTATTAATTTTTGGGTTTCTTTTTACTGCCTTGCAACATCGTTATCTTTAATAAAGGCACCAGATAAAGAGCTTAACAACTATTTACGAACATGGGAAAAAAGAATAAGAGTAGAAAACTTTGCCCATTGAGCCCATTCCACTATTCAAGCAGTGTCATAGAGTCAGCATGGAAACAGACCCTTTGGTCCAACTTATCCATGCTGACCAGATATCCTAAACTGATCTGGTCCCATTTGTCAACAATTGGCACATATCCCTCTAATTCCTTCCTATTCATGTACCCATCCTTTTAAATACCTTTTAAGTGTTGTAATTGTACCCACTTCCACCACTTCCTTTGGGAGCTCATTCCATACATGCTCTACCCTCTGCATGAAAAAGTTGACCTCAAGTCCCTTTTAAATCTTTCATCTCTTACCTATGCTCTCTAGTTTTGGACTCCTCTACCATGGGAAAAAGACCTGGCTATTCACCCTGTATAAGCCTCCCATGATTTTGTAAACCTCTATAAGGTCACCCCTCAACCTCTGATGTTCCAGGCAAAAAAGCTCACGCCTATTCAGCTTCTCCTTGTAGCTCTAATCCTCCAATCCCAACAACATCCTTCTAAATCTGTTCAGTACCCTTTCAAATTTAACAACATATTTCCTATAGCAGCAAGATCAGAATTAAATGCAGTTTTCTAAAAGTAGCCTCACCAATGCCCTGTGTAGCCGCAACATGACATCCCATCTCCTCAACTCAAAGCACTGACTGATGAAGGCAGGCATGCTAAATGCCTTCTTCACCACCCTGTCTACCTACAACTCCACTTTCAAGAAAATATGCACCTGCACTCCAAATCTCTTTGTTTGGCAACATCCCCTGGGTCTTACCATTAATTGTATAAGTCCTGCCCTGATTTGCCTTACCAAAATGCAACATATTCCTGATGAAGGGCTTAAGCCTGAAATGTAAACTCTCCTGCTCCTTGTATGCTGCCTGAACTGCTGTGCTTTTCCAACACTACACCTTTTGACTCAAAATGCAACACCTCCATTTATCTAAATTAAACTCTATCTGCCACTCCTTGGCCATTGGCCATCTGATCAAGGTCCCATTGTGCCCTTCTTCACTGTCCACTACACAATCAATTTTGATTTCATCTACAAACTACTAACCATTGTTCCTATATTCACATTAAAATCATTTATATAAATTATGAAAAGCTGTGGACCCACCACCGATCCTTGCGGCACAACGCTGATCACAGGCCTCCAGCATGAAAAACAAACCTCTCCAACTACCCTGCATTTCTTATCTTCAATCCAATTTTGTATCCAATTAGCTAGCTCCCTCGGATTCCATGAGATCTAACCTTGCTAACCAGTCTACCATGTGGAACCTTGTCAAATGTCGTAGACCATATTGACATCATCTACTGCTCTGCCTACATCAATCCTTTTCATCCCTTCTTCAAATAACTCAATTAAATTAGTGAGACACGATTTTCCATGCACAAAGCCACGGTGACTTTCCCTAATTGGCCCCTGCCTTTCCAAGTACATGTAAATCCTATCCCTCAGAATCCTCTCTAACAACTTACCCACCACTGACATCAGGCTAACCAATCCATAGTTCTTTGGCTTTCCATACCACCTTTTTTAAATAATTGCAACACATTAGCTAATCTCTAGACTTCCAGCACCTCACCTGTGGCTATTGATGGCACAAATATCTCAGCAAGGGGCTCATCAATCTCTTCTCTAGCTTCCCATAAAGTTCTGGGATGCACTTGATGAGGTATCAAAGATTTATTCATCTTTATCTGTTTTAAGATGTTTAGCACCTCCGTGGTAAGGACACTTTTCAAAATATCACTATTTATTTCCCCAAGTTCTCTAGCTTCAATATTCTTCTCCACAGTAAATACTGATGCAAAATACTTGTTTAGTATCTCTGCCATCATTGTGAGATGGCCTAGTACACCTTAAAGGGCACTATTTTCTCCCTAGTTACTCTTTTTCCCTTATGTATTTGTAGAAGCTCTTTGGATTCTCCTTAACCCTATTTGCTAAAGATATCTCATTCACCCTTTTTGCCATCCTGATTTCCCTCTTAAGTATACTCCTATTACCCTTATACTCCTCAAGAGATTCACTTGATCCTTGCTGTCCATACCTGACATATGCCTCCTTTTTCTTGATCAGAGCCATAATTTCTCTCATCATCCAGCATTCCCTACCTCTACCAGCATTACCCTTCACACTAAGAGGGTAAGAGTGTCTGAACTCTTGTTATCTCATTTTAAAGGCCTCCCACTATCTAGCTGTTCCTTTACCTGTGAATAGTCTCTGCCAATCGCCTTTTGAAAGTTCTTTTTATAATACTCTCGAAATTGGCCTTACTCCAATTCAGAACTTTAACTTTTAGATCAGTCTATTCTTTTCCACAACTATTTTAAAACTACTAGAATTATGATCATTGACCCCAAGGTCCTCTCCCATTGACACCTCAGTCACTTACCCTGACTTATTTCCCAAAAGAAAGTCAAATTTTACTCCTTCTCGAGTAGGTACATCCACATACTAAATAAAAACACTTTCTTGTACACACTTAACAAATTCCTTTCCATACAAACCCTTAACTTTGGCAGTCCCTCTCTATGTTTGGAAAGTTAAATCCCCTACCATAACCACTTTATTATTCTTATAGATATCTGAAATCTCCTTACATTTGCAGTTTATGTGAAGATTTGTAGCTCAGGTTGTGGTTCAGTTGTAAATTTGCTTGCTGAGCTGGGAGATTTGTTCTCAGACATTTTGTCACCATGCTAGGTAACATCATGAATGACCCTCCGTTGAGGTGCTGGTGTACTGTCTTGCTTTCTATTTATGTGTTTTAGTCTGTTCTGGTGGGTGACCTTCTTACATATTTGCTCCTCAATTTCCTGCTGACTATTGGGGAGCCTATAGTTCAACC
The DNA here is from genome assembly GCF_004010195.1 of Chiloscyllium plagiosum. NCBI lineage: Eukaryota > Metazoa > Chordata > Chondrichthyes > Orectolobiformes > Hemiscylliidae > Chiloscyllium > Chiloscyllium plagiosum. The sequence continues at coordinate 29,562,171 of NC_057727.1, forward strand.
AATAAGCTGATCGTTCCTTTCCTATTTCTCAGTTCCTTCTATATAACTTCACTGGATATTCTTCCAGGAATATCCTCCTTAACTACAGCTATAATGTAATTATAATCAAAAACACCACTTAATCAAAAACACCATTCCTCCTCCGATAGGATTTGTATCCAAACACAGTTCCTACAGACAATAGGAACATTGAAGTTCTCCCTAATCTCCCACATCCTGGCTAATCATCTACCACTATGCATACTTCATCCACTTTTCCTTGGTATAATTACTAATGCCATGAACACAGATCATGAACCTAAGAACACCTATGGATATATTGAACTTTTAATTCTAACAAATTTTTAAAAAGAGGACTGATACAGTCATGGTGACTAATAAATTTGTCTGTTTGGAGTGGAATTCTGGATGAGATGATAAGAAATTGACGACTGATACTCCATTCAGCATGGATTTATTTTCTTCAGACATGTTTGTGTTTATCCTTTCAGTGGTACACAAAACAAGGGGTTAAAAGTGAAGCTTCCGTCCTGGTCAGTATGTGTTAATGGCCTGATGCCCTAGTGTGTGAACTAGTGTACTGTAAAAGTGATAACTTGGAGAACAACCATTAGACACCCCTGCAGAGCCAGTAAAACAAAGGGAAAAGAAACTCTGTCACTCTGAGTGCTGCCAGCCAGGGCAAAAGAATTTCAATCTATCTGCAAAAGCAAGGAACCTGTAATCTAGTGCTCAGCTGCCAATGCCAATGCTACCGGCACCATCTGCTGTAATGACAGCAACATTCTGCTATCTATTTTTCACAAACAACTCAGAGAATAATTTCTTTAAACATTTACCTTTTATTGGACCCTCTTCTTCTGAATCTGTGTGCATGTGTTGTATTGTTGTTTCTTATCATGTTTTAAACAAATCAATTCATTATTTTGTTAACTCATGAAAACCGAGTTAAATTAGCTTATTTTAAAAACTAAAATAAATTGGTCTGGAAAAAAGATATTCACAGGGAAGGGATCTTCTTTAAATTAGCCTTATTGCAACCAATTGAGGGAGTGAATGAATTAAAAAAGGATACTAGTTCATCCTTCCTCTCTGAGGAGTTTAAAGTTTTGGAGTATCTTGTCAGAAACCATAACTAATTATGGAAATTGGCTCAGGAATTTGTAACTGTATTCAGAAACCTATCAATTTATGACTTGAACTCAATCCAAGAGTTTCTCTTGGATAGAGAACTCTAAAGATTTTCTACCTTTTGTGTGAAGAAACTCCTGCTCATCTCAGACTTCGGTGGCATGGTCCTTTCCGAGACTGTGTGCCCTGGGAAAACATCTTATCCACTTCAACCCTATCATACCCTGTAAGAACTTTGTAAGTTTCAATGAGATCTCATCTCATTCTTTGAAATCTTAGAGTTTACAGGTCCAGTTCCTTCAATTCCTCCTCATTAGACAATCATGCCATACCAAGGATTAGTTTGGTGAACCTCAGTTGTATTTCATCTGTGAAAAAATATATCCTTCTTCAGATAAGGAGATTAAAGCTGTGTATATTCCTCTACGTGTGTCTCACCAAGAATCTATACAATCGCAGCAGAGCATCTTTTATTTCTGTACTCAATTTTCCTTGTGATGAAGGTCAACTTCATTTGCCTTTCTAATTACTTGCTGCATCTGCATGTTCATTTTTCTGAATCATGAACAAAGGCAGACAGGTCCCTTTGAACATTAACACTTTCCAACATTTGACCAGTTAAGGTATCCTCTGCCTTTCTGTGTTTTTTTCCTGCCTAAGTGGATAACCACAAATTCATTCCCATTATATTGCATTTGCCTACCCAAAACTCCCTTAAATCTCCTTGACTGTGAAAAGGTGTGGCCCAAGCACTGAACCAAATATTCCATTCATAAAAGCCAGCCATCCTGAGAATGAGAGTTTATTCCTACCCTCTGTCTTTTGTCTATTAACTAGTTTTCAGTACATAACTGGATATTATTCTCAATCCCATGTGTTCTTTAAGACCATAGATATGTTTCCCCTTTATCTTAATACTTAATTGGAATTGTCCTTAAGGGTGTAAAACTAAAACCTTTGACACAATATATTATTTTCAGTAACACCAAATGATTATAATTAGCATTAATAAAATGCTACTAACATTGGTAGCAATGAATCTTGAGGTCTAACAAAATGCATGTTAATGTAACTCTAGGTTTTAGTCACATGGGAAGAAGAAAGAAAATGCAAAAGATGAGCAAACAAGAGCAAAGAACATAAAAGATGAAAAAGAAAGAATAAAAGTAAACAGGGAAACAAAAACAATTGAGTACTTCTGAAAATAAGTAAAATTGAAGGATGAAAAGAAAGGAAAATGAAATAGAAATAAGTGGTCAAAGTAGGAAATTGCTGAGTGTGCCCTGGAAATACAACTCAAGCTACAAATAAATCCTATAAATGTCTCTTAAAATGGTTCTTTTTGGATACTGTGACAAATTTACTTGATTCTTTGGAGGTCTGTGGAATGACTCAGAAGGATTTTGCCTTTACAAGGAATGTGCAGGAGCAGTGTTGGCTACACATGAGATTATGGATGTACTTGGGGAAATCACTTACACTGAAAGCATTAAATTTTTATTAGATTTTCAACTTAATATCTCATGATGAAGTTAGAAGTCATGAGAGTACATGGCTGAAATGTGAACTTTTGCTTTGTCTACAAGCTTCAACATCAAGATCTTGGCAGTGAACCTTTTTCTTTTTCTTGAGTTCTCTGCCCGAAAGCAGGTCCTTGCAATTATTCATTGATCCAAGGCTAAGTGCTGTGATAATTTAATGACAGAGAGGATGAGATGGCATGCTCTGAGTCTACCTCAAGCAGAATGGGATCAAAACACACGCTCTTGCTAGTAATCTCAATTTTATTCTTTAAAGTTCCCCTCCCAGCCACTCACTATCCTGTCTTAAAAATATATTGCTGTTCCTTCAGCATTGATGGATCAAAATCCTGGAGTTCCCTCTATTTCCCGAAAAGGAGTACTCAAACCTGTTACTCATGTATTCTTTCCTTGTATGACAGACAGAAGACAGTGAACTGACTCAGAACTTAATAAACTAACCCTTCTTTATATAATCATTTAAGTATCAATACTCAATATAAAACATACATTTGTTACAATATTTACTTCTCACTTCATCTAACTTATCTCCATCTTTAACTCACTTCATTTAACTACACTTTACCTTACTTTACTTAATCCATATTTAACCCTAACTCTAACTCTATAAGTTTGACTTGAATCAAATACTACACTGATATGAATGAAGTGGCCAACTTTGTTCTCTGTATAGATCTTGCCTCATGGTTCTTTGTCTTCTCTAAAAGTAAGTTCAGGGTGCATACTTATCAAACATCGTCTTGAAGGATTTTCCTATTAAAAAATGCCTTTGCTCTGCCAATTTATCTGAAAATCTGCTCTGTTTCGAGAAAGATCTCTGGCATTCAGCAACGAATTGATCAAAGTTGGACCACATTGTTTGATCCCAGCCAGTGGAGTTCACTGGTAAACAACTCCCAGGTGTTTACACTGAGTCATAAACAACGGCATTTCATGCTCCATATAAGATAGCATAGTGGCAGTATGTCCAGAGACAACCATAAAATCTGCCTTATTTGGTCAACACAGGAAACTGCAGGTAACAACATGTTTTTGCTGCAGTTAAACAGAGGTCAAAGTTTAAACTAGCTTGACCAAAATTCCCAGCATGCTTGATTGTAGCTCTTAACCAGTATTGTAGCCATTTCTGCTGCTGGCCACATGACTGCACCCCTATAAGGTCATTCTGGGCCTATCTACTTGGACTGCAGTAGTTCAGAAGGCAGCTCACCACCACCTTCTCAACAGCAAGTAGGAATACCAATAAATGCTGGACCAGCCAACAACACCCAGATCCCATGAGTGAATAAAAAATATTCTAGTTCACAAGCTAGCCATTTAATCAACTGTGCTAGCTGGTGGTACCCAAAATAAACTTAACATTAAGTAAATGCATCCAGTTTTTCTGTCTTCAACATGGAGTAAAGCAAAACCATTGACTTTGAGTTCTTTATTGATGACATATTGGAATGCTTTATAAGGAACAGTTTCATAATGAGTCTTCTCAATATTTCTGAAAGGTTTCTAGGAACTCTTTTAGCAGATTAGATTCCCTACAGTGTGGAAACAAGCCCTTCGGCTCAACAAGTCCACACCAACCCTCTAAAGAGTAACCCACATTGATTCATTTCCTTACATTTACCCCTGACTAACGCACCTAACACTATGGGCAATTTAGCATTGCCTGCACATCTTTTGGAAGCTGGGAGAAAACTAGAGCACCCAGAGGAAACCCATGCAGACACAGGAAAAATGTGCAAAATCCACACAGACAGTCACCTGAGTTGGGAATCAAACCTGAGTCCCTGGTGCTGTGAGGGAACAGTGCTAACCACTGAGCCACTGTGCCGCCTGCAGATGATGCTGTTTTTTTGACAGGCTCATAAGGACTTTGGTAAGATCTATACACGGTCATGAAAAAGTACTACCTATTGAAAAACAGTAGCGAGTGCCTATAGTGCAGGATAATGGCCTTTGATCATTCAAGAAGGGAGTCTGAATGTGTTAGGTCAACAGTAAAATTAGTGAATTGTTTGATTGGCTAACGTATGCCTTTATCTAAAATGTAAAATTTGAAATAGAAAGACTGAGTTTCTGTAATGTGAAATGATTCATCTTGGTAGGAAAATTAATGAAGCATATAGGGCATAAAGGATACAAGAGCAAGAAACTTATGTTAGACTGTATAAGAGCTTCACCTGGAGTATGCTGTCCAGTTCTGAGTGCTACATTTAAGGGAGGATGTGAAGCAGATGCTGGAAAGTTTAATGCAAATGCGCCCAGGAACAAGGAAGTTCTGTAATAAAGATAGATTTGAGAGGTTAGGACTGGTTTCCATGGAGAAGTGAAAGCTGAAGTGACTGTAGATGGTGGCGGAGTAGGCAGCATATATGCTCCTGTGACCAAACTTGTCCTCTCGTCTGCATTGTTTTCTTTTTCTTTTTCCTTCTTTCCCTTTTTTTTCTCCAAGAGAAAGAGAGATCTTCAGCAGGAGGCAGCTTCAATGGCTCCTGAGAAGCAGCAGCATCTTCAGAGGCAACATGGCTACAGAATTGGTTGTTTGGCCTGTGAAGCCTGGAGTGGGACTCTCGCTTTCACATGGAGTTGGCCCCAGTTGCTGTCTTGGTGGCATGGCATGGGCGGGAAGACCAGCATGGAACACTCTTGGCAACGTGGCATGGACTGGCAAGCCTGGAGGGGGACTCTGGTGGTGGCATGCTGTAGCAGCAAAGCAGGAAAAGTTGGACTCTCTTTAAGTTTTAAAAAATGTTAGTCTAAATTAATCTTGATGGTGCCTATGTATGGTAACAGTGCATACTTTTCATTGTAAATTGTGTACATGTGACAGTAAAGGATTCTGAGAGGAACTTTGGAAGAGGTACTCAACACCAAGAGAACTGCATAGATCAGGAGAAATTGTCACTACTTATGAAATGATTCAGAATGAGAGAAGGAAAATAATTGACAAAAGAAGCAAAAGCACATAGTAAAACGTCTTCATGTAGAAAGTAGGTAAGGTCTGGAATGCACTGTCTGAATGTGGTAGATGTTGGTTCAATTGATGCATTCAAAATGAAATCAACCTTTATTTGATAAAGAAGAATGTACATAGTTAGGAGGAGAAGGCAGAAGAATCTAGAAATCCTGGTGGATGCCAGGTCATTTCTCACTTAGAAGAGACTGCCCAAGTTCTTGCTAAGTAGTTGGTGATTAATTCATATACGTATGAAAGGGTAAAATGGTTTCAGTTAGAGTATTTTGGATGTTTTTACCCTTCTTTAATGCATCAAATTCTGAGGGTTGACATTTTAATCTTCAGTAAGGCAGGCCTAGAGGAGAGCATGGAATTTTGTGCTACAGTTTGGTGGACTGGTTCCCTGGCTCCATTTTGCCAGTTGGCCATTTTTCCAGAATTTGGATGTCAGGGTAAGGGTGTGTGGCACTAGGACTGTTTGCTTGCAAGTGAGGATAGCCAATGAAGGGCTGTTTTTGAGGTCAGCTAGGATTTTCTGCAAAGCTTCCAGGTGTCTACATGTGAGTGTGGGGAATAGGGCATCTTAGAGGACTCCTCCTCCTCATGCCACCCAATTATTAAGAGATCCAGGGAGAAAAGACATCTTTTATGTTCAATTTCAATAAGTTGAACAGTTGGATTCTCCACTTTGGAGTGGTAAATTCATACCAAAAAAGGAAATTACAGGAAAATGAACATTTTGTTGCATATATCATTGTTACTAAGTGTTCTGGAGGGAGAGACATGTTAATTTTGGACATATCTCATTGTGAATTCCTGTCAAATGTTCTTGGTAAGTAGTTGGTTATTTATCCTTAGGTGTATAAAAGGATAAAATAGTTTTGGTTAGTCATGTCTTTTAATAAAATAAGATGTAAGCAGAAAAGAGCAGAAGAAAAGATTAGGCAATACTCTAGACAATATAAGAAATTAACTTGAGATTAAAGGGCCAAGTCAGGGAAAAGATGAAAGAGATAAGGATGCAACCTAGACTGCACAATTAACAGGATAAGGGAAAAGGGAGGCATATTTTTTAAAAAAGTCAGGAACTAAGTAAACTGATCTGGGCTATCTGTTCAGCATCTGATTGTAAGTTGACAAGAATATTGAGCAACCATATGTGTGCATGCCTTCAAGTAAGGAATCAGCACTTCTAGATTTTTAGAATACTTAAGACTGGCCCTCCTTGAGTAGGTAATCATAACCTGTACTTGAGTCTCCTGGTGGCTTGCCAAGTCATGCCACCAAACAAATCATTTAGGTTGGCTGCTGAGTTCTTGTAGATGAATCAGTCCACTGAATCCAAACAGCCACATAGGAACTCATCCATTACCTCAGACCAGCATTGTACGACTCTCTGTACTGGATCTTCATACTTTAGTTGCTGTTTGTAAGCTGGAGATTATCCAAAATGCGGGTGAGGGATGGAGTGATAGGTATTGTAGCAATGGTCAATGGTGTTTGGGCCTCTGGTGGGACAGGAGACATGTTGATGGTATCTTGACAGCACACTTCTGAGGTTGGCCTCGTTGAAGTAATTGAAGCAGGAGTGAGCCATGTCTCTGGAAATCAGGACACACACTAGTCTCTCAATTCTCTTTGATAGATGAGTCGAACTTTATGTTCATCCAGCTTGTTTTCAATAGCTTGTGCATTTGCCAGGAGTATGGGGATGTCTTGAAACCATATTGTTTCAGTCTCACCTGCAGGGGCGTGGGCGGGTGGTGGTGGTGGTAGTGTGTGTTGTTTTGAAGGTCAAAAGATCGCCAGACCTGAAATTAGATTTAAGAGAACATTGTTAGTAATGCTGACAAATGTAAAATTGAGATTTGAAAGAATAGAATTATTATAATAGATGTAAGGAAACAATCTGCTGGGGACAACTCACTAAGAGCATGTTTCAGTGCCATCTTGGCCATGAGATTGGTGGAGTTAATGTATCCAATCAAAATATAGAAATCAATCTCTACCAGGTGGGCAGATTGTAATCAGTTGAGACATTTTAGTTTAGTAAGGTTATTGAAACAAGTAGGTAAATGGAGCTGAGCTACAGGTCAGCCAGAATCTAAATTAACAGTGAAATCTGGGATACTAACTTCTGGCAAATTCTGGTTAGGGTAGTTTGCTGCTACCAACTAAGCCTTAATGTGATGAGGCTCTTGTGTGCACAATGCATTTTATTGCGTAATAGCAAACAGATACACTTATGTTAGCAAGATAAACATTGCTATTGAGGTCATGAAGAAACCTATACATGTAAGTTTTCACTCTATAAGGTCTTAAACTGATCTGCCTTATCCCCAAGCCTAAATGATGCAATCAGATTGGATGGAGATTACTGTGTGGAGTTTGCATATTCTCCCCGTGTCTGTGTGGGTTTCCTCCAGGTGCTCCGGTTTCCTTCTACAGTCACAAAGATGTGCAGGCCAGGTGAATTGGCCATGTTAAATTGCCCATAGTGTTAGGTGCATTTGTCAGCGGGAGGTGGGTCTGGGTGGGTTGCTCTTCGGACAGTCGGTCCGGACTTGTTAGGCCGAAGGGCCTATTTCTGCACTGTAGGGAATCTAATCTAATCTAATCAAACATTAACCCTTTCAGAAGAATCACCTCATACGGCATCTCTCCCAAGCCTTTTTCCCCATCATTATCATTTATACATTCACATATACAGCAAACATTTCATTAACCAGCAGCTATAGGACCAGGAGTATGTGCTGGTTGATCAAGTATTCCAGATAATCAAAAGGTGCACATAACCACCGTAAACCCTGACCAAGTGAAGCTTTGAGACATCAACATCCCTCAAAACTTCCATGTAAAAGCATCAATGCACCTCCTAAAATCAATGAAAAACACTCAGTAAGTAATAGAAAAGTAATTTAGGGGTATCTACATCACTCTTACACTTTATTTACAACATAAATATCTGACATTGTGGTGGATTGTAGTATTCGAGTTATATAACTTTTGCAGGTTTATCAAGAGGGCCGATTGATAAGGTGCTGATTAAAACAAGGTTTGATGTATAATCATATTTGCCAATACTCCCCCTGCTCCCCAATTCTCTCACTTCAAAAATTCAGTTGGTCTGAATGTTTCATAATTCTCCCAGTAAGCTCTCTATTTGGACTTGGAAGATTGGTAGATCTTTGCCTTAAGGACTGTTGACCTTGGTTCTGATCTTGGCTCTGTGCGGTCTGTAAAGCCTATTCACTGAAGGACCTTTTATTGCTTGAAAACAACAAATACTGGAGGTCACAGTGGGTCAGAGAGCATCCATGGAGAGAGACCAAGCTAACATTTCGAGTCCAAATGACTCTTCATCAATACAGATTCCAGCATCTGCAGTAATTTGTTCCTTTATTGCTTGGTTGATCTTTGCTGAGAGTATTGTTCTTGTCAAACTAGGTTGGACAATTACCTTTATTGGGAGGATCCTTAATCTCCTTAATTTCTTTCACAGTGGAACACTTCTCTGCTGAATCAGGTAATTGCTCCGTATCTAATGGAGCTTTAATCTCGTGAATTTCTTTAATGGAAGTTGGCTACTCTGTTGAAACATTTGTTTTCTTTTTGTTGTAGTTTGGATCTCTGAGCGAGGCAATTTCTATACTGGATCTCTGTGATTGGTAGTTTCTTCATGAGCTGAAAATGTGTTGCTGGAAAAGCACAGCAGGTCAGGCAGCATCCAAGGAGCAGGAGAATCGATGTTAACCACGTGGCTGCTGCAGCGTCCGTGGCAGCAACCGCCGCCACAAACCATGACGTCACTTCCGCCCCCACTGACCTTGCAGCCTCCACGATCTCCACCCAGACAACCGCCTCCACGATCGCCAGGAAGACCATCGCCGATAGATTCGGGGTCTCCGCGGGGTGCACGTCTATCGGAAACAACACCGTTTCTGCCATCGCCACAGCCACTTCCGCCCCCTGGGTTGCCGTCACCGCAGCCACTTCCGCCCCCAGTGTCATCACTCACCTGCACAACGAACATGCCACATGCGTCTCCGCCCCCACGCCGATCTCCGCCACCATGCCTAACCCCGCGAATGACCATTACTGCTGTCCACGCATCGCACCCAGACTGACCCTCACTGCCGTCCACACACCGCCCCCAGTCTGACCCTCACTGCCATCCACACACCGCCCCCAGTCTGACCCTCACTGCCATCCGCAAACCACCCCCAGCCTGACCATCACTGCCATCCGCACACTGGCCCCAGCCTGACCCTCACGGCCGTCCACCAACTGCGCCCAGCATGACCCCCACTGCCGTCCAACACTGCCACAAAACTGACCATCACCGCCATCCAATACCGCCCCCTGCCTGATCCTCACCGCCGTCCACAGACCGTTTCCAGCCTGACCCTCACCACTGTCCACAGCCTGAACCCCACCGCCATTCACACATGGACCCTAGCCTGACCCACCCCTCTGAACACACACCGCCCACAGCCTTACCTCCACCACAGTCCAACACCACCCCCAGCCTGAAGCTTACCGCTGACAACACACCGCACCCAGCCTGATCCTCGCTGTCGTCCACACACCGCCGCCAGACTGACCCTCACCGCCGCCCACCAAACGCCCCAGCCTGAATCCCACCGCTGTCCAACACTGCCAAAAGTCTGACCCTCACTGTCGCCCAATACCGCCCCAGGCTGATCCTCACCGCCGCGCACACACCACCCAAAGTCATACCCTTACCGCCGTCCACACTCCACACCCAGGCTGACCCTCACCTCCGTCCACACACCGCCCCTAGCCTGACCCTCACCGCTGCCCATACACCGACCCCCAGCCTGTCCCTCACTGCCGCCTACACACTGCTCCCAGCCTGACACTCACCACTGTCCAATACTGACCAAAGCTTGACCCTCATCGCTGTCCAAACACTGGATCCAGCTGATCCATACTGCCATCCACACACCGCACCCAGACTGACCCTGACTGCCATCCGCACACCACACCCAGTCGGACCCTCACTGCCATCCACACACCGCCCCCAGTCTGACCCTCACTGCCATCCGCACACCGCCCCCAGCCTGACCATCACTGCCATGCACACACTGGCTCGAGCCTGACCCTCACCGCTATCCACCAACTGCGCCCAGCATGACCCCCACTGCCGTCCAACACTGCCACAAAACTGACCCTCACCGCCATCCAATACTGCCCCCTGCCTGATCCTCACCGTCATCCACAGACCGTTTCCAGCCTGATCCTCACCACTGTCCACCCACCGCCCCCAGCCTGAACCTCACCGCCATTCACACACCGACCCCAGCCTGACCGACTCCTCTGAACTCACACCGCCCACAGCCTTA
>NC_057727.1:29573541-29615386 GCF_004010195.1 Chiloscyllium plagiosum
GTCCACCAACTGCGCTCAGCATGACCCCCACTGCCGTCCAACACTGCCACAAAACTGACCCTCATCGCCATCCAATACCGCCCCCTGCCTAATCCTCACCGCCGTCCACAGACCGTTTCCAGCCTGACACTCACCACTGTCCACCCACTGCCCACAGCCTGAACCCCACCGCCATTCACACACGGACCCTAGCCTGACCCACCCCTCTGAACATACACCGCCCACAGCCTTACCCCCACCACAGTCCAACACCACCCCCAGCCTGAAGCTTACCGCTGACAACACACCGCAACCAGCCTGACCCTCACCGCCATCCAACACCATCCCCAACCTTTCCCTCACTGCCGTCCACACACCGCCACCAGCCTGACACTCACCACAGTCGACACACCACCCCCAGCCTGACCCTCACCTCCGCCCACACACCCCCCAGCCTGGCCCTCACTATCGCCGACACACCGTCCCCAAACTGACCGTCATTGATGTCAAACACACCACCCACATTCTGACCCTCACCGCTGTTCACCAACCACCCCCAGTCTGCCCCCACCGCCGATCACACACCGTCCCTAGCTGACCCTCACCAGTGCCCACAAACAGCACCCAGCCTGACCCTCGCTGCCGTCCACACACCGCCGCCAGCCTGACCCTCACGGCCGTCCACACACCGCCCCCAGCCTAACCCTCACCACCGCCCACCAAACGCCCCGGCCTGAATCCCACCACTGTCCAACACTGCCACAAGCCTGACCCTCACTGTCGTCCAATACCGCCCCAGACTGACCCTTACCACCGTGCACACACCGCCCAGAGTCATACCCTTACCGCCATCCACAATCCACCCCCAGCCTGACCCTCACCTCCGTCCACACACCGCCCCAAACCTGACCCTCACCTCTGACCATACACCGACCCCAGCCTGTCCCTCACTGCCCCCACACACCGATCCCAGCCTGACACTCACTACCGTCCAATACTGACCCAAGCTTGACCCTTATCGCTGTCCAAACACTGGATCCAGCTGACCCATACTGCCATCCACACACCGCACCCATACTGACCCTCACTGCCGTCCACACACCTCCCCCAGTCTGACCCTCACTGCCATCCACACACCGCCCGCAGTCTGACGCTCACTGCCATCCTCAAACCGCCCCAGCCTGACCATCACTGCCATGCACACACTGGCCCCAGCCTGACCCTCACCACTGTCCACCAACTGCGCCCAGCATGACCTCCACTGCCGTCCAACACTGCCACCAGGGCTAATGCCCAAAACGTCGATTCTCCTGCTCCTTGGATGCTGTCTGACCTGCTGCGCTTTTCCAGCAACACATTTTCAGCTCAGATCTTCAGCATCTGCAGTCCTCACTTTCTTCTAGTTTCTTCATGACTCTGTCCTGAATCTCTGGATATTGTTTGTCCGAGCTTAATGTTGCCTCCCAATGATTCCTATGCAGCCAATTTTTCAATCTGTGAAAACAAATCTTTATTCTCAACCTGCTGACTCATCTGTGGTGAAGTATTCAAACTGTTTGCTGCAAGTTGAAGATCAGATTGCATGTTTTCAATCACCCTGTGTGGTTGATTTATTGGTGAACCCAACAAGCTCACATCTTCAGGCATGCTACTTTCGGATTGCTGCTGACTGGCTCTGGTACTGATCATTCCTGCTCAGAAGATGAAATAATTGAAGGAGACCTTATGGACTCATGTTGTTTCAATGACTGACATCAAATTGGAATCTGCCATGATAATTTGTTCATCAGGCTTTGTTGATGCCTGAACAACTTCTGTTAAAATTCAGAAGTGGATTTTACAGCTTATCCTTTTTACCTCTTCTTGCTAATATCATCAGCTGTATGTCCTAGTGAAGGTAATCTGTTATTTACTTACTCAGCTTGTGAGTTAGTGTTTAGTTTTGAACAAATTCAATATCTTAAAATCTGTTTTCTCCCCAGTGTCTAATTCTGTGTTCTATTCTGTCCATCTCTCAAATTAAATCTATTAGCCAATATCATTTTCCTGCAATTTCTTCCTAATGTAATGATTTATTCTTCTTATTTTAAAGTTTTTCAGTTCTATAGTAGCTTAGTGTTGCTTCATTCTCCTTACTTTAAAGCTCTTAGAACACTGTACATATGCCACCTTTCTTTTGCCTGATAGACTTTTAAATCACCTGTATAGGAAGTGCTACTTTAGTTTCCTTCTGTTATAGCTTTTAAATTATGTCATATAACAATGCTGAACCTTGTATTGCTTGCTATAGGTTTTCCAGAGGGTTTGATGTCAAAATAGAGTTTTAATGGCTTATATAGGTGAAATAAAGATTCACTATATTTTCACAGACAAAATGGATTAATTCCTATCTTTTACTGTCTAATAAAGAATGCTCAAACTTTTCATGAATTTCCCAAAGTTTAGTTCCTGCTGCCTTAATAAACTATTTGTGCCCGAACCATTGTTTAAATTATGGTTCTCCCACTCTTACGATAGCCTTAATAGTCTTATTATATATTAGACTTTGTCTAATTAGGCTTTTAAATTGCACTTTTGCTGCCTTAATTCTGGCTTTGTGATTTTACCACTGCTGCGATCTTGGTGTAAATTATTTCTGTGGAGTCAGGATTCTCTATTAGCTTTGCCTTTTGGTCAGTCCTCAGGAAAGGGCTCACGTTTGTACCATTCCGCCCCCCACCTCATGGAAGTCCAAACCTGTCGTGACTTGGAGCTCTTCTTCCGCTGCCTCTGCCTCTGTGCCTACTTCTTTAACAAAAACTCCCAGTCTCCCTCTGAGGACCCCTTCTCCTGTCTCCAATCTTTCTCCTCCACTTGGTCACCCCCCGCAGGCCTTGTACCCACTGTAGACCTCTTCATTGCAGACTGCTGATGTGACATCAGCCACCTCATTTTCTCTACCCCTCTTCGCCCATTCCAACCTCACCCCCTCCAAACTTGTAGCTCTCCACTCTCTCTGCACTAAACCCTGCTTCACCATCAAATCCACTGACAAAGGCGGGGAGATGACAGTCTGGAGAATGGACCTTTATTTTGCAGAGGCCAAACACCAACTCTCTGACACCATGTCCTACCTCTTCCTTGTCCACCACTCCACTACGACCCATCATGCCAAAATCACTCGCATTGTCCATGCCCTCATTGCCTCCAGTGATCTCCCCTCCGCTGACTCCATACTCATCGTCCCCAGCCCCGCATTGCCCGGTTCTACCTGTTTACCAAGATCCTCAAGCCCAACTACTCCGGCCGACCCATTGTCTCAGCGTGCTCCTGCCCCACCGAACTCATCTCGTCTTACCTTGATTCCATCCTCTCCCCCTTGGTTCAGGCATTTCCCACCTACATCTGCAACATCAACCATACTTTCCATCTCTTCAGTAATTTCCAGTTCCCTAGCCCCCAGCGCTTTATCTTCACTATGGACATGCAGTCCTTATATACGTCCATACTCTACAAGGATGGCCTCCAGGACTTCCACCTCTTCCTGTCCAACAGACCCATCCAGTCCCCCTCCACCAATACCCCCCCCCCCCACGCCTCACTGAACTGATTCTAACCCTCAGCATCGGTGCAGCATCCTGCACCCAGGCAAAATGGAGCAGTTCACTGACTTTGCCCACAACTTCCACCTTGCCCTCAAATTCACTTGGTCCATCTTGGACACTGCCCTCCCCTTTCTTGACCTCTCCATTTCCATCTCCGGTGACAGTCTCCAGACAGACGTTTACTACAAACCCACAAACTCCCATATCTACCTGGACTACACCTCCTCCTACACAATATCGTGCAAGGATTCTATCCCTTTCTCCCAATTCCTCTGCCTCCACTGCATCTGCTCGATGAGGAGACATTCCACACCCAAGTATCTCAGATGTCCACATATTTCGAGCAACGTGCTTTTCCTCCCTCTATCATCTAGACAGCTCTCTACTGCACTACCTCCATTCCCCGTTTCACTGCTCTAAGCCCCTCCTAAACACAATAAAGACAGAGTCCCCCTTGTCCTCACCTACCACCCCACCAGTCTCCGCATCCAACGGATCATTCTCAAATACTTCCACCAACTCCAACTAGACCCCACCACCAAGGATACCTTACCCTCTCCACACCTCTCTGCCTTCTGCAAGGACCATTCCGTTCACTTCAACAGTCCTTGGTTTGCACCACTCTTCCCACCTACCCTCCCTAAACCCCCAGGTACTTTCTCCCTACAACCAGAAAAGATGCAAAACCTGCCCATATACCACCCCCTTCTCTATTTGGGGTCCAAAACAGTCTGTCCAGGTGAGACAGAGGTTCACCTCCTTCTCTTCCAACCTACTTTACTGCGTCCGAAGTGGTCTTCTCTACATCGGGGAGACCAAACGTAAACTTAGGGAATGGTTCGCCGAGTATCTCGACGGGGCCAACCGAACCTCCCAGTCGCCGCCCATTTTAATTCCCCACCTCACTCCATTTACAACATGGCCATCCTTGACCTCTCCCATTGCCACAACGAACCAAACCACAAATTGGATGAATAGCACCTCATCTTCTGCCTGGGCAGCCTACTGCCTGGAGGACTCAACATTGAGTTCTCCAATTTCAAATAACCTCCCTTCCCAGCCCCTACCCCCTTCCACTCCTTCCTGCCACCAACAGGAATCATTCCTTTCATTGACCAACCAGGTCGTACCTTTACTGTCTTCACCTCTCCCCACTTTAGCACCCTGCCCCCAACCTGGAACATCGACTTCTCTTCTGATGCTGCCTGGCTTGCTGTGTTCTTCCAGCTTCCTGCCTGTCTGTATGGTATCTGTTTGGTAACATCCATTGTGAGCTTTAGATAATCCTTTTTAAATTCTAGCCTTCTCATATGTCTTGAACCATTATTTTAAAGTTTTCTTCTCCTTGCCCTCAGAGATTTTAAACTTTATTCATGTAACAACAATGACTGGTCACTTCCCAGCTGAGCCTGTAATTGTGACTAGTCTATCAATCTGTCTGCTGTGGAAACCAGCGTCTGCATGACAGCAATTTGTGCTTCCACCAAAGATACAAAGGCTGGTGACACTTGCTCACTTTGTCTTGGCCTGACTTCAGCATCCCTGGAAAAAAGCAAAATAGACTGGAAAAAGTCTCTTCAAATTTGCAGGTGGCAGGCCTTTTAATATTTGGAATCAAACAGTGTTTTTATAGCTGGATTCCCCATTTTCTCATCTTTGACTTGCTCAGAGTCCCTCCTGGGTTGTCTCTATCACCAATATCTGGTGATGCTCACTCGTGCTAAGTGTTTTGCCAGCTCTTTAATTGTTCAATCCATAGTGAGTTCCAATGTTTATACTGTTACTTGAAAAGAATGCAAGCTATGAAACTGAATCAAGAGATTTATCCTCCTCTTCTGTATTCTTCTAAAGGATCAGTGTGTTGCAAGAGACTAGAAAACGGAGTATTAGTGTGAGTTAGTATGGCACTTTATGGGGAGGCATTGGCATAGTGGTATTATCACTAGACTATTAATCGAGAGAGCCAGGTAATATTCTAGGGATTCCACCATGACAGATGATGAAGTTTGAATTCAACACAAAAATAATCTGAAAATAAGAGTCTATTGATGACTGTGAAACCATTGTTGATTGTCATGAAAATCTCATCTGGTTCACAAATGCCCTTAAGGGAAGGAAACTACCATCCGTATTTGGTCTGACCCACAGACTCCAGACCCACAGCAATGTGTTTTACTGCAGTTAGGGATGGGCAATGAATGCTGGCCTAGCAAATGTCACCATATCCCATGAATAAATGTATATACAAGAAAAGCTTTGGATATGAGCATGTCTTCAAAATGAAGCTTGAATTCTGAAGGTTTCTGAATATCTACTGAGATCAATAGATAGCTACAAGTAACAGACAGACACCCTGATTGGATAAGTCACCAGACTTGCCTGATGCTCAGAACATTATCCAGAACATTAATCCTGGTCAACCTTTTCCAAAGGCTAACAGCTATGTTATCTGGAACTGCTCCCCAGGTCTGATTTCACATCCTGGCATCATATTCTGTATTATCCTACGGAATGAGCGAATAAAAGATAATGTTCAAACATCAGTACTCTGTGTAGGCATTTTGGGCATCTGCTGAGAGCTGGACAAGATAGAACAAGTTGATAGTAAGGTGATCAATGTAGAGTTGAGTACAAGGAATATGAAGTGAGAAAGGTCTATTGGAGGAATTGCTGATTGTGTAAATTTTTCAATAGGACAAGAGAACCTTATATATTTCTGGTGTGAAAGAAAAAAGGAAATTGCAAGTGTAAGTTTGAAATATAAATGAGAGTATTTCAGAGAACTCTTGTGAATGAATGCTGACTGATGTGATGGAAGTGGGAAAATAATTGAGAGTGATGTGAAAGGGTATGAATGAATTGTGATCATATCTTGTTGACAGCAATGGAGAGCTCAAGAGCCATACTCACCCATGTCAGGTCACTGAAGTTTTTTTCTGCATTGATCCCAGGTCTTCAGGGTAATGGTGCTGACAGCAATTCTCTAAACCACCTCTGTTCAGTTGAATAGTCACTATTAGGAGTGCTGGTGAATAGTACTTTCCTTCTTGCCCTTGAGTATGCCTGCCGGTGTGTTTGAAAACCTGGTAGCAGATTTCTAAATTATTATTGCGAACTTAGTTGCTTGTATACTGTTCCATGGAAATATTCCAGAAGGAAATGCAACTTCATGCCTTACTGCTTTGAATAAGGATCAAGCGGTCAGCTGGAAATTGTCTTGTGTTAATGGATAATGTGCCCTTTGGTTAATGCCATCGAATGGGTAAGCTGTCAATCTTGACCTTACATGAACCTCACACATGCCATTTCTCACCAGTTCCTGTGCTGGGTTAAATTCAATGTTCAAGGTTCACAACCGATTTCAAATTATTTTGTTTTCTACAGTCATCAGTCTGAGAGGTAGCAATAATACTGTGATTAAGGTTACCGTAGTTTCCTGAATTTATAACAGACTTTCATTTAAGAAACTACAAAGCATGTTGAAAAAAGGTTCATTAAATCCTACAGTATTTATAGATGGATATATTGCATTTTCATTGTGTTTTCAATTCATTACTTCAAGCTGATTTTTAAAATAAAATTGGCACAGAACTCTGATAAAAAAGGAAGATAAAGGAATCCCACGTAAATTAAGTGTTCACTTAGTAATATTGTCAAAACAATTTTTAGGTGGAGCTATTGTATTCTGGTATGCAACATTTGAAAAATGCATTGACAGACAATAAAAAACTCTTAGATTATTCATATGGAAAGAAAAAATAGCTATGTTTACAGCACAGATCTGTTGAGGCCATTTATAGAATAATTCTGTATTGACTCACTTCTTTGGTCTGTGCATCATCTGGTACTAAGTCAGAACCCATGTGCTGTTCATCCGCCCCTCTTAAAATATCAGAACGTTCACATCAGGCTATAATGATGTGAAATGTATATATTCTACTACCTAAACAAAAGAAGTTTGCTACCAGGTTGTATGTGCAGCTTATTTTACTGAGGTGCTGTCCAGCATTTTCCACTTTCAAACAATTTTGGCTAGAATGGATCAATCATGATGGTAGTGGAAGAAGACACAAATAAAATGCTGTTCTTTTTTGCTGCAGAGAAGCTGTAATTTTCCAACTGCACTATAATTATTTCCAGTTAATTATCTCTGTAGTGCTCTTTACCACTCTTAACAAAGAGCATTTGGATTCTCTGTTTAGGAAGAAAATGGAAGCAAATTCTTTTGAAGTTGTGATGAGATGTTGGCAAACCTAAACACGTGCCTTTCCAGATTAGAGAAGCAGTAATTGGGATATTAAGCACCAATTACTGTACATCATGTTGTAGAACTCTAAAAAATGAAATGTCTAATGGCTCTAAAGGTATTAAGAGTGAATATTTATTTGTGAAGCTGTGCAAAAATAACTGGAGTGGTTAAATATTTGCGGAAAATTACAACAATTTAATTGTTTGAACCTTTCTATCATCAGACATATGTACTTGAAAAACTTGAAAAGAAAGTCAATTAAACTTGTTAAAGGTCATGAATTTTGTATAATTTTACAGCAATAGTAACACTTTGAGTAGTATACATTTTATAGATGCTTAAAGTTGCTACAAATGTGGATGATATGTAACGGCTTATTTGCATTAGGAAAGCATTAAAAAATAACACTGAACTTTGACCAGAGAAAGATGTACCATAATGTTTAGGCTAATCAAAGTGGGAGATAGCAAGGGTTTTGGGAAAATGAACTTGGCACTGGGGAATCATGAAACACAGTAGCCCTAATTGTATGCCTATCACAATAGACTCACCATTATGGTTATAGTGGAGGATCAATACCCACAGTTGCTCAACATTAGGTGACAACAAAAATGTGTCAACTGGTCCACAAGGGCCTGTTGGATCAACCAGCCATCTGCCATATGTTCCCAATGGCTATTAAGCTTATCACTACCCTCATAGTTTATGCTGCAAGTATTTTTTCAGGCACTCAAAAGTAGCATTTCAAGATTAAAACTTTTTGCTAGGTCCTAATTTGTTGAGGTGGTATTTGAAAGCCATACCATCATGTATCCTGCTACATGTATTTCTGTTAAAACCAGCTCAGGCTAACCTTTACAAGCAGCCAGGCAAGACGTTTAGGGTCTTGTTACCTGAGATCTAATTTTGCTTTCGAACATCATCCCCCTGCCACCAAGACCTCCTCCCCAAAAACTTTATTTTAGACTCTTCTTAAAATGATTTCTTTCGTCAAGGTCTTCGTTATGTGAACTACTATTATCTACTGCTATGTCTCTGTGTCATATTTTGCTTTATAATACTTCTGTAAAGAACCATCAGATTTTTTATTCTGTCAAGGGCATGATACAGTTGGATCTGCTATAATGCGCGTTACTTCAACGTGAATTGGCTATAATGCAATTTAAGAATTTAGACCATTATTTGTATAACGCGAACGTCTTAGCAATAACGTGATTACGGACCTATTGGTTTAAATGGTGCTGCTGTTACATGATTTTCTTATAATGCGGGATCACATGGGAACGGAACTATTGCGTTATACAAGAACAGCCTGTATAAGTATTGTGTTGTCTTTTCAACATATTTTCAATCATGGAATTACTAATTGCTAAGGTTATTATTGATATTTATATTATAAGTGCTTTATTTAAGCAACTAATAATGCATTTTCTGATTATAAGCATGATGCAATACTATTCATAATTAAAACATCACTGATGCAGGATGGCATTTCACATGAGTTATATTTTTAATGAATTGGATGACGTTGTCCTAATGGTAGATGTGGTTAATGTGTTCTTCTGTCATGTAGGTCCTTTGGATGCCATTAGCTTCTCTGCTGATTTGAATGTTGTATGAAATTTGATATTAACACATCATTGGGTTAATTATATTACGTTATGTACACTATGCTGATGACTTAAATTTTGCGAGGAGCTGGTCTACCCTCACCCATGTAAAATAGGGACAAGTCCAGCTGTGCTTAGTTGGCTGAACCTCTAACCATTTCAGGACAAGCACACCCTTAATTCATTCAGGATGGACCTTCCATCTCTGTTGGCAAGGAGGTTCCACATTTGGAAGCTGCCAGTCAATCAAATGGTTGGTGGCTGTCTTGTCCCAGTAGTGCCACTAAGAGCGTGGCCACTGCCATTGGAACACAGATTTACTTGTAAGTCCAGAGTCTCACTAGAACCAAGTTCATAGTTCATGCTGAGCCAGGAGGGGGACTGGGGTGGACAGTGCCTCCGCCATTGTGATTAAAATAGCCATGGCAACAGGTTGGGTGTGGTGGGAAGTAGTAAGAATGGTAGCACTGCAAAGGCGCCAATTTTATGTCTCCCCACCTCCTAACCTGACCCTTAGGATAAATTCATGACTCTGATGCGATCCACATAGTCAAAGTCATAGAGATGTACAGCACAGAGACAGACCCTTCAGTCCAACCTGTCCATGCCGGCCAGATATCCCAACCCAATCTAGTCCCACCCTGAACAGATATTTTTGGAAAAAATTCTAATTGTTGAATAAAAACACGAAGCTTGGAAATTTGTTTTTAAAATAAGACTGTAATATTTTTCACAGGCTATCTTAAATACCAACTCTAACCTTTGTTTGGAGTTACTGATGGGTGATATCTGACTGTTTAAATCTTAATAATCTGAGAAGGTGAAGTAATTCTTTTTGAACCTTCAGAATGGCTATTCAAAGGTATTCTTTCCTAAATGTACAATCCACGGCTGGGTGAATGAACTTTCTGACATTTATATGAGCTGAAAAGCTCATTATCTGCTTTTGAAGTGCTGAGGGACCATAATTGCTTGTGCATTGTGATTGACTGCTCTTCTTTTGTTACTGCTAATGAAATTGCTTCCGATCGAATCATTATATTTGAAGCATGCATTCTTTTGATCTAGTTAATGCTTCATCAATTTTGTCATTCATTTTAGAAAATAGGAATCTCAGTCCCATAGAATGATACATTAAGAAATAACCTCACCTAAATGAAGTAAAACAGGATTTTAAATAAATTAAAACGATGTTACGGAGTAAAATGTCTGATCATCGATGTTCATGTAGAGATACTTAACACATTCAAATTACATTCCTGCCTGCCTGTTGTTTGTTCAAGTGTTATTTCTTACTTTTGAATTTTATTATCTACTGAAAAAGGATGAATGACAGGACAGTCCCAACTCCTGGAGCGCATGTCTTGTTCCATATGGGAACTTCAGGACATTTCCTGTGACTTGGCAAATCATATCAACAGGAAGAGCGGTGGGGAGGTGATGATCTAGTGCTATTGTTGCTGGAATATAGTAATCCAGAGAGCTAGATAAAGCTCTAAAACCATGTTCAATAAAACGATTCATTAAAAAATCTGAAATTAAAAGCCAAATGATGACAATGAAATCACTATTGATTCATAAAAACCCATCTGGTTCACTCATGCCATTTAGGTAAGGAAACTGCTGTCCTTATCTGGAATGAGGTATATGAGACTCCAGGCCCAGAGCAATGTATTTGACTCTTAGCTATGCTCTGAAATGACCATTTGATTGCTAGAAATGAAAAGACAAATGAAAACAGATGGATCACTTGGCATAGGCTAAGGGACTGAAAATGACAATAATGAGCATAGTCCTATTGACTTGACAAAGTCCTCCTTACTAACATCCAGGGACTAATGCCAAAATTGGCAGAACTGTCCTACAGACTAGTCAAGCAACAATCTTACATAGTCAGATTCACAGAATCATACCTTACTGACAATTTTCAAAATACCACCATCACCATTCCTGGACAGATGGTGGTGGCACAATGGCATACAGTTGAGAGAGAGTTGCCCTGAGACTCCTCAACATTAATTCTGGATACCATGTATTCTCTTGACACCAAGTCAAACATGGGCAAGGAGTGCTGCTGATTATCATGTACTGTCCTCCCTTGGCTGATGAATCAGTACTTCTACAAAATAAGACCATAAGAAATAGGAACAGTCGGAGGCCATCCAGCTCTTTGAGCCTGCTTCACCATTCCATAGGATCAATCTGATCTGACATTCCTCATGTCCACTTTCCTGTCCCTTCCCCACAACCCTTGATTCTCTTAATAATCTATCTATTTCAGTCGTAAATATGTGCAAGGATTCTGCTCTCAGAACTTTGTATGGGAAGGAGTTTCAACTACTCACTATTCTCTGAGAGAAGAAATTACTTCTTATCTCACTCTTAAGTTGGTTCCCATTTATTCTGAGATTATGCCCTCTCATCCTAGATTCTCCCATGAGAGTAAACAGTCTCTCAGCATTTATCCTGTCCAGCCACTTAAGAATTCTATAGTCTCAATGAGATCACCTCCCATTCTTTTAAACACAAGTGAGTAGCATCCTAACCTGTTTAGCCTTTGCTCAAGGCAATCCCTCCATGTCAGGATCATCTTAGTGAGCCTTATCTGAAGTGACTCCAATGAAATGATATCTTTCCTTAAGTAAGGGTCCAAAACTGCTCACAGTACTTGAGATGAATTCTCACCAGCACCTTGTACAGTTGCAGTCAGACATCCTTACTCTTATGCTCCAATCCCCTTGCAATAAGGGCCAATATTCCAATAGCCTTCCTGATTACCTGCTGCACCTGTTTGCTAGCTTTCTGAGTTTCATGAAAAAGTACCCCCAAGAGTTTGTGTTACAGCTTTCTGCAGTTTTTCTCCATTAAAATAATGTTTTGATCTTTTGATGTCACTTTCAAAATTAACAACTTTGCATTTTCCAACATTCTTCTCCAAGTCAGCCTTTTGCCAATTTGCTCAACCTATCAATATCACTCTGTAAACTGTTTGTATCCCTCTCACAATCTGCCTTTCCACCTATTTTAGTCTGAAATTTTGGCTGTATTATATTCCCTTCTTTCCATCAAATCATTATTATATATTGTAAAGAGTTGTGGTCCCTGTAAAACTCCACTGGACATGGATCACCAACCTGGAAATGAACCCCTTATCCTCCTTCACTGTTTCCTGCCCATCAACCAATTCTCTACCCATATCATTATAATACCTTTAACACCATGGGCTCTTATCTTATGACTTGATCTTTTGTGAAGTTGAATGCTTTCTTGAAGTCCAAATACAACACACCTGCTGGTTCCCCTCTACGCACTCAGGTTGAGACATGATTTCCCTTTCAAGATGCTATGCTGACTCAGTTTGATTAGATTATGATTTTCCTAACTTATTATTTAACGCAAGACTGGCTCAGTAGCGGCACCACTGATCAATCCACTTGAGTCCTAAATAACATTGCTCCTGGACTGGGTCTGCAGCATGCTATGTGGGAAGCAACAAGAGGGAAAATCATACTGGACCTCACCCTCACCAATTGATCTGCTGAAGCTGCAACTGTCCAGGACAGCTTAATTAAGAGTGGCCACCATAGTCCTTGTGGAAACAAAGTCCCACCTTCGTATTGATAATAGCTGAAAATATATCATGTAGCAATATCACCATGCTAAAAGGGACAGAATCTGAACAGATCTAGCAACTTAAGACTAGGTATTCACGATGCACTGTGGATTATTAGCTGCAGCAGTAGCAGAAACAGAGTCATACTCAAACCAATCTCCACTCTAATAGCTGAGCATGGGTTATGGAGAAAGGGCAGGGAAATGAATGTGATGAATGTCAGATCAGTTATGATCCTATTGCATGTCGGAGCAGGCTTATGCAGCCAAAGAACTCACTTTCCATATGGTCTTATATTCTCCATTCCATCATTACTATCAAGCTCTTCCTCATACGTATTAATGGTTTAGACCTTGGTGTAGAGGGCACAATATCAAAATGTGTGATTGATACAAAACTTGGATGTATTATGAACCATGATGAGAATAGTGTAGAATTTCCCATGGTGTTTGTCTGATGATCTAAGTACCTTTAGAGAAAATACTAATTTCATATCACACTGTCTTTGATCTAATCCTTGCCAGTTTATAGAAACCTGACCAATGTCAGCGTAACTGGTGATACCTGTGACCATTTTAAGTCAGGATATATTGGTCCTTGTTTAAAATTATTTCCAATCATGAAAGTCCCAGATATTAAATCAGTCAAAGGAATTCATAGGTCAATAGTCTGCATGTAAGCAGAAGATGTATGCTCATGACAGATATCATGTTAATTAAGAAAAATCAGTATATATTTGTAAAGGGCAAATCATGTTTAATTAACTTGCTTGAATCTTTTGAGGATTGATAAGGAAATGTTAATAAAGAATACAATACATTAAGTTTTTCAAAACATACATAATATATAAAAGCAAGGAAAGTATGTTAAATCTGTATAAAACACTGGTTCAGCCCAGTTGGAGTGCATCTGTTTTTGGGCATACCAATTGGGAAGGATGGAAGAACATCAGAAAGGGTGTAGGAAAGATTCACGCCAATGTTCAAGGGAAGATACATAAACAAGATTGAAAAGATTGGAGAAGAGAAAATTGACATGAGATTTGTTATAGACATTCAATGGAGAAAGTGAGGACTGCAGATGCTGGAGATCAGAGCTGAAAATGTGTTGCTGGAAAAGCGCAGCAGGTCAGGCAGCATCCAAGGAGCAGGAGAATCGACATTTTGGGCATAAGCCCTTCTTCAGGAATATCAGGACTATCAACAGGACATTCAATATCAGGATTATCAACAGGAATAGGAAGAAACAGTTCCCATTGGCGAAAGGGGTCAAGAGCCAAAATTAAGGGAATTGGCAAAGGAAGCATTGGTGACACAAGGAAAACCTTTTACCCACAGTGAGAGGTCAGGATCTGGAATGGGATGCTTCATAGTATGGTTGAGGCTGGGTCAAATGATACTTTCAAAAAGATTATTGTCTGAAAAATAAAAAATGTGCTGGGACATAAGAAAAAGACAGAAGATTGACACTAGCTGAATTGCATTTTCAGAGGTCCAGCACAAAAAGGTTAGGCAGGATGACTTCCTATTATATGCGACTATTATAGTATCCTTTTATCGTTGAGCCATTTAAGCAATATTGATAAGTGTGTAGTATGGATGAGAATAGAAACCCCATCAATCATAATTTCTTCTCTGTAATGCTTTGGTTTGATTTTCAAGCTGACCATACATCCTGAGTTAAATTAAAAACCTGCCAGTTACAAAGACTTGAGTAGGGGGAAAATATATTGATGATTTATCCCTTAGACATATTTTTCATGGATGATACTAATTAGGACTTTTGCTACATTGCTACAGTAACTAGTAACATGATGAACCTGATTGCCCCACCTGCTTAAATAATTGTTCATAGCTGCCAGTGTAGCTTTGGCCTTGTCTAAAAAGCAGTCCTAATCAGGAATGTTGACGAGCAAACTCAACGTGAAGGGCTGTGTACATTCAAAAGGTGGCTACAAACAGGTAGAATATATTGTTTCAGCTTTTATCAATCTTCAAAATTAATTTAGATTTTTTTTGGTTTTATTGCCTCTGAACATTTGCAATGAAAATACAAAAATATCTAGAAAGTCTCACATTCAATCTTGCTCTATACTGTGTTAACTGATAGTAACAGGAGTACTCTATTTAATCACAATCATTCTGAGACTAGAAAAAGAAAGATCAGTCAGCTCCTGAATGGTGTCCTTTATCATCTGCTATATTTGTATATGGAAGTTAGGGGATGGAAGAGCAGATTCATTTATGGTATTTTCCATGGTTGAATAATTTGTCAGCACTATCTTGCTTACATTTAACCATAAAAAGAACCTCACACAAACAATTTACCGGCATCTGCCTGTCCTTTGGAAGCTGTATCCCAGCACATCAGGGTGTTTGTAAGAGACTAAAGGATAAAACTGTGAGGCAAAAAAACGTTGCATGGACATTCTTCATCTCTGCCATTAACACAAGAGGTTTCCATTTTCTCCACTGTTTTTACATCCAACAAATTGTGCTCAGAATTGTTTCTGTAACAAGGACAGCCAAACTATTAACATGACTAAGGACACTTGTTACTAGTATTATAATAAACTTGTTTAAACCACTTTGCTTCAGGTGATGGGTTTGTTCAATCAGAAAACTGCTGACACTTTAAAATCCCTAATTTAATAAACATTTGATGAGCTAAAAGGGATTTGCCTTGATTCATTGAAACATTACAATTAATTTAGTTATTGTACTTTATCCCACATTTGGATTTGGCCTGAATCAGAATAAAATGCTATATAAGAATTAAAAAAAAGGTGCAAAAGTGCACCTTCAGGTACAAGTTGTCTCTGCGTGATATGATAGGTTTCATGAGGAAATGATTTTCAAATAATGAGTGTACGTTACAATAACCTTTTGCAGAGTCTCCCAAGTGCAAATGTCTTCCAACCCAATGACAAATCAACATTGCACATATTAAACATCCAGTTTGTGCTGATTCAAAGGAGGTGCATCATGATTTGCTATTCCTGACTTTGAGGCCAAGGATTTTCATGGTAACTGTGCGATCAATTTATTGATGTTCACTTTTTGTAAAAGCACTAGGTAGTGACAGAAAATTATCAGAATGTGCAGAAAGATTGAGTGAGTACCAGGAAAAAATGTGGCATGGAGATATTCCTCTTGGATGAATATTGCACTCTTTGGCAAATTATGATCATGCGTTCATCAAGGAGATACCATCACACGAGCAAATTAATTATTTATTCACAGGCTTGAACCACTTAGTCTGAATTGATTTACTTACATTGCATTTCCTTTCATTCACAAGTCATTTAAACCTTAATTCTTGCTTAACGTACCATTGTTAAGTTTAGTTCAGTAGTCCCAACGACATATGTAGAGAGTGGTCCGATATCACAATTTCACATTTGATTTTATCCAAAAGTGGAAGATTAGTCCTTTTCCCAGAAAGCTTTAACATTGTTAAATGTGAACTTGCCATATACAGCAAAGTAAATCACATGAATCCTTTTCTCTAGTAATTCTGTCGAAGTAAACATATGTGGTTTGTCTGCAAGATGCACAATTATAAGCTGCCTGCTCCATCAACTAAATGTGAAAACAGTAAAGTAGTGTCATACCCAATACAGAGCTGAAAATGTGTTGCTGGAAAAGCACAGCAGGTCAGGCAGCATCCAAGGAACAGGAGAATCAACGTTTCGGGAATGAGCTCTTCTTTAGCCCTTCTGAAGAAGGGCTCATGCCCGAAACATCGATTCTCCTGTTCCTTGGATGCTGCCTGACCTGCTGTGCTTTTCCAGCAACACATTTTCAGCTCTGATCTACAGCATCTGCAGTCCTCACTTTCTCCTCATACCCAATACAATAAAATATTTTCAATGGAATTTCTCAAGAATTTTAGAAATGCTTTAAGCTCAATATGTAGTAGACAATTGCTGAAAAAAAAGCTTTGTTAAGGCTTTTTATCTTACCTTCATCAGGACAATTCACAAAAATACCAATGTAGAGGGTTCAAGGATGTAAAAGTCGGGGTGAGAATTTTATATTAGAGATGTTGAGAGTGAAGACCAAATTAATGGTTGAGTATAACTTAATGAGGGATAGAATAGGGGCACAGCATTTTAGATTCCATGTTAAGCATACAGAAGGTATAGAATCGGAGGTCAAGCAGATGAGCATTAGAATATCAAGTCCGGAGTTGACAAAGGAACGGATGAAGACTTCAGAAGCAATTGAACTGATGTAGAGCTGAAGGTGAAAAATGCTATAGAGGGGATAACAGATACTCTTTGTGATGAAGAAATATGATATTAGAAATTCAATTTGAGATTAACTAGAATGGCTGGAGACTGTTAAGGGATGTGGTACAGATGTACATTGTGCAGGATAGCGTTGGAAGTCAAGTGTAATGGTTTTGGTCTCCAAGTTGCAGCTACTCCAAGACTGTATGCCGGTCAAACAATCTGACAACACAGAAGCAGTAAAGAAGTTACACTGGATGATTTAAGGGGAGAAGTCAATGTCATCAGAAAACATTTAGAAGTTGAGCGCTATCTATGATGATGTAGCCAAGGAGCAGCATGTGGATGATGAACATAGATTTTTCTTCAGTGCAAGACTACAATTGTTTTGTCACTGTGATTTGTGAGCAATTAATGAATCATTGTTGGAGATTAGTGGAGTGGAAGTCTCTGAAGAGAAGGTGGAAAAGACTTATTGCAGAATCTGATACTTGTTTTTGGATGAGTTTGACATGACAAATGCTTGGATTTAGAATTTTACTGTCAGAGATGTTAAAGGATGGATTCTGTTGTGGGAAATTGGCAATCTTGGTAAAAGCCACATGTTTGTCATTGAATTTCAGATCCGAGTCAAATCGAATAGCAAAGGTGTGCTTTGTTTAGTCTGAGTGGACAGCTATAGCAGCTCCAGCTATGTAGGAAAATCATGGTGGGAGTTTATGTTTTCATATTTTGCAAATGCATGACATCAAGCTTCTGTTTTTGTAGAGTTATGGGTGAAAGAAATAGATCTGAGTGCCACTGAGTGGTAGGATGCACAGAAGGGGCAGAAGGCAGCAAAGACTGGTAATATGAAAGACACGTGAAGGCATCATTCAGACAAAGCAATGAGCAGAAATGACAGGAGATGTACTAGTTAGTTTGGGATAAACAGCAGTGGAACTATGCAAAGCCTGTGCAACTGTGAGGTTCCATAAAGGCATACTAAATGGAGCGGTAGATTATATTAAATAGCAGAGGTAGATCAAGGAGAATAAGAAAGTAAAATGGACTCCAGGTGCAATCACAAAGAATTTCAATGGCATTGATTGCCATAGTTTCATTGCTGTGCAGTGGATAAAATCATACTGAAACAATTTGAAAAGCAAATAATAAAAAAATGAGTATGGAACTGAATAATGAAAACACATTCGAGAACTTCAGGAGGGGAGGAAAGACTTCGAATAATGTTGTAGTTGGGAAGGATGGAGATATTAAAGCTTCTTTTGTAAAACACGGAGATAAAACAATAGTTTTGGTGTGGGAACAGCATGCAGACAACTGAAGTTTAACAATGAAGTTATGATCAGCTTGACCTCTGGATGAATAAATCGTACAATGAAACAAAAATCGGATTTATTTTATGATAATGCGAAGAATCAGATGATTTTAGTTCACATAATGATGATGATGATTTGTCGGCAGAACTTTCACAGGCAAAACCTGAAGGGCTTTGTTTATTCAAGTGTGGCACCATTTGATCAAAAGGACATAAAAAGCAGGTAGTTTCCTGTAGGGAAATCCAGTCTGACCGCGTTTATATAGCACATTTGCCAAGCTACAAAGCATGTATTGGGAGACATTTTTACTATAGTACAGTATAAAGGAATTAATTACCTGGATAACTTTATTGAGAATTTCTTGCAGTTCAATCCTAAAAATAACACTCGCCAGAAAATTATTCACGCGGAAAATAATTGAAGTGTACAGATACACTGCGTAGCAGGAATGAACAAGCGAGGAAGATGTCCCAAATGAACCAGTATTACGCTGTGTTAGCTCGGGATCTTATTCATACTTGACCAAAGGGATTCCTCGACATGGAGAAATTAATTATTCATTCGCAGTGTTGAGTCATTTAGCCCGCATTGATTTACTTATGTTGCATTTCCTTTCATTCACAAGCCTTTTAAGTCTTCATTTTTTTTCTTCCACACCAATGCAGTAATTCTGCACTGTAAGACTTAACTGAATTTGTGGCAGAGCAGATAAATGCTGTCTGTTCACTTGAAAGGATTTGCTGTGTAAAAGATGGTTTCAACATACCAAGGCACGAAGAATCCTATTAGCTTCTGTGATAATTCTGGTTTTGAGTATGTGTGCTTATTTTTGTCTTGAGAGTTACTCGATTCACTTTGTAGTCAACTCCACCCCGTCAGCTGAATAAGAACAGCTTCCGAGCAGCGGCGCACGAAATGAATTGGGACGTCTCCAGTGGGTGTTCACCAGCTCAAGTGTAAGGTCCGTGAGTCACTTTGTGCTCAACCCCCCTGTCAGCCCTACAGCAAAGTGCTTCTCACTCAGCCTGCTATCAGTCCTGGAAGAGCCATTGTGTCACAGTTTTCAGTGCTCTTGCTGGCTTTCATCAGCACTTTCCATTAATGCCTGCTCCGGTGAACCAGCGCTGCATGACTTGATGTGGGATGAATGCTCGAGGTTACCAAGAAGATAAAGGGAGCCTGCAGGCAGCTTTACATCTATACAGTGAGCATTAATTGTGGGAAGATAGCTTACTCTGTAGAAATCAATAGACTCTTGTGGCCTGTAGCAGAGGGCACACTGGACCGGCAGTAGGTCACTGAATGGTGATGTACAGGGGACTGCATACTGCAGAGTTGTTAGGAAGTAAATGCAACTGCCTGCAGTAAAGGTAGAATCGGTCTCAATACCAAAGGATATAATACAGGCTGCAACATTCCGAACTCACTGAAGCTTTTCAGTTGCTCGACTGTTTTTTTTGTTTATCTGGGATATCCCAGAATTGAAGATGAACTGACAATCTGTTTAGATCTGAGAGACAGCACGGTACTCCATTAGTAATCAGCTTTAGACTAATTGTGCAAGTCGTTCTGATCTGTGGGAGTACAAAAATGCAGACAGACATGCATATTTTGCAAGCTTACTGTAGCTTTTCGGTAATCGTGTGGACGTCTTTCAGTGTTTCACAGGCACAAGCGAAAGAATCGCAGCAACAAATTCCCCTCAATGTGTAAGTCTTGGTCTCTGTTCTTTTACATTGCATGTCAAGTCAGTTAATTGTGTTTGCAGTTAAAAGGCGGCACGTAGGATGAAATTTAAAGTTGGTTTAATACTGTGGTTGGCACGCTGCAGGATCTCTATGGTTCATAAAACATCACATCATGTTCTGCGTAATAGCCCGAAATTGGTAGTTTAGAGGGTCTGATATGTACGCTAACATTTGGATCTGAAATATGCTTGGTTGGAAAGAAATGATAAAATGAATAGGGTAATAAGAGGGTTACTTGCTTTCGACCTGCTGATATTTTCCAGCAATTTCTGTTTTTGTTACTTTCTTTGGGTTACAATCAGAAGTCACATTGTTTTCCCTCTCTTTCCAATGGTGACTGCATTACCAATGTTAATGTCTTTTTAGGGTAAAACTATGGGCTTCAGCCTTTGGAGGAGAAATCAAGTCTATTTCAGCCAAATATTCAGGCTCACAATTCCTGCAGAAGGTAACAGCTTTCTTTTTTCATTTTCTTTTACTTTTAGAACCGTTGTTTGATTGTTTTAGAGCTCACGTCACTTAACAACTGACTGCATTTTAAGTAACTGACCCACTTCAGAAAGCTATGATGTTTATCATTCTATTTTCACTGATGAGTGTTTAATTGAACGTTTTTGGCGGTGCTTTCGATTGCTGTCCGCTTGCCGAAGCTAAGATTTATGTCACTATTATGACTGATCACAATTTAATTGACCATCCTTGGCTCAGTGACAGAGTGTAAGGCTAACTTTCATTGTTTTGACTAGTAACTGTTTAATTATACACTTGACTTTTTGAAGATATTTTAGTACGAAAAGCGAGCCATCTACATATAGTGTGGATTTTATAGCGCGTACAGTGTGCTTACTTCAATTCCGCTGTCATTTCGCTCCAGCGCTGGGATGTATTACACCATTGCAGATAAGAGAAATGAGTATCTTATCTAGCTGTTCAGGTGCATAACTGGATCATATTTTAGTGCACTACTACAGGACTCTGAAAAAAATGTTGCACAGTCCATTACATTACTATTGGAATGAAGAATACGAGTTAGCACTTGTGTCAAATGAATAACTTTACTACAAAATTTACAAAATAATCATGTGCCTATAATAATTGTAAATAGAAAATTAGTTACATGACTTTTAAACAATCAGCTGGCTAAAAACAGGGGTAAAATTGGAAATTTAAAAATGTTAAAATTACAATATGGTTCCGTGAGATAATTAAAAAGAAATACTGATAGCCTCTTCTGCACAATATCAAAATACGTGTTGTAATGATGCATTGTGGGAGTTTTCACAAGCGTGAAAGACCCATATGTTACACACATCAAAGTATAAGCAGGAGAAAACAATATTTTACATAAGTGGAAGAATACTTTAATAAACTATTCTCATATATCAAGTAATTACCGTATGAGATAACATGATGCTCTGTTTATTACATGGATGTCTTCTAAACAAAATTTGAAAGATGCGACAATGTGTTAACTAGTGACAAACAATAGTTAGGTTGGTGTACTTATCGGAACCATTAATTCCACGTGCTGAAAGTGTGACTTAAATTCAAAATGCATGTAAAAGGTATTCAATCTGATCTTCTCCGTGATTTAAGCTTACTATTATCAGCAGTTTCCAAATATTTTGGTCGGTTTCCTCTGTTTTACGTGCACCTGAAAATAACGAACAACATTTTTTTGGTTTCTTACTGGAGTGGTTCTGTGATATTTTATGATTTTGAAAATTATGTGCCTGTAGTTATTATAAATGCAGAATTAAAAGTAGGAAGAACTTTTAAAATATATTGTGACTTGTACTACAACACATATCATTAAAAGGGAAAATTGAACTATTTTGAGCATCTTATGTTTCCAGTAACTATGGTTGCCTTAATATGGCATTATTGTATTATAGAATGTCATCAAGGTGGTTCAGTATTGTCAAAAATTACTTAGTTGAAGTGCAAAATCAGTCAAATGCTCATCAAAAAGGTTCTCATTGAAATAAGAAAACTTAGCCATATAGATATTGATCTAAAGCAGAATAGGTAGGTTTTTTTTAATGCAACATCTTTGCAAGTAAAGAAGAATAAAATGGTGGAAACCTGACAGACATTTATCATTTCTCCAGACTTGTAAATTTACCTTTTCCATTGTCCATGGATGTAAAAGACCTCCTGTACATTTTATGCATTTTATGTATTATCACAGGCATCTCATTAATTATAGGTTTAGATTCAATTATTGAATTTTTTTCTTAATTTATAAACTGTTGATTTATGTATTAGTATAATGAATCTGAGTAATATACGAAAGTACTTATTAATGGTAAGTATGTTTTGTTTTAGATATTGTCTTGCTCTCATATGTATTTAGAGATTGCTACAAAACAAACATAGCTGATTTACAAGATTTTTCCAGTTGTCAAGTAGATTTCACAGCATAAAAAAAATTGTCAGCCTCCACATAAGGCCCATGCATCCGCTGCAAGTACTTAATAAAATCATTCCTGCTAATGCATCTTTGACAACATTTAAATATAAACATTTATTATATAAACAATAAATTTCAGCAGAAGATATTGTGATTATTTTTCAAATAATACTGAGAATACTTAAAAATGAAGCAATCATCTTTTGTCATTTTACAAGTTATCTCTTCCTCTTATTGAGAATGCAATACGGTAAAATAATGATGATCGAGCTTTTAAGCAATGCACAGGATGAGTATCACAATTTTTGCAATCAGATATAAATTGTTTATTCAGAAACAGCTGTTTTGCTTGCATTGTTTAAATTTCCTCAACCAATTTTTCTTTCCATTTTTGAATGGTTTATACATACATGTAATAATATTGGCATCAATCTGCATAATATATGAGTTACAATAAGAATATAAGTATGAATCTGGGAAAGGAAAAAAAATATGTTTATTCTAATGGACAGTATAATCTATAAATATGTTTGAATTGGAATATACATTAAGACAAGTATATTAATTGAACATTTGAATTGTTAGCATATATATTCAGTGAATAACATTACATTGAAATACATATATGGCAAGGAATCAATGAAAATCCCTCTTTAAATAAAATATCTTTTGCTCATTATATAATTGAAACCATGGGTTAGATAATACCAGAATATACCTATATGTGGGCTACATTTATGAAAATTGATAAATTGTTGAGAAAAGCATTTAGTCGAATACATTGTCTTGATTTTCCTCTTAGCATTGAAGGAATACTTTTTGTCATTCATGTAAGTAACAACTACACAAAGACCTTTGCAAGGTTGTCTGTGATGATTTCCATGAATCCGGTGTGTTTTCCATTGTAACTTCCTCTATACTAGATCTAAAACACTTCCTGTTGAAGGGTTTTTGCCCGAAGCGTCGATTTTACTGCTCCTCAGATGCTGCCTGAACTGCTGTGCTTTTCCAGCACCAATCTACTCCAGAATCTAATTTCCAGCATCTGCAGTCATTGTTTTTACCTAAAACACCTACAATGGTGAGACTCTTTAACAATGGTGAGACTTTTTAAACTATCAGATTGAACCTAGAGTTCAAATCAGGAACTATAAAGCAGAACATATAAATTAGATTTAAATGACATAAGAAAATGAAATAAAGATTGGAAGAAACCAAATGAATTTAAAAATAAAGAAACCAAATGAATTTAAAAATAAAGATAGCATTTATCACTTTTCCTGCACGTTTCTTTTAAAGAAAATGTACACATTTCTACTGAAGGAATGAGAAGGAAAATGGGCCAAAAATGGCTATTTATGTGTAACTATCACATAAATTAATCAATTAAAAACCCACTGTTGAATATACAAGTGTTAGTTTTCTCAGTAGAACTAAGGAGTAGCTAAAGAAGGAGGAGGGCTTTTTAGAAACGAAAAGGAGGATTTATACCTGGAGGTATGGACACCTGACATGTTAAATGAATACTTTGCACCTGTCTTTACGGAAGAAGATAGATTTAAGATAGATGTCAGAGGCAGGTTCTTTATGCAGAGAGTGGTAAGGGCGTGGAATGCCCTACCTGTGAATGTAGTCAACTCAGCCACATTCGAGAGATTTAAACAATCCTTAGATAAGCACGTGGATGATGATGGGATAGTGGAGGGGGACGAGCTGAGAATAGTTCACAGGTCGGCGCAACATCGAAGGCCGAAGGGCCTGTTCTGCACTGTATTGTTCTATGTTGCTCAGGCCATGGTGACAGAGGAGAAACCTCTGTTATGAGACAGTTTCAAAAGTAATAAGGAAGATGTTTGGATGAACTGTTGGTACTTAAAGTTGGCAAGGCATCATGACTGGATGAGATGCTTCCAAAGATTTTGAAGGAATTGAGGATAGAAATTGCAGGGCACTGGCCATAATTGTTAGTTTGCCTGGGCTCAGAGAAGTATTAGATTTCTGGAAAATTGCAAACATTGTGGCCTTGTTAGAAAGGAATGTAGGGATAATTCTAGCAATTACACACCAGTCAGTTTAATTTTGGTGCTGGGGAACCTTCTAGTAATCAATTATTTGGGTATGGAAAAAGCTGCATTGATTACAAAGAGTCAGCATGGTTTTCTAAAGGGAAAATCATATTTAACTAACTTGCTGGAATTTTATATAGAGGTAGCAGAAAGGCTTGACGAGGGTAATGCTATAATGTGATTTGTATATATTTCCAAAAGGTGCCGCACAAGTTATAGGTCAGGGTATAAAAGATACTGTAGCAACATGGATACAATATTGGTTGAGTGATAGAAAACATAGAATAATGGTCAATGGATATTTTTTGGGCTAGAAGAATTTTGTAGTGGAATTTTCCAATGGTCGGTCTGGAACCCTTTCTTTTCTTGATATATATTAATGATCTAAATCTTGATGTGCAGGGAATATTTTCAAAATTTATAGATAACAGGTAACTTGGAAGAGTTGTAAATGGTGAGAATGGTGAGATGGTGTAGAACTCGAAAGAGACATTGACAAGTTGGTGCAGTGGTCAGATCGGTGGCAGATGAGTTTCAATGCAGAGAAATGTGAGGTGATACACTTTGGGTGGAAGAACATTAAGAGGCAGTACAAAACAGAATTCTAAAAGAGATTTATGAAGGATTTTCAAAATCACATGTTGGCTGGATAGAATAGAGAGGGAGTAGCTGTGATCCACTTATACAGGGAACAAGACTGAGAGACATAGATTTAAAGTGATGTGCATGGTGATATGAGGAAAAACTTTTTCACACAGCAAGTAGTTAGGGTATCGAATGCAAAGCCTGAAAATGTGATGAATGCAGTTTAAGTTAAGGCATTCAAGAGAACCTTTGGTGATTATTTGGATAGAAATAGTATTCAAGGAAAAAAACAAGAGATTGGCATGAGGTAATGATACTCATTTGAAGAGTTGGTGCAGGCATAATGGACAAATGGCTTCCTTCTGTGAATGAATGAGTAACTGCAAAACATTCATATCATTACAGTGATGCAGTGCTTATATTAGCAGCAAGGATATTAGCACATCTCTTTGAGGTGTAGGACATATCCAGTGGAAACTTCTGGATTTTTATGCTTGTCTATATATGTTTGCTTATGAAGTCAGCATTGGAGCAATGGATGGAAGTATTAGTGTTGAGCTTGGCTTGTGTGCCCTTTCTGTTCTCCTCAAAGGTCAAAATTGCTTGATGACAGATTTTCCTTTTGGGTCTGATCAAAGTTGTTATTCTGTGTATGTTGGGATTGAGCGAGCGAGCAATAAATTTGGATTTTAGATATGGATACTGGAAATCTGAAACAAAGACAGAATGTTGGAGAAACGCAGCAGTTCTGGCAGCATCTGTGGAGAGAAAGACAGGGTTAACATTTTGAGTCCAGTATGACTATTCTTCAGACTGGTCAGTTTGATTAGTTTGGAATTGAACCCTTTTAAGATATATACTTTTGACACTTTACTATGATAATTTGTTATCTTGCTTAGTCAATTTCCATAGCCTGGCAGGAAATTAAAAAAAAAGAAAAATTTGGCAGCAGTGGTTTTATCTTAGGGTGCATGTTCTCTGAAAATCTTGTATCTTACGAAAGAGATAATTCTACAGTATATTAATTATAATATTACTTCTAAATGATGCCTGGTCTCTGAAGGTTAGATAATTCTCAAATTCTAACATTTCCTGAAATGCTTTTGGGACCTTTGCATTGTGAGGCTTTCCCATCATCTTGCAGATATTTTCTTAATTCTCCTGTTCAGGGATGTTGTTACACACCTCTGGAGCAGGTGGGACTTGAACCTGGGCCTTCTGGCACACAGTTAGGAACATCACCACTGCACCACCGATGTTCTTTCCACCATCTTTAAAATAGATGTCAGAATGACATTATCCAATATTTTGAATTTTAAAAAAGTTTGCTAAATAAAAAATAACAATTGAAACTTTCCCAATAAAATTGTGACAAATCTGTCATTTTTTAAAGTTAAAATTGTGACAAATTTGTCATTTTATAAAGTTTGAAATTATTATTTTACAGGCAAAAATCAGTAGTTTTTTCAACAGCAACATTTCTACTCAAAGGGAGGTGAGTTTTGAAAAAATAATCATTGTCCTAAACTTTTCTCCACTTCTATCTGGAAATTATGTACCTACGATTAATGCTATGGATTTTGACAGGGAGACCTGCAATTTCTGCACTTCTTTGTCTTTTGTTCATGACATTGTTTCTGGGAATTCCTTTTTCCAATTCATTCATGGGATATGCACTTCTCTCATAGCCCAACATTTATTACAGTGACAACTTGCTGGATTAGCGTGTTGGAAATCAAATCCGCTTTTCCTGGAATCTTCATAAAAATTAAAGATTTTATGAAGGTACGCAAAATTACACAGTTTATCTGTCTTTTAGACCCAAGTTGACAGAAAGCAGAGACCAGGTTTCTTCACGTAATAAAAATGACATTTTATTACAAATAAATAGATTTTGGCTACAGATAAGCAGTTATGAAATAGCGATATCTAACATTTCTAGTTAAAACTCTAATCCCCTTACAAACTACCCCTCTGAACACACATATGAAAAAAAAGGGTACTTCAGTGGAGGAGGGACTGGGAATGTAGTTAATGGTTTCTGTCCACAGGGTTTGCTGAGATGTGTCTTGTGCTGATCAGAATACTATTTCTCTATATTTTGTCACTGGATACTTCCACTTATTTTCAGAAGGTACAAGGTGAGGGGTTCACATTTATGAGGGCCTTTGTCTTATCAACTAAAAGCCATAAGTTACAGCAGCTGCAGAGGGGAAATAAACTGGCTATTTTCAGTCTTTTTAGATTAGATTCCCTGCTGTTTGGAAACAGGCCCATCGGCCCAACAAGCCCACACCTACCCTCCGAAGAGTAGCCCACCCAGACCCATTCCCCTATATTCACCCCTGACTCATGCACCTAACACTACGGGCAATTTAATATGGCCAGTTCACCTAATCTGCACATCTTTGGACTGTGGGAGGAAACCAGAGGAAACCCAAGCAGACATGGGGAGAATGTGCAAACTCTACAGACAGTTGCCAGAGGCAGGAATTGAACCCAGGTTCCTGGCGCTGTGAGGCAGCAGTGCTAACCACTGAGCCACTGTGCTGCCCCAAATGTAGTCTTCACTTACACTTTACTCCAGAAAAAAGAGACATCTCCTGCCTTTGAGGAATCCTGCCAAATATTCACCATACCCACAAGCTCTTCAATTGCCTGGGAACCAGTCACATAGTTCTTGGAGGCAGAATGCCTTTGTCATTGATAATTAGTCCATAGTCCACAGATCAATCACCTATTTGTTATCAGCCAATACTCCATTATGCACCCGCCTTGACTCTAGCTCATTTACAAATCAGTCTTTTACAACTGGTTGACCAACTAACGGTATAAATGACATGTAAAACAATTATTAGGTTACTTACTTTTAAAAGTGCAGCAATCCTTAAACAATCCATGGTTTTTAAATGGTTCTTTTCCAGTCTCAGTCCACAATCAAAACACAGTAAAGTAAAAAGATACAGTGAGTTCATTGTTCTCCCTAATTGCCTTTAAGTAGATGGTGGTAAGCTAACTTAAACTGCTGCAGTCCATTTTGTGAAATCATTAGTGGACATTCTTATGGAAAGTTGTTGATGAAGCACTTGAAGATATTTGGGCTCAGGACACTCCACTGAATAACAGTTGACTGTCATTTCACTAGGGCTCAAATTCACTTAGTCAAATGCAGCCTCAATGCCAAGGGCACATACTGCTGCTAACTCTCTGGAGTGCAGTTCTTTTGTCCATGTTTCTACCAGGGCTGTAATGAAGTCATGAGCTGAATGGCCGAGACAGAACTCAAAAGTGATCACCAGTGAACAGGTTATTCCTTAGCAACTGCTGCTTGATAGCACTTAGGTGAAGTTTATTGATAATCAAGAGTAGATTGATGGGGCGATATCGTTCATTTTCTGAGATCCTGTATGTAGTCATTCCCAAGTATGAACATCGTGAAAATCCTAAAGCAAGAGTGAAGGTAACTCTGAAATTTGTAGGGCAGTGAATTACTGAAAGGTAACTTATGTTTACCATAGACTAATACTTGATAAACTATGGGAATATTTCTGTAAGTAACTAATGTTCATATGGGAATTTAAATGGTTGCAACAGAAACCTATTTCAGTGTAACACATTCTTAAAATAATAGGACACATGAACCAATGGATAGATACAAAATAAAGTTGTATAACTTAGATTATGCAAATTTATTTAAGTACGGAAGTATAGACCCCTAGGACAGAACATTTGTTGGGGTTAGGTGTATTTCCAAATGCCAGTGATTTTTAAAGGGATAGTAAAATAGTGGCTAGGAAGTGTGCTCACCATCTAATTCAGGCCAGTGGCTGGGCTCCCGTGGTTGGAGGACTGTTAGAAAGCAATCAGACAGTGGTAATTCCAATTTCAGATGTGAGAGCTGCATGCAGGAGGGTGTGAGGAATCTCATTGTGGAAGTGCTCTTTGAAGGTTTTGTTAAAATGTGAGAGCAAAATTGGTCGCAGCTGCAAAGTACAAGGGATTCTAACATGGAATCATGGCCACAGAGGGATGGGAATGTGGGCACTTGTCCCTGCTTTACTATCTAGAGGCTATCTCTGTTCCTAGCATGTATTTTGGCTTTAATGGGGTGCTCAATGGCTGACTGGTATTTCCAGTCATTTTCTACACTGGACTCTTAATCTGCTTGTGAATAGTTTGCCATCAACACTCCCTGCCTATCAACCCATCCACTTGAGAGGTGAGAACTTGCTGGCAAACTGGCATATGGTCAATATTGGGAAATTGCAGGCTAACTGCTTCCCTTCTTACCTCCATGATGATGGTCTTTACACTAGATTCTTATGCAGATGTCATTACTTAAGATGTAGTTATTCATCCTTGGTCTTAAATATGTATTACTGCCTACATGTGACAAATTATAAACTATATCTGTGACTTGCTCTAAAAAAGAGGACAAATAAAAATGCAAAGTTTAAGAAGAAGCATTGCAAAAAAAATTAAATATTATATTTGGAAATTAATTACAGCAGGCTGTCTATGAAGATTGCAATATTATCCTTCTGCTGACTTCCAGCATGAATGAAAATTTTCACAATGTAAAAAACATGTATAACATTGCAGAGGTGTTCCTGTGTGTATTCAGTGCAGTGAAATGGTAAATTAATGTAGAAAGAATGTATTCATAATTTTGTGATAACTAATATTTTTCCTGTACAGTTATGTAAATAATTTCACTGTAACTGCACGGTAATATTTATCTTTCATTAAGACAAAGTTACAGATTATGAGCTAGATAAATTAATACTAAATTCCATATTACCCCAAACCCACCCTTCAGGGTTCAGACTAAGATTTCTACTGACCTTCCTGGCTTTTGAATGGCTTGTTGTCAATCATGGTTTGTTGAATGAAAAAGCCAAATGCCTTTAGTCAGTGTGCTTTATGTATAGCTGGGACTAATATCTGTAATAAATAATTTCTGTTTGGTTTATTAATTTTGGTTTATTGTTTTACCTTTTACAATGAAAGATTAAACAAGCATTCAGGCTCATGGGTGGAATCTTGCAGTGACAAAGGTGCTCTTCACCACTGAGAGGCTAGAGAGCTGGTTAGAGACCTGCATTGCCTCCTTTGGTGTAGATCCACTGAACCATCAGCCAAACAGACTGTGTAGAGATCAGCCTTGAACCTTTCCTCAGAATCAGGACTCAGGCTGGAGGTCTTGCCCACTGAGAGCTGCTGACTGGTTAGAGGCTACTGGCTCTTTTGCTCACCATATGGATGTGGTGGCTTTCTGAAAGGAGGAGACTTACAGAGCAAACCAGGTCACAAGTAAATAATTGCACAAGGGATGAGGGCTGCAAGACAGGGGTCCAAAGGGGGTGCAGGGCATGCTGTTGACTGTCAAGAGGCTTTCACTTTCCCATGCTGTGTCCTTTATTAGAAAGTGAATAGCTTTTGCAAATGGATGTCCCGCACTCCATTGGGAGAAAACAAGCAGCTTGCAGGTGCAAGTATACTTGTCATGGCATGGTGACAGGTCTGCCTGCAGCTGGGTTAATGCTAGTGGTTGGAGGTGGCCCCTAAGTGATCATTAAGTGGCCAGCTGAGGCCCCCAGTTGGCAGTGTAACAGGAATATTGACTTGGGTCTTCACACCACAGTCTTAATTGGGACAGAGGTAGGAAGTTGGTGGGATCGTCTGACTGGTGTCTCCATTTTTAAATCTGCAAACAGAAAATTCCACTTTATTTGTTGATGTAAATATATGATGGAATTACAGTATAAGATAAATGGCAGATTTTCTGAAGGGAATGTGATGCTTTTTAGTGCACAAGTACACAAATACACTAAAATTATGAAATAATTTACATAGTATGATATTCTTGACTTGTCTTTACTCAACTTGATGTCCACATGGTTTGGTTTCCAACGATGCTTTGTGAATTTGGTCTACGGTCTGTGGGTGTGATTCTTTACTATAAGAATTAATTATATTTTTATGCATCAAGATATGCAATATGAGTGCAATATACATTTAAGTCAATTATATGGAAATTTAATTTTAGCAATTCTTTTCAATGTTCCCTCTAATATTTAAGTGAAAATGAAATCAACTACTTGACACACTGCAGCAGAACTTTTTCACATTACTTTATAACTTAAGAGAAAAAAGGCATGTCTTGAATGCTAATACTAAATAAACACCCTCTGGGAGAGAAACATTAACAATGATATGGCAATTAAGATAGTAGAAATGAGAGTAGCAAGGATATGCAAATTGCATTGTACTTGCAATGATGGAAAGAAAATATATTGCAGGGATAAATTGCCAAGAGTGAAGTCAATCTGGGTGGAATCTTGTTGGAATCTTGGCTGTGTTGCCTACCAGCTGATTGCCACTTTTGAAAAAGGCTTGCCCAGGCAAATCAAGCAGAATTCATAGGGTTAGAGCTCTTGCCCACTGGGAGTGACTGGCCAATCACAAGTCAGCAGCTCTTGTGCTTAGCAGCACCATAGCATAAGCCATGGCTGCTTCAGGACAGACAACCTCCAGTCTCAGGAACATGGAGAAACCCAGGCCATGAATAGGTAATGTGAACGGGTGGGATTGTGGAGTGGAGATTAGGGGCAAGGAGTGTTAGT
This sequence comes from Chiloscyllium plagiosum, assembly GCF_004010195.1. Taxonomy (NCBI): domain Eukaryota; kingdom Metazoa; phylum Chordata; class Chondrichthyes; order Orectolobiformes; family Hemiscylliidae; genus Chiloscyllium; species Chiloscyllium plagiosum. Next base: position 29,605,568 of record NC_057727.1, read on the forward strand.
TACAACAGCAGTGTCTTCCCCCATTCTAATGCCCAGTCCAGTAATCAAGCACTTCAAAAAAGAAACTAATTAGCTCATTGAAAATGAAAACTAGGAGGACTTTAGAATAGTGTAAATTGGCTAGAAGTATGGAATGCTTGGTATGTACCATAATAATTATTATATCTCTTATGAATTAAATTGTATGCTGCATCAATATATACTACAAACTAATTATACATACGTATATGTAGTTAAACTTTAGTCCTCAAAAGCCTACTTATTGATAGCACTCATAATATGGATTATAGAATAGAATCCCTGCCATGACAAAGCAGGCCATTCAGCCCATCGAATCCACACTGATCCTCTGAAGACTCAGCCCATCCCTCTAACCCTGCATTTTCTGTGGCTAACCCACCTAGCCTACACATCCGTGGACACATGGGCAATTTAGCTTACCAATTCACCTAATCTGTACATCTTTGTTCTGTGGGAGGAAACTGGAGCACCCGGAGGAAACCCACACAGACACAGAGAGATTGTGCGAACTCCACACAGACAGTCACCCAAAGGTGGAATTGAACCTAGGCCCCTGGTACTGTGAGGCAGATGTGCTAACCACTGAATCACTGTGCCACCTGTGCTGTCCCTGGACAGAGCAAGGAGAATCCTGTGATCAGCTGGTGTACCAAAGAATATCGCTGACCTAAACTGCATTGGAAGTGTCACCACTTCCATTCAAACCATGTACAAGCAGTAATTTGCATTTATATTGTGCTTTTCACATGCAGAAAGACACCTTAGAATACTGTACAATAAGGAGGTAAGATAAAGGAGGAGATTACTGAAGTAGTGTGAAATGAGGCCCTGAGCAGTTTTGAAAAGTGATAAGTATTTTGCATGGACATCCATTGAAAGTTTTGAAAGGCAGGAATGATGAATGTGTGAAGTTCAATTTATATGTTATGCCATTTTGGGTGAGTTGAAATTTATGGAATGTTATGTTGGGGTTATGTAAGAGTACATTTGGATAATGGACTTGACCTAAAACAACTTGTATTTAAATAGCACCTCTACTGTAATAAAGCATCGCAAAGTGCTTCAAATGAATGTTATAAAGCAAGTTTTGACTAAGAAAACACAGGAGATATTTGGAACAAAGTAATGAAATATTCAGCACAGAGCTAGCTTTCAGAAGTGTCTTAAAGGAATAAGGAGAGGTAGAGAGGGAAATATGGGGGGAATTCTAATGTTTGAAGGCATAGAGGCAGAAATCTTGGCTGCCAGTGGTGGCAAGATTAAATATGGGGGTGCTTGAGAGGCCAGAATTAGAGGAGAACTGATATCTTGGAGAATTGTTGGGGCTAGGGGAGATTACACAGTTAAGAAAAATTTGAAAGCAAACATGAAAATTTTAAAATTATGGCATTACTTTACTGGGAACCACTGTTGCTGAGTGAAGAAAGAGAGAATGGGGAAATTGAATTTGTTGTGAGTTAGGAGCAAGAAACAAATTTTTGATTGATCCTAAGTTTACAGAAAGAAGAACTTGAAGGCTAGCTAGGACTGCATTGTAAGAGTCCAATCTGAAGGTAGCAAAGGCACGGTCAATTGTTGCAGTAGTAGATAAGCTGAGTCAGGTTGGATTTGGGCAATGTTCTAAAGTGTTAATGAGCAGACAGGTGTTTTTTCTGGAGGATACACATCTTACTAGGTTTGCATTCTAATTAATGTTACAAAACAAGCAGCTGGTTAATATAAATTGGAAGAAATTTCAGACAAATTGACAACCACAGGTATTCTCTGTCACCTTCCACATGTGTGATGTTGTAGAGCAGTTACTTGTACTGCTATCTGCAATACCAGTGGTATCTGTTGTGGGGTTCTTAGGCTACCCAGAGGTGCATGAAGGTTGTTTTTCATTTATGGTTTTCAATTGCTATGGTTGCTTTTTATGGGTACCAGTTCACTTGTATAACAAAATTATGTGTCCTTAATTGTAGAGAACAGTAGACATCATCAGGAGATGCCCTTCAGCAGTGGAATACATGGAACAGTGCAGAAGCAGCTGATTTATGCTGATATCAGCAGATATTCAGTGTCATCACACAGCTGATATAAGTGAAAGTTGATGCTGATTCTGAAAGTAGTGAACCCATAGTAACTCCAGCAAAAGAAGATAACTTCCCCTGCAAGCCATACATCTCTGTACTTTGCAGTCATCCACCCGAGGGCACGTTTGGTCATAGTATATATATGGATTGCCAATACAAAGTTCATGACACACAACAGCAATTACATCAGAAAACACATTAGACACATACACAACAAGCATTAAAATGCAATAAAATGAAATTACTATTAATATTCATGCAATTTGCCTGTCTTTCACTGTGGCGAGCTTCAATGGTGGCATACAGCAGATGGTTCACTGTCCCTGCAGGTCTTCATGGATCAGCTGAGCCTAAAACTCATCATTCATTATCTACCAATCAATACTAGGTAGCTGACTCTGAATGATACACCTGCTGCCTCAGATAATACTTACTACAAGCCATGTGTACCCTATGCCATTTGTGTTTCAAATCTTCCTTCTAATCAACCCATGCCACTACAGGGAATCAGTCTATCTTTCAGCATAAAAATGACAATACAGAAGTCTTGCAACATTTAGCATGAAATTATATGATTTTGTCTGGAGACAAATGCATCCTGAAACAACAACTGGCAATATTATTTGAACTTAATATTTAACATAGAAGTTACATAATTGGTTAATAACTTATGTTTGAACAGCCCAAATTAAATTAGATATGTGTTCTGGTGAAACAAACTTTTGAGTTTTTCCATTTGTTAAAAAAAATCCTTAATTTCTAATTTCCACTTATTTTTCTTGCCTTAAATCTTTCCTGTCTCCTCACTTGAGGCACTGAACAATTTCCAATGGAAAATGAGTTAAACAATCGTCAACTGTCAGTGCAGTTGTGTAACTGGCCACTTGGAGGTGCATAAGAGCTGCTTAAAGTTGACCACTGACATCCTTTCAACAGAAGCATTTCATGTCTGCTTGCTGCCTCCCCAAAAGTGCCAGAAAAAGGCTGAAACTTTGTTGATTTATGAAGATTTTACGTGAAAGAAAATTCCTACAGCAATTTTTTATAATACACAAGAGAACATTCAGCACACAGACTTTGTAATTGTGATTTAATCACATATTTTCAAGAATATGATTCTTTATTGTGATAAAAATATGGATAAATACTCAGCATCTTAATTGCTATTATTCATATTGATATATTCTGAATAATGAAAAAATTAGCATTCAGTACAAGTGGATATCATCAGGAGGAGTAATTTGTACTGCTTATTGTCTAATTACTTTCAGATAGAGTACAAAACTTGTTTTTTAAATAATTTTTACAGTTGAGGGATGACTTGAGTATAACTTGTGCGAACAGTATAATTTGTTCTGTAATAATGACATTGACGCTAGCACTATTGATACAATAGTGAGACAGGTTTGCACGACACTGGTTTAGGAATAAAAATTTATAATTATATATACAGTTTACTAGTTTATCACTGCCTTGTTTTCAATGGATGAAAGCTACTTCTAACGATTATTTTCAGTGTATTGTTTCATCTCTATAAAATGTTTAAATGGCTATAGGTGAAAAATATTATGTTGTGTTCATTCTTAGACGTTTTAGAAATTCTGATCTCAAAGTTATGATATTTAGCCCTCTGTTTTTGAGATGATTTTATTCTGTAATTGGCTGATAATAATGAGTACCACTCTTTCTTAAAATTGAGAAATATCTGAGAGAAGCTTCAATAAATTATAAATGGTTAGGGGCACTGATGAAACCAAAGCCACTTGATGAGAGATAGTCTAATCTGCAAACATTTTAAATTTACTTCTATTGTTCAATATTTAAAGGTGGCATGTGTAAGATTTTATACAATAGATATGCAACAAAAAATATGTTGGAAGCATGTCTGGAATGCAGTCCAAATACTGGCAGGTCAATATTTCTCAAACACCTCCAGTGTTATAACCAAAATATTAATTACAGTTTTCTCTTTATAGATACCATGTGACATTCAGTCTATTTCCAGCTTTCCTGTTTATGTTTTAAGTGCCTAAGCTAATATTTTAAAAGATAACTAATTTGAGCATTTAATCCAAGCTATCGTCAATGTAGTGTATCTCACTGATTCAGATACACAGTTCTGAATCTGAAAACAGATATAGTTTCTGCAGCAATGTTGTCCTTATAACTTTAGTGGGAATCTGCTGGAAATGCTATAAACCAGGCCAGGTGTAAGATCACAGTTTTATACCTAAACTTTAGGATGGTGATGTGGGGGTGGAGCTGCTGCCCCTACAATGCCATCTTAAAATTTAGATAGTCATCAATGCATGTGGAGGGTTAGGGTTAAAGGTATTGGTGGTTGCTGTAGCATTGGAATTGAGGACTCTGAACATTAGAGTTTCCGTTTTCTATGTCTTCTTCTAGCCTAGTGTTTGATCAGGTTGGACCACTGTTACAGAAGGCGAAAGTGAGGACTGCAGATACTGGAGATTAGAGTTGAGAGTTCGAGATGCTGCCTGACCTGCTGTGCTTTTTCAGCACCACACTCTCCTCTGTTACAGAAGCTCCACTCATGTCTGTGGGATCAACTGAATTTCAACCCTGAAAATCTAGACATAATTATTTTTTTAAACTGCGAAGGAAGTTGGAGATATTGCCATTTTCTTTGTAGTCACTGTTATGAGGTCAGCCAGGTGGACCTCATAGAATATGATTTCCCTGATTGGGGGTGTTAATCTGGTCCAGTCAATGAGTCCTGACTGACAGATATAAACAAGAGTGTCCAGCCCAACTGCTGTCTGTGGCGCTGTGGAGTCCGTGGACCATGTATATATTGGATGTGGGCATTTGCACTCCCTTTTTGATTTTCTGAAAAGCCTCCTCCTCTGCTTTTTGTTGCACTTCAGACCCACGCTCCTGATCTTCGGGCACCCGGTACGGAGGAGGGAGGGCAGGTCTGAAGACCTCCTCGTGGGTCTGCTCCTGGGCCTGGCCAAACTGGCCATCAACAGGTCGAGGCAGCGGGCCGTAGAGGGGGTCGTTAGGGCCGATTGCCTGTCCCTCTTCCGCGGTTACGTTAGAGCCCGGGTGTCCTTGGAGAAGGAGCACGTGGTGTCCACCAACACCCTGGAGTTGTTCAGGGAGAGGTGGGCGCCGCAGGGAGTAGAGTGCATTATTTCTCCCTGCAACTCTATTTTGATTTAGTCCCTACCCTCCCCTTCACTGTTTTGATCACACAGCACTTCCCTTTGATGTGAAGGGCAGTGTTTGTCACTGGCCACCCGGGTGTTTTCCTATCTTCCTGGTGGTGGAAATTGAATAAAGATTCGTGCACTTTGTGTCTTTCACTGTGTCTCACACAAAAAAAAGAGAAAAAAAAATAAAGTGACAGACATCCTGGTCACTTTGACAGCTGGCTCTGAAGCAGCTGGACCAGTGTCAAGGACTCTCCATATGTAAATAAAGTGTGGTGACGGGAAACCAGCTTCTGTGGAGGTAATTTCAAACATAACCTTGTATCTTAAGATTGATCTTCTCACTCATTGGTAAGGTGATGAGCCATATGTGAACTGAGCCTGTCGAAGACATTTAAACCTTAAAGCCTGCTGAAATTTTTCAAATGTTAGCAGGATCCATGAAATTAAGGACACTTAAAAAACTAAGTTGCATAGCTCCATGATTTCAAAAACCTTTAGGTATAGTAGAAAATTTGGATTTTATAATTCTCACAGTTGAGAGATTACTTGAGTGTAATCTGTGCTAACAGGACATCTTGTGTAATAACGCAATTGATGATAGCATCAGCATTACAACAGTGAGACAATTTTATATAGAACCGTTTTAGGAATAAGGAAGTCAGTAAGAAATGCGTTTTACTTTACTGGAAAACTAATTCTGATTGCCAAACAAGTAATGTATTTACTAATGACCAGTTATATTGTGATACATTAGTAATTCAAACACAATGGCAGTATTGGCAGGTAGAAAATGCCAGTCTTGCAGCTGTCGTGCTTATTGACCACAATATTATTGATTAATTTAGGAGGTTCAAGGTGAATCAGGTTCAGCAAAGTACATTTTCTAAACCAACTTAGCTGGAGTTACGGATGATTTCAGGGAATTCATTTGCACTCAAAATACTTGTAGTTTTGCTTAAAAATGCTGTATCCTAAAGGAATGTGTGTGTTTTTTTCTCCAACAGTTAGAACATTATGTATTTAAAGAGTGATTAATTTTCAAGCAAAATTGCAACCAAAGTATGTCGAAATATCTGTTGACATATTTATTACCTTCAGGACTTTTAACAGCTGAGTGTTGAATATTTTGAGCAAACAAATAATTGAGAGTTTTGTTAATAGAAATGCAGTATGGCGCAGCACATACAACATTTTCATCCTCATCACCTGGCTGAATTCCTCTGAATAGATGTGTCTGTCTGTTGTAGAACTGTCATGATTTATATTCCATTTGGGATAAAACTTGGATGAGGTTTACAACAAGCAAACAGTCTGTTCTGCCAGTTAATTTTCTGGTTGAGATGGAAATTTACCCAAGTTTCTTTTCACATTTGGCACCAGAATCCAGTTGAATTTTATGGAGTGAAATGTCTTCAATCTGCTAACATCAATTAATTAATTTGTTGGAACTTATGCCGTCTCATTCCAATGTGTGGTGGCCATGAATCCACAGGAGATACCAGTCTTAATTCTGCTGAAACTGACAGGAAGTAACATAAGGATAAGCTTATGCTTCTTGCAGGGTAAAAAGAAAATACCAAATTTGTCCTAAAGCTGTTCTAAGGTTTGGAACAAGGCATCTTTCGAGAGGGACAGATAAAAAGTTTAATTTCATTTGTAAGCTGCATTCTATTCATTCTAATAGTAAAAATATCCTTGATCCCCATTTTGAGGGTGAGGCTGTTTTACTTTAGTCCGACTCATATTCTATGTCTCATTTAGAAGAGGTTGTTTTTGATTCTTGGTGCCCAACGTGGAAAATAATTCATTTTGCTAGTATTGGCAACCACAGCTTTGAAAATTAGAAATTTTGACTTCTTCCACCATTAAAGTTAAAAATTCTTTTTCAACTCCTATGCAATTAGAATTTTATAATTCATTTCATTTATTATTTAGCAAGCAAATTGATTTCTCTTCAAAAACCACTGAAGAGTATAACATAGTAGTTCAGAAAAAATGCACGTATATTTAGTTTATAACCCCAAAAGTATGGCCAGTTCTGTAATGGATATTCTACTAATGCACACTATCCCACCAAACTTCATCAATCATCAACAATTTTCTCATTAGTTTTTTTTCTGTAATAAATCTAATGTTACTTGATTTCCTTCAGTAGGCATGAGCTGTTTGTATGAAAATATGCCTTCCTGTCTCTATCTTTATATTTCTAGCACTAATTATTACTTTAATGCTTAGATGTCACAAGTTAATTGACAGTCAAAATCATTTTTGACTCGTCATCTTTGTGTTAGCTGGTCTTTGATTCAAGAATGATGTCTACTCGGGACTGCAATTTCCTGCTGAGCATTCATATGAATGAGTAGGCTGATTCTTAACCTGTATATCTTTGGGCACATGGGAAAAGGACACCCATGAGGTTGTAGGACGTGGAGTGCTGGATTTTCTTTTTTTTTCCTTTTTCTGCTGTTGCTATACCATTTTAATAAGACATTGTGATTCAAGGTGTGTAGCACTCTGAATAATTAGCAGTCATTAATGTCAATGATACTGTACTTCAAGAAGAGCTTCAGAACTTTTTTGAAACATTTGTTTGGTTGTTCTTGAAACATGAGCGTTTTGAGTATTGTGAAAATAGGATCAGAGCGATGGAGATAGTTTTCAGCCATCTGGACATAACATCTCTTTACTAACCTTTCATATAGTAACCTAAATAAAGATTATCTGGTTATCATCATGTGACTATTGTGGGAGATTGCTGTACACAAATTAGCTCCTGCATTTCTATTACAGCAGTAACTACATTTCAATAACACATTGAGACATCATGAGCTGGTAATAAAAACACTATATAAATGCAAATCTTTCCTTCATTTCCTTCTTACATTTTTGAGATATGCCTAACATATGACATTTAATTCCTTTGTGATAACAGCCTCTGTAATAATTTTTCCAATGTAAGGAACATTCACCCTTAATTTGGTTCAGGTGTGGAAGTACTTGAAATAGGAACAGAAGAGCTCTGGTGCTATGTGACCTGCCTCGTGTCCTTCACTTGATCCACTCCTCCTTCCAATTATATCAGTTCGGAGAATTCTCATTGGCAATTCCCAGGGGTGTCACTAGAGATGTATGCATGAAGAAATGCACAAAGGAAAATAAAGACCTGCACAGCTAAAAGAAGAAAACAAAATAGGAGATGGATTTATAATTATACAATCAATTCACTTATTATACCCACTAAATGACCTAGACCTCACAGCTGATCCTTTAAACATCCACTATATATATATCAATGCAAACAACACTGAACACATAAACATACAGAATAACATGCAGGGCATTCAAGGACTCTTTTCTCAAACATCATTGAGCTCAGGCTATTTCACAGAGCCTCTCCTCCACTTTCTCTTCTCTCCTGGATGTTATTCATAAGAGAAGGATTCACATTTTTGGATCATTGGAATCTCTTCTGGGGTAGAAGTGATCTGTACAAGAAGGACGGATTGCATCTGAAATGGAAGGGGACTAATGTACTGGCAGGGAGATTTGCTAGAGCTACTCAGGAGGATTTAAACTAGTAGAGTAGGGGTGGGGGGGGAGGGGAATGGTGGTGGGACCCAGGGAGATAGTGAGGAAAGAGATCAACCTGAGACTGATATAGTTGAGAAAAGAAGCGACTCAAGTAGGCAGGGACAAAGCAGAGAACAAGGTAGGACTGATAAATTGAACTGCATTTATTTCAATGCAAGAGGCCTAACACGGAGGCAGACAAACTCAGGGCATGGTTAGGAACATGGGACTGGAATATCATAGCAATTACAGAAACATGGCTCAGGGATGGACAGGACTGGCAGCTTAATGTTCCAGGATACAAATGCTATAGGAAGGATAGAAAGGGAAGCAAGAGAGGAGGGGGAGTGGTGTTTTTGATAAGAGATAGCATTACAGCTGTGCTGAGGGAGGATATTCCCGGAAATACATCCAGGGAGGTTATTTGGGTGGAACTGAGAAATAAGAAAGGGATGATCACCTTATTGGAATTGTATTATAGACTCCCTAATACAGTGGAACCTCGATTATCCAAATACCAATTATCCGAATATCGGATTATCCGAAGGAGATCTTGAGGTCCCGATAGAAACATTACATCAAAGAGATGTTTCCAACACTAATCGTGTCTTTGTTTACAATGATTAAGCAGGCACCGTTCCAAGTGACTGACCTCCCACCCTCTCTCTCTCTCCCCACACTTTCCCTGGAGTTCAACAGAGGGGTGTACCCTAAACTAAACCCCCCTATCCCAAATAACCTGACCAACATTATCCTGCACAGGGCAAAGGTGGAACCTGTCAAAAAGTTGTGTGTGTGTTTGTGTGTGTGTGTGCACGTTATTTGGAGACTTACCCCACAAAAGCGGCAGCAGCAGCAGCAGCAGCAGTCTTGTTGTTGGTGTCTAGTCTGGCTGCTCCGGAGGGGGGAGGTTGGTTGGATGGGGTTGGGGGCAAGTGGGGGGTGGTGTTGGATGTAGTTGGGGGTGGGCGGTG